>NW_020653726.1:20015935-20032564 GCF_003589595.1 Hyposmocoma kahamanoa | reverse complement strand
TTCAAAACAGTTCATTTCCTAAATTGGTTCTACCGGGAATCGAACCCAGAACCAAGAGCTACGAAGTTCGCTCCGCATCACTACCCAGAACACCTAGCCCAAAAACACTTTAGAAAAGTTTATTTCCCCAATTGGTTCTACCGGGAATCGAACCCGGAACCTTCTCATGCAGTGCCGACAGTGCAAACCGTTGAGCTACCGAGACATCTTATTTGGACTATTTTATATTAATTGCATGTAAAATCTACAAATTGCATAAACACGACCACCCTTGATCAGCTGATAGCTGCCTTTCAAAGAAATATACGTTATTGTTGAGACGCTAAGTTACACTTTGTATTGTCAGAGGCGAGGCAAGTGGGCGGAGTCGGACAGCGCGACACTGCGCGGCTTTACTCTTTTGTTGTTTGAAGAAATGTGTACTTTATTTGATAGGGAATATGTTCTATAGTGTATTGTATTTTCTGAAGTGCGCCTGTCACAACTCGCTGCAGCCCGTCGCCGCTTGCTGCAGCCCGTTTTCATTTTTTTTTTTGTTAAATGAAATATTGCCTTATTTTGTGGAGGATAAAGTTAATGTTGCATTGCACGCTATAATGCAGCTCCGCGTCGCGTCACGTCGCGTTGCGTTGCGTCTCGACGATATGAACCAAGATCCATAAATTTTACTGCACGTCACTATTGACAACCATGCACATCAATTAGATCCTTCGACGTAGTTATGAATTAATACGAAACTTGATGAGCGGACAAAGGTCAAAATGGCCATCATAGCGTGCCGGTCCTATAGTGCAAGTAACTACTAACGACGAATCTTACGCATTACGCTCGCGTCTTTACAACATGGTACAAAAACACTATAGGTGCTGAAACGTAGTAGATAGATAATTAAATAAATCTGCAATTCAAATGAATTCTAAGAGCAAACATTTCTCGAGTTTACTAACGTTCATTCGGAGCTCTTTCCGTGGCCATTTCACAACTTTCTACGGTATTTGTTTCTCTAGCGTTGAAGTTTCAATTTGTATAAATTAACCAGTTACGTTAGTTATCTCTATACTTTAGTTTTGTAGCATCCAATTAATACACACAAAGGACTTAGAGCTATGAAAGCTATACCTAAGCACATTTACAGTTTCCAATGTCCACAACATTGTGGACGTATTCTCGTCTTTATTATCCACTAAATTATGTATATTACTTCCTTGAAGTTTCGGTAAATATACATCGCCTATTCCAATATTTGGCTAAAACAGACAAGTACCTAATGCAATTCTCGCTTGTTGTATATGCAATGCCTTCAGCAATGCGTCACGCAGGATTATCACATTTCTATTTTATTTGCACCTACAGGTTGAAAATATACTTTGAAATAATCTTGCTATTCAACGCGGTATTCTCGTGCTACATTTGATATAACTTTTTCCAAATACAATACTAAAATAGTAGCAGTAGAGCTCCTTGTGAAAGAATTCGTCCAGGATACTACTGCCACGTTACCTATTTCTGACGTCAAGCAGTAATGAGATCTTTGCAATTGCTCTGTGTGGCAATGCAACTGTTATGGATAGGCGTGTCCCTTACCTCCGGACGCACAATTGTTCGTCCCGTCATTCACTTGGTATTATAAAAAAAACAGATTTTTTTTTATACCGGCATCGCGGATTGGTATCTCGATTATGGGAGTATGATTACAAAATTGATAATCTTGTTCAAACTACCGCAAATATAATAAACACGTCTACTGTGTGATGTCATTTTTGTAATGGCGCGGAACGACACGTGCTGCGCAACTCGAGTGCACCGCGAAAGTATGCGAATGTGTGCGTTTGTATTCGGTACGCGACGTGCACGTGGGGCAGTGCGGCTTGTATTTGTGCGTGCACGCACAAGTCGCACTTATTTTTAATAACTATTATATTATATAACTATATTATATAACTGTAAGTGCGCATTTGACCTCCATCTTACCTGATGGAAAGTGACGATGAGGTCGACGATGGAGCGTGCACACCTGCCTGTTCACTCTCGCCTTGAAACGGCCCAAGTTATAATGTTTGGGGAACATGTCTGCAGGCAGAGAATTCCACTCCATAGCTGTTCGCCATATAAATGTGGAAGCGTAACGCTTCGTTCGGATCTTTGGAATATCCACAACATAGGGGTGAAACCTAAGTCTACCCCTAGTCCCCCGGTGATGGAAAGGGGAAGGCGGAATCGTGTAATTCCATCGCACACTCTCTGTGATATATCCTGTAAAATACCGATAAGCAGGCAATTTTACAATACAATAATACAATAATACAACAATACAATAATAAAATAAATACAATACAATGCAATACAGTACAATGCAACGCAACGCAATACAATACAATATCTTTATTTGCGTTCCACAATGGTATACGACCCTATGCTTACAGACGGTTTAGAGCCCCTTAGTTTGCGGAGAGATGTTGGCTCTCTATGTGTGTTCTACCGTCTGTATAACGGGGAGTGCTCAGACGAACTCTTTGAGTTGGTGCCTCCGTCACTCTTTTACCACTGCACGACCCGCCGAAGGAGAAGACTCCATCCCCACTTCCTCGATGCTTGGCACGTCACGACCACTCGAGCATCTCGTTCGTTCCTTCCCCGAACCAGTAAGATGTGGAATGGCCTTCCTCCTGAAGTGTTCCCCTTGCGCTATAACATGGAGTTCTTCAAAAGACGTGTAAACAAGGTTCTCCGGAGTCGGCAACGCATGGGTGATGCCTCTGGTATTGCTCGTGTCCATGGGCGACAATGACCACCTCCCATCAAGTGGCTTGTCTGCTCGTTTGCCTACTAGTTAACATAAAAAAAATAAAAAAATACAAGGTGTTATGTAATAGTAAGTTCACACATCGTGGACCCTTTCGGGCACAACAAAATAAAAGGGAACAGAGCAAGAGCTGTTTTCAAATGCAAAAACTTTTTGTTAAAGAGTTCCGTTCAAAAATTCTTTAATATCATAATAGCATTTATGTATTAATAATTCTTTTAGTTTGTTTTTAAATATTCTATAATTAATTTCCTTTTTCAGTGCATCAGGTAGTTGATTATAAATTTTTATCGCCATGACATGTGGGCGTAGAGGAATGTAGAGTTAATCTTGACATTGGAATCATTAATCTATGTTTGTGACGTAATAAAAATTTTGATGGAATGTCTCGACGGCGTTTAAAAAAAATCTGGTTATTGCGAAGAAATTCACAAATCTCATCTCAGAGAAGCGTGAGCAACTTGTTTTTCTGGAAGTGATAAGTAATAATAATGTATGTAAATGTTAAATGTGTTCGTTAGTAAATAAACTTCGGAACTATTATACTGTATTCTTTCTATAGTTTTTAAGTGTTACTAGAAATTACTACGGTTACGTATTTAGGTATATTAACCAATAAATATGTAACTATTTTATTTCCGGAATTTTAGAAGGAGATAATGAACAAAAAAAAATTTTTTTCTTTCAAAATGGTATTTTGTCGATGGTCATTATAAAAACAATGCGTTTTAAGAATAAACGGGAAAGATTTAAATTAAAAATTCATGAAAAATGTCCAGTACTTCATAAAGACTTTCTTTGCAAACCCTATACATTACGAAGGAAACCAAACGACTAATTTTCTTCTTTTCTAGAACAGCCGTGTTGTTACTCAATGTAAAAATAATTGTTTTTTTTTATATTTTAATCTAATAAAAAGTATACAGGTTAAGAATTAGGAGTCACAAATCAATATCGTTATTATCGAAAAACAAATTTATCTCCAAAACTTTCTTAAAAACACACATTTTTACTTCATTACAGTTTACTTAAGACAAACATAAGATTTGGATCATACCAAAATAGAGGCAATACTGCAAATGATATGGGTTACATGACGTCACAATCTCGGACGTCATTCGGATGAAATGGGCAGGAATGATACGGACACATTTTGTGAATGACGTCACGAGAAGATAGTGGATTCGCTTCAGGCGGCCATTACTTTAGTTTATACTAAAAAGTAGACTTATGATCTTTCTTTGTTTTACTTTTACACAACCAAGAAAGACAATAAACAGTGAAAATGGAAGTCTATTTGTTTGTAAGTAAGGTTATTTATTTTTAACCGACTTCAAAAAAAGGAGGAGGTTCTCAATCCGACTGTATGTTTATTTTTCTTAATGTATGTTACGCGATAACTGATATTTGTGAACCGATTTTCATGATTCTTTTTTTGTTTGAAAAGGGGTACCTTCATAGTGGTCCCAATTTATTTTGAAGAAATTCATCCACCTCTAAGGGTGGCTGATCACGCATGAACATTCATTTTTATACATAGCGCCTAAATTTTACTTAAGGAGCAATTATTTTAATGGTTGGTTTTGCTATTCTCCAATTCAAGGCGTTTTTCTCTATCAATACGCTTTGAGTAATGAGAACCGATTTTTATTATCTCCTGTGCCAAGTCCCGTATAGTGGTGAACTAGGGATATTTCAATAAAACTTAGCAAATAGACGTAATTCCACTTACTTTTGAGGTCGGTGTTTTTATTGCAATTACTTAATAAAATGACAACTCACAATTTAAGCATTACACCCAATGCGTATCACGGAAAATTATTAGTCGAGAAAATTTAAAATAAATTTTTAATGTCTTATATCTTTTTAACATTTATGATATGACTGTTATGTACTTTATTATTTATTTGCCCTATGAATTGTCTAAAAGATTGAGGTGTTATTATTATTTTTAACAATAAGAAACATTTCAAAATATTTTTTTCCTTGTGTTATCCGCCCTTGTTGCACCAAACCGGTAAATTAAAGGGGTTTTCGTTTTATTATGGTAACCTATCACAAAGTCGACATTTTTTTTATCCGAAATAACGTTTGCCCGAATTATAACAAAACAGTTGTTCTATGTTGAATGTTTATCGCAAAGACACGATTAGGTTCGGTTAGCTTAGGTTAAGTTAGGTTTAAAAGAAAAAACATTATCCTCTCAAAATTACTTTCGAGGTTATGAAATTTCGACCAAACGTTATTTCTGGAAAATGTCATTTCGGACTATTGATAGGTAACCATTTTATTATTGGTTTTTAAGGAAATATTTGTGAATTAGTGTTATTGAAAAGTTACATCGAAAAAAATTTAAACGTATTTTTAATCATTCATTAAATTCGCTGGATAGAAATGAATCGACAATATCGTCTTCTGCTGGTCTCACTGGCCTCCTAGTTGCTCCATGTTGAGGATGAAGTCACTTGTTTCAGACATTGTTTACATTAAACTCAGTTTTTACAAACTGCAGGTATAACGGGTCTGAAATTCCATTACACATTTATAATCAATGCCACAAGGGCGGAGTGCCACCTTCTAAATGAATGATAATTACGCCATCTAGAATCGTTTTTGTCATAACATACTAGATAGTGTTTTAAATGTTTTGATGCAATAACATCAAAACGGGCTTTGTACCTCGTTGTACGTTGTTGTTGTGTGTAATGGTACAATTGGCGGCAAACAGGGGATAATTGGAAGGTTGACGTTTGAATGAAGTGCCACTAAAGAGATTTATGTCTGTTTCAAATGTCCAAGATCGTGTGAATGAGGAAGGTGAGTTCATACTTCCGGTTGATGACGAACAGGTGGAGCGACTTTGATGGAGATGAGCCAGCTTTCGCGATTTCCGTGCTACTACGTGAACACGGCGAGACTCGTCTATATGAATCAATAAGTTAACAACGTGTGTTTGCGACATTAATGTATGTCATGGCGGGTGTCTCAGCAGCTGTAGATATATCTCGTCTGTGAGATAAGAAAAGTCAACGACCACAGGATAGGGTGTTCCGGATACTAAAAAGAGCTGTACGTGCAATTTATAATTTAGGTCGCCGTGACACTGGGAACGATTTAAAGAATCAAATATTTTAACTCAGCCAAGTCAATTTAAATTTGAAAATATAATATTCGCAGAAATGTAGTATTATTTACGAAAAGCTGTAATAGGCGTAACCTTAATCTTAGAAACAAAAATATACTTGTACAAGAAACATTTATAAACGTTTGCATATCTGTGGTTTGCATGTGTGACAAAATTATCTGCCACGGCGCATCGATCGGCTAAAGCACGATGCTCGCGCAATTGCGTTAAATATTTTAATTTTTGTACGAAAGTAAAAGCCTGATGAATTGTTAAAAATAATAGATTACAAGTTATTTACGATGTAATATACCCTTGAAAGATTGTTAGTACTTTAAAAATAATCTTATATAGTAAAAAATAAATAAAAAGCTTGTTACAAAATAGATGTACCGCGAATAGAAAAAGTACCAAAGTCAAAGAATCAAAGTGTCATTTATTCCATAGGTAAAATAAATTTACACTTGAAAACGTCACATTTAAGCTACTGCTCGTTCATTAAGCTGACCTCCCTGAGAAGAACGAGCAAGAAACTCTAGGGATTGCTCTTTTCAAATAAACTTAAATGCTATGGAATACACTTTGAATCAAATTCGTGTGGATTCTGGAGCCGTGTCGTCTTTCCATACATCTTTATTAACACGTAGTCTTCAATTTTGTAATATGACTTTTCAATCAAAATATTTTTAATGTAGTTTTTAAACTTAGGAAATGATAATCTTAATATATCCTCCGGAATCTTATTGTAAAAACGTATACAGTTCCCCATGAAAGTGTCGTTTACCTTGGCTCAACGAAATCGTGGTACCATGAGTTTGGACTTAGCTCTAAGGTTAATATTATCGATATCTTCTTTCTTATTGAAATTATGTATATTTTTACGGGCAAATAAAATATTTTATAAATGTACTGTGATGCCACAGTCATGATCCCAGTCTGTTATGATACCAGTCTGCTATGATACCGACACATAACGCAGTAGTATTTTAAGCAATCGTTGCTTAATAAAGAGAGTTTTTAAAGTCGAGTACCGTGTTTTGCCGAGTGGCCTACGTAACAGGTATGGGATTTTAAGACGTAATTATACAATACTTTTTCTACGATTAAAGAAAATAATGAAACAGAACCAAATATTTAATGCACATTTTGTTAACAATCCATGACAACAAACGCATTTTTTCAATAATTTTTAACCCGTTTATTAGGGTAGGCAAAGTACCCACCATACAGACTTTCTATATATTTAGACAAAAGCCAAACAAACAAATAAAAACACTATATATATATATAAGAGATAGAATAGAGCTGGCCAAGTACCGCATACATTTTAACCAATATTTTTTTTATTATAAAGATTAATGGCCTAAGAATTGCAAGACTTTTGCAAGAAGTCCGGTCGTGTATGGAATACTGTTACCACCTTTGGGATGGCTCTGCTACACATCAACTAGCCACCTTGGATTCAATTGACAACCGCGCCAAGAGCCTTATAGGTGACTCGGAATTAGTAGAGGCGAAGCTGCAGAGCCTTGAACACAGCCGCAAAGTTGCCTGCTTATTGGTTTTTTATGGGATATATCACGGAGAGTGTGCGATGGAATTACACGATTTAATTCCGCCTTCCCCTTTCCATCATCGGGGGACTAGGCGTAGGCTTGGGTTCCACCCCTATGTTGTGGATATTCCAAAGATTCGCACGAAGCGTTACGCTTCCACATTTATATGGCGAACGGCTATGGAGTGGAATTCCCTGCCTGCAGACTTGTTCCCTAAACGTTATAACTTGGACCTTTTCAAGGCGAGAGTGAATAGGCATTATCTAGGTGTACATGCTCCATCGTCGACCTCATCGTCACTTTCCATCAGATGAGATGGAGGTCAAATGCACACTTACATTAGAATAAAAAAAAATTAAAAATTATTGTTCTTTCAATAAAAGGAGCTTATTATATAATATCTTTTTGTAATAGAAAATCTTATCAATTAACTTAAATAATGAAAACGCATGTCAATATATGAAATTGCGACTGCCTTAATTAACTTTACTAAATGGTTTTCTGTTGGTAATTGATCAATTTGATGAATGGCAAGACTAGGTAATGAAAATGCTAGTGTTGACAAAATATGATAAAATCTTATTAATCAGAAGAGGTTTACTTAACGACGGCCTCGTGTGAAATTTTTGTGATTTGTTTATTATTTCTCGGATTTCTAACTCTGCTTCTATGCATATTTGGATAGCATCTTAGGTGGGATAAACTATATCACCTTCATCCTCAAAAGCAACGAACTCATACGTATGACCATCTCCAGGTTTTTGTCAAGACAGCGCACTGTTAATTATTTGCATTATGTATTTTTTGTATTACTCGTACTACATATCCAGCGATGGATATAATTATTTGCTCACTATATTCGGACATTCGAGACAACGTGCTGCAAAATTTATCGAAATTACAGATACTAGTGATAACAGATACTAAAAAACTGAAAAATAAAATGTAACGTCACTAAACGTTATAAGAAAAGAGTTATAGAATCTTTTTATAATATTGCTAAGGTCATAATAATTTTTGTCCCTTTGTTTTCAAAATCGATCAGAATCGAGAACTTTTTGTTGCCTAACGTATACATCACTAATACTAGTTCCTAGTGCGGGCCTATGTTGAGTGTGTGCGTTATTTATTTTACTAAATGTTAAATTTGGCCAAAGAAATGTACAAGCGGATATACCACGAAACTGAATGCATTGTACAAAAGTGCGTTCGTTCGATATTCATGGCGCATTAACAAAGGATCACAAATATGTCGCACCAAGTTTAAAATGCGATTAGAAACATATTTGTGTATTTTGTCCTTTATACAATAAATAAATTAAAAAAAAAATTAAAAAAAAGTAAAAGCCGCAATGTATTACAAATAATGAGGCGTACACTCGGTTGTATATTTGTTTTCTCGAAATCATTCAAAATCAAAATAATTGTTTTTAAAATAAATTATGCATCTTCTGATTACAAAATCACTTGCCCGTGGAAGGGAACCCCGTTTATCCGTATATATATATATTTATAGTTATGGTGCTTTAGCGGTTTATAATGGCACAATTATTCATTATTCGCGTTTTCGACTGGTGTTTATCTCCTATAAGAGGTCGAGCGCGTTCTGAAGACTAGCAGCGGGCACGCAAAGTACGTACACTTGCGGCGTCTATCTAGATATATTTCTGTGTTTTTGGCATTATACTTGACAGAATAAAGTACAGCAGTAGAAAAACAATTTTTCCTCTCCCATTGCTGGTAATGTAACTCGGTTATGTACAGTTAACAAGGGCCAATTTGCCACATGCTTCCATTTGTTAATTTGGAGACGGAATCATTCGCCGTGACATATTAATTAACAAGGCATATCTGCGGTTAATTAATAAAGAAAATCGCAGTACGGAAACAGATTGATTAACTTTTCATTGACATTTTTATTTTATTTTTTTATTTATTTTGCATTTCACATGGATGGGTGGTACAGATTTATAACCTTATGACTATATTAGTAGGTACATTCATGTAATACCCCGTAAGGGTGTAGCAAATTACACTTAAAATTAAAATTAGAATTAAAATTAAGATACAGTTTAGATTTGAACATAACTGATTAACATGTATTTTTATTACTATTAATACATATATTTATTTATTGTTATACATGACATTATTTATATTTAATTTAAAATTCCAAATATAACTAGATTTGTATTACGATATGTTACGTTATATTGTGTTAATTATTTACAATCGTCATTCAAGAACTCACCTACAGAGTAGTAGCAAGTACGTTTTGCAGCTAACTCTTGGTCTATATTTACCAGAATTCGAAGACACTTTTTTTGTAACACGAAAATATCGTGCGCGTCCGTACTATCTCCCCATAACAATATGCCATATCTCCTCCATGCATACGCATAACCATAATATGCTGTTAGTGAAAATTTGAAATGAGTGTTCATTTTTAAGGTGGACAGTGCATACGTGAACTGTGAGAGTTGAGATTTTACATTTTCGATTTGGTTCTCACAAGTCAGGTTGTTATCTACCGTGAGTCCTAATAAAGTCAATTTATTGGTTTCCTCAATATTTAGACACTCAATCAAAGGTTTCAGGTCAATGCTTGAATAGAATAAAACAGAATAGAATAGAATCGTTTATTTCATGTTATCAATGTCACAATATTGCAATTGGAAATACAATGTCAAGGGATAACTATGATCGTCAGTAATAAAATTATAATAATAATAATGAATATAAAATAAAGTAGTATAACTACTGCTTGTCGAATAAAATAAAATTAAAATTGTTTCAAAAGAAACTCATCGACACTGTACAATTCAATATCCAATAAAAGGTTTTTTAGTCGGGTACAAAACGTTTCATCGTTTCTAACACTTTTCAGGTCTGTGGGTAGATGTTCGTAGAATCGGGGACCTATTACCCGCGGATTTCTAGTTGCAAGTTCGGTACGGTGGGCAACGGATTTTAGTGTTCCCGCGTTTCGTAACGCTCGGCCTCCGCCCGTACGTCGCTCATAAGTAGCCAAGTTTTGACGCGCATAAACTATTATATCATAAATATATTGTGAGTACATGGTCATTATACAATAAAATTTTCTTAAAAAGGTTTCTGCAGGTCTGACCCTTTTTTATGCCTACTATTGTTCTTAGTGCACGTTTTTGAAGAATAAATACCCTAATCGACTCAGTTGAATTACCCCACAGTGTGATGCCATAAGACATCAACGAATGAAAATATGCAAAATACGTCTGCTTGTTTTTTGATGAGGACGAAATTGTATTATTTTTGTCTTTTTTAACTTTACTTCTAAATTATGCGCCGATAGCCAGTTATTAATATATATAATGAAGTCAACCATCACATTATTCCTACTTTCTCTATCATTTTCACAGCGGAACAATAAGGACACATCGTCCGCAAATAATATACACGGTGATGAAAGCGTAAATTGACAGAAACATAATTATTTATTGGTTGGAAAATGATTTTGTCAAATTTTTAGAACAAGATAATATAAATTATGTCAGTTATTTACATGCATCTAATAAACTAGTGACACTAGGTTTATTTTTGTGTGCAATAATAGAACAAGTCTTGGTCACATCCCGGACACTCCATACAACAATCGAAAATAATTTACCTACTACTACTACTTGGCAGGGTTACCCATCACTTTCTTGCACTATTAAGTTACGTGATCAGAACGGCAACGTAGCGAATGAATAAATCTATGACTATATATATCTATCTATGATTCTATTAATAGAATCCAGAATCCTAATAATTACACATGTCTATTATGTATTTATATCGATATAATATCATATTTTTATTAACTCACTAACTAGAGTAATATTGAAGATTTATTTAAAAAATATATTAAAAGCACTTAAAATGTTATATTTTGGACATATACTTTTAGATAAGGTAACCAAAGTATTTGAAATTGCGTGTCCAAGTTGATCATCATTACTTAGTTAATAATTAGGTATATCTGCTACTTACGTAATATTTATCGGCAACATGAATTGAAAATTCGAGAATCCTTGTCTACTAGCTCACGAAGCATGGCGCTGCATTATATTGATATAACAAATCTGTGTTTTTAATACATACATATATTACTCTGCAGCAAATAAATGAAGGAAACGATAACTAAATGAGTCTCAGACATAAGTTTCTTTGAGTTTCCTGCTTCGTTTCATCTTTCGGAAAATGATTATAAACAGCCGTACACTACATAAACTTAAAATTTTTAGTGTCTTAGCATGTCTGAAATCTCTGGTGTTACGCATCACAAACCCGAGGCTTTGGAGGCTTTTTAAATAATAGCGTCTACATACGAAGCTCTTTATCTAGTTAACTTTACATTATGACATCGTGGACGCTATCTTTGCTACAGGACTAGGGAGTGGTCAAGAGCTAGTATCTTTTTTTGCAACAGGCATCACCAAATTGAAATCACAACGCTAGTACCGCTTACGCAGAGCTCATACAACAATTAACAAAATGAACAGCAGTTATGAAATCTAATTGATTTATTAACAGTAATGCCTCGATGCACTTACTGTTAATTAGTGACAGACAGACCATACTTGGTAAGTGGACGGATATTGACGTTAATAACCAAATTAACCATCGGTCATTTGATGAATGGATCAGAGATTCGCTATAGTACAATTAAAAGCATGCTCAATTGAACACTTGATTTTGGGTCGTTCTTATTATAAATGGCATTGTATGGAAGTTGGTATTAGCACTTGCTTGGTTAACCACTATAGCTACTAAATATATTGATTATCAGGCTGTTTCACTAACATAATATTAATTTTTTTTTTTTGTGAAATGACTCCAGTTTGTTATAAACTATTAATTTATTACATATTAATACAAAGATCGATTACTTGGAAATAACTTTTTTTATAAAAAAAACCAACCTCAAAAGTCTTTTCAATTGCATCTATTTGCCAAGATTTGTTGAAATTGCGCGCTAACGGAATGTGCGCGTAACAGGGTTCATCCCCTAGTCTGCTACACTGAGAGGTGGAAACTTTTCTTCAAATGGGACCAACACTGGGGTACCCTCTTTCCACCATGGAACGAACCAGTGGACCTGCTTATTACAGATCTTTCTTTTGGTTTTTAACGACTTTTTTCCGTTGAAAACCATGTCGTTAAAAGCCTGTGTCCCACAGTGGATGTCTCCGGCTGAAATGACGATGATGATGACTTGACACACATTCATCTCGTGCAAGAATGTGCCCCTTTAAAATTTATTTTTATTTAAAAATTACAACTTGTCGATAAGTCGAAAGATGTGTCAGGATCGTAGCAAATGAAAACCCGTGAAGTATATGGTTGTGTAGTCCTTATTAGTCAACATCTTATGATTAAATATTTTTTAATACAGTTGCTCAAAACGTGGTATTTTTCGCACTACAAATCGTGCGGAAAGTTGGATTTCTCGCACTAGTGCTTTTTACTTTTCCATTTTTTTTTAATTTACTGTTGTTTCAAATCTTAAGCACAGAACTAAAGAAGTTGTATATTTATTTAATATTTATGTGCTATGTGACGTAAGTCATTCATCATTAAAACTTATATTTATTTACAAATACTATATAATGAACGTATCGAGTGGAGGTCCACAGTCTCTGCCTACCCCTGAATGGGTGACAGGCGAGATTTTTATGTATATATTTGTTCTATGTATTACAGATAAATTGTATCTCACTACCGTGCACGGGTTCCTAAACAAGTTTAAACAAAAGTACCAGGACGTCATAATAAGAAAAGTGGTTACAGACCGATATTACAGAAAATAAACAAAAACAGCACGTTAGAACTAGATTTCCATAGACTTTTAACTAATGGTTGCAGTGGTTGTATTTCATTATTTTAATTTACTAGCAGAAAATGAGTTTTTTTTAAATACTGTTTTATTTTACTTTCAATGTAGTTTTTTCGCAAATGTATTAAAAAACGTCGTTTGATACACGTGCGGATTTGTCATTTTCACTTGTCTCGCGTCTTGACCCTCGCCTCTGGCTCGGGCCGCACTTATATCGAAAATAACTATTACAAAATTTCAACAAACGGTCTCTGAATTCTTTTGCTTCTAGAGTATCTAGACTTAACGTTGATTGTTTGTATTTATTTTTTCGCATACTTTGAATGACAACGTAATATACGAAAAACATTTTTTTTTGGCGTCATGGATTTGAGAGTACGAACTTTATAATGCAAAAACCCCTTGTATGTTGTTTGCCTAGGATTTGCTATATGACGTAATTCGTTTTGCGTTAAAACTCATATAGACAGGATTGCTGAGCCTGATCTACGCTGGTTAGTGGATAAGTTATAGAGTAATTTATCCTTTTATTCTCGAAGTTTAAAATTAAATTTCATTGCATAATTCATTTTTATGAATCCTTCGTGACAATATTGCATAATAAGAAATGTTAATTTACACGAAAAGACTATGAGGAATAGTGTATACTAAACGAAATTCTCAAAAATACCGTTATTTTATTGTAGTAGGTGAAAATTTGCATAATACTTCTAAAACTATATAGGTTCCCCTTTGTTTTAGCTGAAAATCGCATTCAAAAATCTTCGTCGAGTAAGAAATTGCAGTGTCACAGTTTTACATTGTGTCACTGTCATTTATTCTTTGTCTTTAGGCTATGTAAAAGATGGCCGTAACTCTCTCTCTATGGAGGAAGGCAGCAATGAAATATAATTCTCCAGACACTGTTGACCATTACTTACTTTCTATGCCTGAGATGGAAGCTAATATGACGCCTTTTGATCTAATATTGAAGAAAATCAGTGCTATATATGCGCATATATTTTACTTGTATGAGCTTGTTTATTTGCCTCTTATTAATTATGTTCATGTCTTTATTTTTTCAAATAAGATGTAGTCTGACGCTGACGGACGACGGTGTACTTATAATTTCTGTACTCTGTACTCGGCTTTATATCCAGTAATGACATTGAAAGAAAAAACATTTGTCTTTTAGTACCGTAAAAGATGGCCTCTGCGTTAAAAACTCGTGCCCAGCAGTGGGATCTAATATTTCAGAAACTTTTGCGTACATGGACACTACAATGAAAGCTCAGTTGAGAGAGCGTCAATCACGGTATAGTGAAGGATATACTGGTTCGAATTCAGTAAGAGCAAGAGAATTTTAATGGCAGCTTGTGAAAAAGTTTAGGGAAGTCCTGCCACCTAATCTATTTCTGCCGCCAAGCAGTAATGTGAGCATTACTGCGTTCCGGTTTCGAAGTGTACAGGTGCTGGTGATATTAGAGGCACATGGAACTTGTCAACTCAAGTCTCAGGGTGTCGGGCGCAGCGCAGTTGTTCGTTCCATCACTTGGTATTACAAAAAAAGAAAAACATACTTAGTGTTCAATTTTTGTATTAATTATTTATGACAAACTAGTGGAGTAATTTCACAAAAAAAATTAATGTCATGGTTGTAAAACATCTAATCACTAAAATCTATAACATATTAAAAAGTCAGTGAAATATGTCTTCACAAAAAGTACTTACTTTTTGTACAGTTCGCCACACACGGTGGCTTCGCAATCCTCTTAAAGCTGTAACTAGCGCTAGCCAGTCAACCGCGACCATCACATGAAACCAATCTGAAATGGCCGATAAAACTAAAACGTCATACAGTCTAGAGCACTCCAAGCTCATATTTTGAACTTTGGAACGTTCTTATCATAAGCGACGTAGAGTTGAATTTAATGAAGTGTTAAATCTTATGTGTATAATAGACGTGTTTGTCTTTAAAATTTTAATATTAGATTGTAGTGTAGCATATTCCCGGGAGGCGGCCGGGACAAGCACACTATCGTTTACCTATAGGAATTGTCCAAGGTTTTAAAACCAACAAAGGAAACCAACACCTAGCTTTAACATTGAGCCTTTATTATTAATTTATTTATTAGATCCACCAACAGTAATACACTATTAAATATGGACATAAAATAACACTTCAAAAATTACTCGAGTGTAAACCCTATAATAGGCAAATACAGCGTATTTATATAACATATAACATAGTATCAGAAGCGTTTACTGTGTGTTATGTTGCATAAAACAAATGGATATGATTATTCAAAGGAAATAAAGTAAATGTGGTCAAATTAACTTGTAAAATTACAGAATTGTTAGTCTGAGCAGTTATATAATAAAGTTTTAAATTTATTTAATGAAAACGAAAACAAATCCAATTCAGATGACCTGCGTTTATATGTTTTATGTAATTTATTGTACCCATGGTAAAGTCGGTTGAAAATAGCATTGGAGCCAAAATTAGTTCTGAATTGTTTGATATTAAAAGGACGGTAATTACTTAGCATGGCGTTGCGACGAGGAATAGAAAACAGAAGTTGCAATAAAAGTTTAAGGCAATCAATTTGTCCCGAAATCAAACGGTATAGAAAAACTTGATCGGCAATCCAGCGGCGACGTTGAAGGGTGCACATTTGAAAAGCATTTGGTCTGTCTTCGTATCCCTTCGTACTTATTGAAGGGATACGAAGACAGCTTTCGTTGGAGGACCGTGAGAAAAAAGAGAAATCGCTTTTGTACGCTTTCTATGCGATCTATTTGATTTTGGTACAGAGGGTTCTAAATGGCAGATGCATATTCTAAATTAGTACGAACTACGGCGTAGTAAATAATTTTTAACGTAGTGATACTTTTAAAGGACTTACAATTCCTCCACACGGAGCCCAACATCCGAAGAGAACCATTAATGATGCTGTAAAAATGATAATTAAACGAAAGTGAGCTGTCAAATATGACTCCTAAGTCTCTTATATGATTGACCTCATCAAGAATGGCTTCATCGATGGAGTATGACGTAGAAAATGGAACTTTTTGCTTGGACAGTTTAATATGCTTGCACTTTTTGATATTTAAGGGTAATTTGTTATGTCTAGTCCAGACTGAAATTCTATCAAGATCTTCTTGTACCAAAATTGTGTCGTATAAACTATCAATGGTTCTGTATATTTTTAAGTCATCTGCACAAAAGATAAATTTGGAAATTTGGATTATGCTACCGAGGTCATTAATAAAGACAAGGAAAAGAAGAGGACCTAAGCGGGAACTCTGG
>NW_020653726.1:19983797-20015925 GCF_003589595.1 Hyposmocoma kahamanoa | reverse complement strand
CTATGCCAACTAAGTCACGGAACCAAAAGCGGACCTTACGAATTTTTCTATGTGCTTGTTGGAGATCTTTGTTTTTCGTTTTTTTAACGACTTGTTTGCTATTTATTTATATTTTGTGAAATTACTCCTTATTTGTTATAATAATAACAATTAATACAAAGATAACTTCCTTTAATCTGACAGGACTCGAATTTTTTTTTTATGTTTCAAGAGACGGGATGAACAAGTCGTGGGCCTGGTATAGCATTTGCAGTGACACTCGGAGCTTTAAATCGCAATGATCTGATGGGCACTGCCACTGGGCCCATTACCCTGAGACATATTCTGGCTTCACACGGCCCGTCATGTTAAAGGCCGGTCCGCACCGCGCCAATTTGAATAGGCTAGCTCGCGCCATGGACTTGTCCGGGCGGTCTCGAGCTGACGTCGCGCGTGCCGGCACGTATGTGTCGAGAGCTTAGTCTGGTGATCTACTCCCGGTCCATCCGACATCCATCCGAAACAATTACTTTGAAATGCATCAAATAAAGCAATACTCGATCAAATTAAAAGTATGAAGAACGCGGAACGCGGCCATCTTCCCGGGGCGCGTTGGCACGAGCTTGCACAGCGCGTCTCGCGAATCGACGGACTATGGGAAGTCGCCTGTACTTTCAAAATTGGAACGCAATAATGCCACACAGGCTTAAATGATTTTTTTTATGTTTGATCTTTGTATTAATCATTATAACAAGTTGGTAATTAGTTATTCATTCATAAAGAGAAATCTGGGCACTATACACCATTCCGAAACCATTAGTTCCGGGTACGGATTGTACCCGCTTGAGTAATTCGATCTAATTTTCTTGGATAAGGGTCTCAGCCTTTTCCGCAATCATCTTCAGAACACAGTTGGTGCTGTAGCGCAATTTGCAACTCAGAGAGTTCGGCATTTTACGCATGATCGCGAAGAAATTATCAATGCGGGTTTTGGCAAATATCCCTGACGCACTACAGAAGCCCGGCAACCCCAACAAAGGCCTAATATATATATTAGGCTGGAGTAATATTACATACATGTATTTATATATATATTTCTGTGTTTTGTTTTTGGTATTTATTACAAATTTCGGCTACAGTCGTCAATTTTGTCATAAAACATGATTAACAACAATTAATCGATCTTAAAAAAAATGAGCAATGTTGGGACAGTGTGGGAGAACGGTTGCTTTTCGTTCGAATCCCTGTGATGTACTCCAGCCTACTTTTTGGTTGTGAGAGCCTTCTTAGGCATTCAGCAGAAAAACGTAAAATAATTCCAGCTTTCTGGTTGAAATTTATATTTATGTAATTGAAGATCAAATTGTTTTAAAAAACTTCAAACGTAATGTTACGTTTTTTTTTTAAAGTTGGTTAAAAAATCTATGAGGAAATAATGATATCTATGTACTATAAAACGCTTAGAGGACGTACAAAAAATAAAGGAAAGGAGCTGCCATAATAAACAAAAATTGAACAACACACAACAAATAGCGGATTTCTTTAGTGTTGTACCATAATCTATCGATAAGTCATTATCGACACGCAAATGTATGACTTGAATATTGTAACTGATTTTTTTATGTTTGTATATTGTTTACTGTAATCAAAGTATGATTAAAACATTTCATTAAAATAGATCAATATTAAACGAGTGGATAATTTTATTTTAAGGAACTGAGAATGCTTATCCGCTCACGCGATACATGCAGCCGTAGACGCATACCACACCTAGAGGTACCGGTGATGATTTTATACCGATTTATCGGATATCGAAGTTATAACAGGTAAAACTAATGCTAATTGCTATTTCGGTAACTACTCTAGCAAACCATAAAGTTTTTAATGCCTGGGTCTGTCATTTAAAAAAAAGAAACAACTTCAAAAATACGTCACGACAATCGTGTGTGTTATTGTTTGGGCTGGTGATTTCGGTGTTTATTTATTGAAAACATACCGTAAGTAGCGTTTTTTAAGTATACCCTGAATATAAACGTTTATAAACTATACTTTAAGGAGTAATTTCATGGTAAACGTTAGAACCGCTCAAACGGAATATTATCATATTTACCCAAGTACACCAAAAAATTCATTAGTGCTTTTTAAGTGCAGGATTTGTGGTGTATTACAGCATTTTATTTGAGATGTTTTTGTTGGTAGTACTGAGGGTATTTATTTAGCAATGCA
Source organism: Hyposmocoma kahamanoa (assembly GCF_003589595.1). Taxonomy (NCBI): domain Eukaryota; kingdom Metazoa; phylum Arthropoda; class Insecta; order Lepidoptera; family Cosmopterigidae; genus Hyposmocoma; species Hyposmocoma kahamanoa. The sequence continues at coordinate 20,013,720 of NW_020653726.1, read as the reverse complement.
GAATAATATGTTTTATTTATAAAAACTGTATTTAAACTGAATGCTTTTCTAATTTGCGAAACCAAATTGCCGCCATTTTGCGGTAGGAAGAGCGCTTCGCGTGAGCGGATAATAGAGAAGTTTAGAAAATCGCCGTTATCCACTGCAATGGCATTGTAGATCCTTGTTGTGTTCGCGCACATTTAGTGTAAATCGTCCATTTTTGAAGTTACCTGTATCCTGTTATTGACTAACCATCGTACATCTACCACAGAATAGTAAAGGATCTAAATTCATTCATGTATAAGACCCTCGCCATATTTACTAATGATCGGAAACTGAAGTCGGAAATTGGACGGGATACGGCCAAATTACTTGTAGAAATTCGACATTAAAATGTATTAGATGTTTTGTTAGCAGAAAAATTAGAAAAAAAGAAGGTCTGTACTACTAGTGACTGTACTAAAGGCACATAGGATTTATCAATTTTATATCACAGGGTGACGGGTGAAGTGGCAATGCCCTCAAATCTTTGCGATTAAAACTCTCAGAGACACTTCAACTGACTGGGTCTGTCATTTAAAAAAAAGAAACAACTTCAAAAATACGTCACAACAATCGTGTGTGTTATTGTTTGGGCTGGTGATTTCAGTGTTTATTTATTGAAAACATACCGTAAATACATAGCGTTTTTTAAGTTTACCCTGAATATAAATGTTTATAAACTATACTTTAAGGAGTAATTTCATGGTAAACGTTAGAACCACTCAAACGGAATATTATCATATTTACCCAAGTACACCAAAAATGTCATTAGTGCTTTTTAAGTGCAGGATTTGCGGTGTATTACTGCATTTTATTTGAGATGTTTTTGTTGTAGTACGGAGGGCATTTATTTAGCAATGCAGAATAATAATTTTTATTTATAAAAACTTGTATTTAAACTGAATCCTTTTCTAATTTGCGAAACCAAATAGCCGCCATTTTGCGGTAGGATGAGCGCATCGCGTGAGCGGCTAGTAGGTAATGATTCTTGTTTAATCTATTTTTGTACATTTTATTACAAATTCATGCTAATAATTCAATAAAACACTTAACTAAACATTAGTTTTAACATTTTGCTAGGTATATATTTCCGTTTGACAACCGTGTCTGTACTCTAAAAATGGCGAAATGGACACAGTTGGCATTTAAGATGACGTTACATATTTGCGATTCTCGTGTTTATGCCGAGTCTTTGCACTTGCACTTGCACTCGCTTACGCCAGCCGCTTGCTTTGCGTTGGATTTCTTTGCGTGAGTTTGATACTCTAGCAAGCTTGATATTTCCACGCAAGCAACAAGGAAAGTTGTGGTGGAAAGCACACTGGTCAATCACAGAGACAGACAAACCAAACAAAGGCAAGGCGCCGCGCATGCGCGCATGTCTCTCCGTAACGCAAAGCGGAACCCGTGAACGCCTTAGCGCGGAAGGCCATGTGCCCAGCCAATGCAAGCAAGCCAAAAACGCAAGTGAAAAACTCGTTAACCCGGCATGCATTAGTACAGACCAATCGCTTACGACGGTACGCAGTAGTTAAACAAAGAAAATACCATGTTTATGTTTTCAACGTCGAAACGCATCATATAATTATAACATCTCATTTATGTGTCTTTTGGTTTCCACAGTCTAAGCTTGAGATTTAGCCCCCGTTACACAGTCACTCTATCGCGCGTGATCAAGCCTCGTGGGCAAAAGCCTATACGTGCAATCGTGCGAGATTACCTGTTTGAAGTTTTTAAACTAACGTTCTTTCGCGCGCGATTGAACAGAAAGATCGTCCGTATAAAAGCTAATTGCGCAGGATAGACCGCGTGAAACATCAAGCTTGACACTTAGTACTTTGGACCGTTCTTATCGTAAGCGGCATAGAGTTGGATTTAAGTCTTAAGTGTGACGCTTGACGTCCTTTTGACACTGTACGTGTTCGAGTGTGCGAGTGCGCGATTGCGCGCGCGACTGATGAGCGCAATCGAGTGGTCTTTCCCGTTTTCTTCCAACATCTTTCCCGCTATTGACATTTGACACCTTTGGATAAGTCTACAGTACTCATACAAACATATGGCATGGCATTTGTTCGGCGTTGTTCCAATAATATTATAGATATCAAGGTATAATTTATCGTTATAATTATCTTTTCCAAAGCTGGCTTAAACGCTCTCCTTCTTGCCGGGTTGCCGATTATGAATGTTTAAGGAAACTATATAATCCATAATTTAAATCCGTTCAGAAGTTAACGCACGGCAGCAACTGGGTAACACATCACCAAGCGAATACATAAATTAAGAAATAAATTAACTCAATATATTGCGCACGACAAAAGCCACAATTGCAATAGTTGTTCATATAAAGCAACATTACTAAGACGTGTTGGGAACAACACCGAGCTAAAGTGCCATCAGTCATCGCCAGACGGTGCTGACAGGGGTGAGATCCTATTCTCTGTTCCACTAAGATCATTATTTAACAATACTTAATTGGTATCAAGGGATTTGGTGGACGTTGCTTAATTTAACATGTTATTGTGTCATTTTGGTTTAGGTCGGTTTAGTGCGTCCTTGGAGATACGACAACACAATGCGGTTGTTGTAAGAAAGCAGTAAATCCCGGTTACTACGCAGACGGCTTGGAACGACTTGGATATAACAAAAATTTATTAATTAAATAATAAAAAATATACAACCAATAAAAAAATGAAAGTATCCTGAAGCCATGAGCCAGGTCCAGGACGGAATGTTTGGGCCGAACATTGTGCCGAATATCGTGCCAAAAACTTCACGACGTCCGTGTGCGAGGGAATTGCACAATTTAATTCCGCCTCCCCTTTCCAACAATGGGGGGACCACGCCTAAGCTAGGGTTCCACCTTTATGTTGTGATTACTTCAAGGGTTGGCCTAAAGCGTTTCGCTTCCACGTTTACATGAGGAACAGCCGTGGAGTGGAATTTCTTGCCTGCAGACTTGTTCCCTGAACGGTATATTTTAGGTCTTTTCAAGGCGAGAGCGAATAGGTATTATTTAGATGTGCACGCTCCATCGTCGATTTCATCGTCACTTTTCATCAGGTGAGATGAAGATTAGATGCGCACTTATATTTTTATAAAAAAAAGCGGAATATGAGTATTAACTGTGGAAAAAGGTAGGCCCCAGGCAAATGCTACTCAAACAAGTCGATTATATATAAGCTTCGTCATAAATCTTTTGATAAGTCCTACCGGCTTCAGGCAGAAGGTTTCTGGGCTCGTACTCGCAGGAAATACATATGATATATTGTTAATTTGTCTGCCTCGCAACAAAATATAAAGCTAGCTGTGTCTGCTCGACTTTCTCTACTCTTCATCACTACATCATCTCTGCTAAGTTTAGAGGACGAACTAAAAACTTAAAGTATCGGCAGACATGTCCCCCAGAGCTCAGTTTCTTAGTATTAATAGACAACAATCATTTAGTATCAATAGACAACATCTTAAGTGAAATAAAGCGGCTTTCCTCGGAGCGGCTTGTCACCTCCCACGTAGTCGCACCCGCGCAGCAAGAGACGGGTTTTATCCGTGGTAACGCAGACGCGTCCGCAGCGGTGCACAGCAAAACTTAGGCAAAACCGGTGCGCGGTGATAAGCTGTCATTGTACAAATAATTAATTATTACTATACAATGGGCGGGGCCGATGTGTGACTGTCAGTGTTTGTCGACTGTACGAGGAAATCTGTACGATGCATAATCAAACAATAATCGTTAAAATCTACTCAACCGGAATTTATTATTCAAATTTAAAATTGTCAAATTCATACATTGGTAGGGCAGAGATTGCAACGCCACGTCTCCCTCTTTTCAAGTAGATATGTTCACATTTATTCGCAATATCCACGACTGCTCCAGCCTCTCACGCCACTTCTCGAAACTCAGTCAAGAGGTAGCTACAGTATGATGGGATATCCTGCAATGAGATGGATAGACGACACTGTCAAAACCGTGGGCCATAGACAGATGAGACTACCCAAGGAGCATACTTTATACGCCTTAAAACTGTCATATCTATAAAAAGTCTTAATTTGGTACAGAATTAGCTAATAGTTCTCTATAAATGGTTTTAGAAAAAAGAAATTGTTCTTATAGACTTATTTCACTCAAGTCAAAATTTTAAAACCTGCTTAATACCAAAGAATTTAATTAAGTGTAATCTCTCTCAAGATTTACTCTTATAGTCCTTATTTTAAGTTCATTTGTAGCGCAACTGATTATTTTTAGTAAAATGGTTCTATACACATCCAGTGAAGTTTATTAACACTCTAAAAACTAGAGTTCTTAAGTTTATTCTAGATATATTTAATTTATAGACATTCTGTAGTGTTTGTACTTTTTAACAAACGCGTTATAGCGCGTCTTCAGAAGATTTTATTTAAAAAAATATTACAATTAGGGTTTTTACTCTATTGGACGTTGTAAGAGTTAAATTGCAAAATGGATAAAGTAAAGAATATTAAAAGATCTGGTGGAGGTGGTGAACGTTGAACCTTAACTCACATCATTCGATACAATTAGCGTTGACAATGCCAATTGTTCAAAATCACCAAAAAATCGAGCTTAAAATCCCCAAATGTGGGGAGAGCAAAGTTCATATTTCCCACAAATTCCTCACATCTCGAGTTTTCATTATTTATTAGAAATACATCGCTTAAAAATATAATAAAGGGTTAACAAACTCAAAATGTATTATATAAAATCTATTACCTTTGCTGTGAATGTAAATAGAATGTAAAATGTAAAACTAATTATAGAATTAGATGACCTTAAATCGTTTATTTATTTTAATTAGATTCAACATTAATCTGTAATCCGTCTTTGAAAAAAATTCATTTTTCTTTGCCTACAAAATTAAGTAAATTGATTATTTGTTGTGCATTTGATGGCACTATGTTAATGTTAGAAAAAATCAATGAGTTTCGACCTATTATTATACTTAATATTTAAAGTTGACGAATGGTAAGTTGTGGTGTGGAAGTACCAACTACTCGGCTTTGTTCATCAATAGCTGATTTCGTTTTGCTTACCTTACCAGGGGCCGGCCTAAGAGGGAGAAAGAATCGCGAACTCAACACGCACCGAGTGGTAATTTTACAATTCAGAACCAAATGCTCTAATAATAATTCTATTTAAGCTGATTGTTAATAATACCAAGGACGTGCGATGTTGAAAAACATGTCGATATAGCCCATCACAGTGTTTCTAACAGTAACGATCAAACTAGCGATGCATCAGCAATTGATAGATTAAACAAAATGATAAAATGTTAGAATCCCCACATTTTCCTCACATAGCGCCAATCCCCACAAACTTTAGTTGAAATTCCCCACAATTTGGGGAATTCCCCACAAATTTGTGGGCAATCCTGGTTATAATAGTCGCAAATCGCGCGCGAACCGGTCATGGCCGGTCATGTTTGTTGACAAATAAATAAGTGATAAAAACAATTGAAATGAGCGCGTAAACTACTGTACTTCAATGTTGTGTATGTGTATTGTGCCGTCATCAATAGAATACAGTGAAATCATTGTGTGAAATGTGATTGGCGTCAAGAAATAACCTCAATTTTGTAATGAAAATTTTATTTCCTCCAACATAGTTAGGTATGTCATTAAAATATTCCTCATATTTATATGACAGGGAATTTATCTACCTTTCTAGTCATATATAACACATTTGCGACAAATTGAATTTTTAAATTGTTTTTTTCACCTAGTGTTTGAAAAAGTTTTTTATTGCATAATACGCTCACTATTCTTATAACTTTTATAAAGGTTTTGTAATACTGTCAAAAGAAAAAATCGCTTAGAAACATCGCGTTTTGTAGACAATCATAAAAGCTAAATAGGAGTGAATATTCTTCTACAAAATCAACTACACTAAAGCAAGTAAAAATAATCTTTTCGTGTTTTAAAGTGTTTCTATAGATAAAGCTATAGACAAAATGCTCTCAACAGTGTTTTATTTTTAAAGAATGACTATGAAGTAGCCGAGAAAAATTTCGTTTCTTTAAAAAAGTACATCTAAGTAAAAATTAGCTTGAAGAAGCCTAGAACTTCTTGGAAATGGTTTGTTTTGAGAGTTATTTTGTATATTTAAGCTTTCTATAAATATTTAAAACCGAAAATCGAGAACTGTATTTTTATTAAGTTTATATTTTATACATAAATATTTAAAACTTAGCGAGCGCATTACTTTTATGATAGGTTTTACATAACTTTTCACAATGCATTTAAAGTCGTACGTCAATTCGCGCTTTCCAACCGATTAAACATTGCCCGAAAAAGTCAGAAATATTATATCTAATTTCGCCATGTTGCAATTTTGGTAGCTTACATTTTGTACGCTATTAAACTTGAAATCCATTAGTATTAACAGAATCGCGTCTTATGTATGTAACGCTTTAGTATTTTTGTTTTAAAATAGCATTACTAAGAAAACTATCATAGACTATAAATTACCTAAAAACTGTCTACAAGACTAAACAAAAACTGTCTACATTCTATAAATGGTCTTGTAGCATTCTAGGAGGGTTACTTGAGAAAAAAGATAAGAATCACTCTTAACACTACCTACAGATAGTTTCTCAAAGCACTCTTGTAATCTACTAATAAAGTTGTGCCCACTTTTACTTTAAATAATCTAGAAACATTCTTCGAGATATCTTGAGGGAATTTAAACTCTTAAAATATTCAATCGAATTAAATTCTATTAAATATCTCATACTATATTTATATATGGGTATGCTGCTTGGGTAGCGACGTGGTGATAGCACAAACTACGAGACGCCTATACCCAGCAATGGGCAAAACGGCCAGAGGATGATGATGATGAAAGCTTTTGATAACCGGCTTAATGCGATTCCGTGTTAATAAGTACGGCGACTCCCTTAGAGCGATGCCTCGAGGGCGCTGCGCCGCTGCGTTCCGTCACCGCAACTATGGTACAAAAAAAGAATGGAAGTGTCTTAAACCTCGATTACTATCAGAACCGATTTACCAAAACTCACACATTCATAATATGAAACACTACGAAATCTTGATAATTAATTGATCGTACGTTCTAATTTAAAAATAAATAATCAATTCGGGACTGTTAACATAAACTTTACCCTGTTGGCATAACGTTGAAAGTTTATACCATCAAGTACCTATTATTGCAAGTTACTACGTTTACATATTGATATTTCAATCAATGTGCTGCCATCTAGCGGTCAATCGCTAAATGACGAAGAATTCAAGATGTTTACTTAGTTCTCTAAAAAATAAGCGACCGCAGCGTCACCGCTCAGGCGTCGCAATGTTAACGCAAGGATTCGTGTGGCACCGCTCTTTGGGTCGTATTCTAGAACTCTACTCAATGCTCAAGTCAGGATTTGAGCATGATTTCAAGCACTGGAAATACGACTCTAATGGCAGGGATTAGAGTATAATTTCGAGTGCTTTAAACCATACTCAAATCCTGACTTGAGCATTGAGTAGAGTTCTAGAAGACGACACTTAGTCTTCGACCCGTAGCCTTAGTACGGAAATGGGTTGATAATGATTGTAACTGCTAATTATGACACTGTCTACATACGTACTACTATGACCCCTGTCTTCCTTCACTTCCTTTCGCATTAGTCTTTTCGTGGTTTCCACATCGGTTTATTCTTTATTTTTGACCAGTCTTTTTTAAAGATGCCCATGAACCTAATCGCCGCGGCCGGAGTCGATTCTTCCCACATTTCCATCCACATTCGCTCTATAAATTTGTGTCATTATTCTAGTAACATCCATCATTTCCATATGACCAACCATTGAAGCGTTCCCTTTTCTATCTTAGTCACTACATCATCTTTCACGCCATAACGCCCTCTTATTACATTGTTCCACATCCTGCATCTAATAGTTACACGACGCTTACATTTTCTTTATAAATTAATGAATGCAATTTACATGTGACAATAGATTCGACAAGACGAGAATTTTTTGAAGACGGAGTAAAATGACATTTGCAGGGTTGCTAGTTTCATAAAATTTTAAATAATCATGTAGTTGTTGTCGACAGTTTTATCGATAGGTTATGAAAGAAGTTTGACGGCCTCCGTGGTCGAATGGCTTGCACACTGGTTTTCGTGATGTCGCCATCTCTGAGGTCCCGGGTTCAATCCCCGGCCGAGTCAGTGTAAAAACTAACTTTTCAATATTGTCTCGGATCTGGGTGTTTGTGGTACCATCGTTATTTCCGATTTCTATAACACTGAGGATTCCATGCACTGGGCAGTTTAAAACCATCATCACGGTTAAATGTTTTGTATCCGGTCCTTAGTGCGTGCAGTAATAAAAACAAAAACACCTCGAGTTCAGTTTCGCGTGTGGATACAGTGAGTGTGGTTTGTGTGAAAAAAGTGAGTGACAATAGTAACGCCACAACAAATCGCGATGAAGGTAGTCGTGGACAGCGCAAGAGGGTAGACAGATATGTGGACTCTTAAAGCTGTCATCTGCCGCCGTCCAATCAACTCGTGACCATGGAGCGTGCAACTGTTCCGAAATATCGGGAAAATAAAAAGAAGTCATACCGTGGTAAGAAACCTGAAATTAGTGATAATCATGAAGCAATTTGACAATATGGACGAATTAAAAACGGAATTGTGGCTGTTATGTCGAATTACAATCATAATCAGATTTATCATATTGAAAAGATCTACGAGCAACGAACTTATCAAAAGAATTTACATACAAGAAGATGGATCACATTTGAAACCTTGGTAAATTAATTTGCATATGTCGTAAACACATTGGCAGTTTGAAGTTTGTTTCTTTGAATAAAATTCACAGTGTTCCTTTAATTTATGATAGTATATTATTAAAAAGAAATTAATCCTTATAATTGACGCTTTCGAACGTCATCATAAATATCCAGAACGTTTTCATTCTCACATTTGGTTGGTTCGATTTCCAGATGAGGGAAGCAACTTTATTAAATTGTTTTTATTTTCATAATACACACGCAAAGTAAAAAGGACAACAAAAGCTTAAATACTAGAAAGTAAAACTAGGACTTTTAAATTATAGAATAGAATAAAATTGGATAATAATAAAATGCTGGTAGCGTTCCACTTCCGTTTTTGCCACCAAGCCGCAATGTGAGTATAAGTGCGTTCCGGTTTTGAAGGGTGCTGATGAAATTACAGGCACATGTGACTTCTCAACATATGTCTCAAGGTGTGATTTAAAGCTCTGGGTGACTGCAACTATTATGGACAGGCATGTCGGTTACACCAGGCGCACGACTTTTCCGTCCCGTCGCTCGGTATCATAACCTTGATGTAAAAAAAAACCCTGTATAACTGGTGCCACGTACGTTATTTTTCTTTAAATGTACTGACAGTTTGATAACTCCTTATGGTTTAAGTTCTATGTTATCTTCTTTTAACTTTATATACGTTAACCAGCAATATTTCAACTTCTTCAACCCATAAAAAATTTTTTTTTCGTCGAATGTAAAATAAGTTTCTATTTTAGCTATCACTTTCTCATTTAATGTAAATCGGTAAAAAATTAGATAAAAAAGTCTAATGGGCTTAGATCTGGTGAATACGGAGGGGGTTGTCGTAATTCAACAAGTTTTGACGTTTTGATAGGAGATAAGAAACGAAATACTCGAAATTACATTTTGTTCACCCTCAAAAAATATATCGACCTCACCTAATTTTTTGATTCGATATTTTTATTTTTGCTGCTAATTTCAAAAAAATTACGTTCAACTGCTCAGTAAAGAGTTCTAAATTTAAAATAAAAATAAATTGCGAAAAAACTTTTTATTTAACCTTAAATTCACATAGCAATTACGTCACTTTATTTATTGAGTGTGCGATTTGAAAATAAAATGACAAGTTTACTTGTAAGTTTTTATTTTGGCTTTTAAACGACAAGTTGAATGGGGATTACATAATTGTTTCATTAGAAAAAAAAACCGACCTCAAATTTGCTTATCGGCTTTTTTCGATTCCCATGAGATCCTCTCATCAGATTTTGACTTCTTGGTGCCAATGGGACTGTTACGGACTCCTTTGTACATTTTATGTTCTCTTTTCTGGTTGTCATGGTGGCGGTGATTTGTTGATTGCATGTATTGTGTCGAGTGAAAAGTCGGCTTTTATTATTTTTAATTAGTAATTTGTGATAGCCGAAACGAACCCGGAACAGCAGTAGGGACCACCTCGAGAGTACACCCTTTTTGACGTGCCTATAAAATTGAGGATTTATGGAATACCCTCATCAGATTCTGACTTGATGATAATGGGATCACCAGAGTCATTGACTTACAAATAAATGGACGACGGGTCTAATACAAAAACCACGAAAAAAATGTCCCAAGTCAACCTATTCGAAATTTAAATTGTAATGTCATCGCAGTATCGCGCTGTCAGTAGAACAAATGAAGACTAAAGCGGAGTGTCGCGCTCTGTATACGATTTTAGCGCCTTACAAGTGCGGACACTTTTTAGCGCGGACCCGACGTCCATATAATTGTAAGTCAATGACCAGAGTGCATTCTTTTAAACAAAAAAAAGAATTTTTTAACTCGGTATACAATTGACGACGATATCCGAAAACATACATACAGCTGAACGTATAACCTCGTCCTTTTTTTAAGTCGGTTAAAAATGGAGTGGTACATGTAAAGTATTCATGGGATAAATTGTAACACACCTAAAACAATCGTAAAATCCTATTTGAGCCCGACGCAAAAATAGAGGTGTTTTCGGCTTAACGAAATACTTTACCCGTCTGTGGATCCGCAGGCTTTGTAACGAATGATCCGATTTAAATGAGGATTTTTTATGAAAGCTGGTATTTGCGTGATTCATCTGAGCACCACGACTTTTGGTGTTGTTATCAAGACGTCTCATTACAGCTTGCAAAAGTGTGTTGAGAATTACCTACTATAAACTTTATTAGTAGACGTTTTTCTTTTTCTTTTTCATTTTAAATTTAGTAGACGACATCTTTAAGATGCGGACTGTATGTAGATGAATTTATTTTTTAATACCAAGTGACGGCATGAAGTTGTTCGCCTGGTGGTAAGCGACACGCCTATCCATAACAGTTGCAGTGCCACTCAGAGCTTTAAATCGCCAAAGATCTTATGGGCACTGTCATTGCGCCCGTTACATTAAGACATAAGTTGACAAGTCCCACGTGAATGTAACTTCACCAGCACCCTTACCCTTCATAGACGCCACTCATCTTCTCACATAATTAAGATATCCCATTCCGCGATTCTGGTAAAAATATCAATATTCAAGTACCTTCTGCATTTCACAATCTTTATTTCAATGCACCTCTATTTGTAATTTTTTTTAATTATGTTCCACCATCTGTGAAAACCCTATGCTCATCAATAAATATAAACATAAAACACTAAAGAATAAGACAACACCGTACATAAATTTGAAGAAAAAGCACTACTTGCCTAAGGCAGATTCCCCAGAGAAAAAAGACGAGTAAACTCCAAGAGTCGCTCTTTGTAAATACACATTTGAACACATTTTATCAATACAGTACTTATTTAAAACTACGTAGGTGCATGCCACGTGAAGGGGTACACGATGAACTTCAATGTTTTTTATTATCCCTGTATGCAGAAGCAGTAGAATACCTTTTTATAATGTTTTTGTTTCGCGACAGTTTTGAACCTAGCAAATGGCACGTTGAATCTTATTACAGAAGCGTTTACAGCTTAGACTTTGTGAAGACGACTGGCAAAAGTCGCCTTTTATTGCTTCTCATTAAACCCTAACTTCATGAAGTTTGTACCTTGTTGTTTTTCATCGAGTACATAACCAGAAAATATTCGAAGTTGTTTTTACATTGAACCTTAATATGCGACATTATATTTTTATAATGTAAATATGTTGATTTTTTTTATAAATCGAGTAATCTTAAAGTCGAGTACGGTAATTAATAGGTTATATAATGATTTCTCTTCTTCTTGGAGTGAATAAAATAATGAAACACAATCAATATATAATGTAGGTATACTTTGTTAATTATCCACGACAACAAACTCAAACGAAAACCAAACAATCACTACGAAACAAAAAACCTGGGGGATATACTTGCGTACATTATATAAATTTCACTTTGAAAACCACAGAACCTGATCTCTACAACTTGCTCCTTAAAAAAACAAACATATCAATGGTTCACGTTCATTGTAGCTGTCAAAATCTGAGACGTCACAAAATGGTGGTCAACCTTGGGTCAACCGTTAGTGTTTGAACGCCGTTTTGTTGTCTGTTGTTACTTGATATCTTGTGCATTTAGGGTCGTATTCCAGAACTCTGCTCAATACTCAAGTCAGGACTTGAGTATTGCAGTGAGCACTGAAAATCATACTCAAGTCCTTGCCATTAGGGTCGTATTTCCAGTGCTTGAAATCATACTCAAGTCTGCTTATGTCCTGATTTAAGCATTGAGTAGAGTTCTGGAATACGACCATTGGTGTTTTAAGCATCGCGTCGATTTTCCTCCGCTAATTCTCTTGAATAGACTTGTGTGTGTGTGTGTGCACGCATATGGACGCAGTGAAACTGTAACAGTGAACAAGTTTACACGTATTCTTGTATTTTTATGTGCGATATTGGACGCGGTGATACAGGGACTATTGTATATTTTTCTTTCATTTTTTGGTGTCTTTTAGTTTTTTCGTGCTTCTAGTGTACTTTGACCTACAATGCATTGTTAGACGAATGCTTGTACAAGCGTAGCCGAAAATGCTACTAATTGCTTTGTACTACCATTACAATATAAAAAAAAAGAAATTTTAGTATAATGCACAAAACGTGGTTTTAATTATTTATATAATCCAGTTAATATTGACTTCGTAAAAGACTACGCTTACGTTCATTTATTTTCTATGGCAGATTATTTTTAGGCAAACAATCCAACATTTTTTTTGTTATTATTATTTTTCTGTTTCGTTTGTACAATTTTTTTTAACAATTTCATGTTAACTCTGTCATTTAAAATTTATGAACAAGCGTAAATGCCTATACTCATATAGGTTTCTACCTATATAGTACGTACCTATATAGTTAGTACAGGGAGCAAATTCTAGATGTCGTTGACCATCAATTGGTCTCAAAAAAATACGCCAGGGTGCTCTCTTTTCCATTTCTGTGTTACTCTACTCTTTGCAAAAAACTAAAGGGAATGAAAGTGGCCAAGTATCGCTTTTATATTAACCATTCATTTTTCTATAAAGATTTATTGCCTGGTTGCAAGACATTTAGGCCAATTTAACCAATCAGGAGGCAGTAGGTCGTTTGAGTAGCGTTATATTTGATATTTTAATTAGTAAAATACGACGTTATTTCTTTGAAATTCGTTATAAATTCCCTAGACGTTTCGGAATTTGCGAAGAAGACCCTAAATCATCTCCAGAAGACGCATTGGAATGTATAAGATATGGGAAAGTACAGTAAAGAGACGGTTTCACAAAACGCAAAAATTATCAAAAACGTCTCTGTATGACGACCTCGGTGACACAACGGTTTGCATTATGGGCGCTAGATGAGGTTCGATTCCCGTTAAGACCAATTTGGAAAATTAAATTCTCTTAATATTTTTTTTGTTTTGTTCTGGGCGTTTCCATGGCCGTTGTCCTGAGACATTATATATGACAAGTTCCATGTAACCACCAAAACCCGTACTCTTCAAAACTGGAACGCAGTAATGCTCACGTTACTGCATAGGTAAGGTGGCAGTAACTTCCTGAACGAACTCATTTACACGGAGTTCTACTGCTACTAAACTGTTTATGAGTGTTAGTGGCCCCGCGTCAGGTCAAATCCATTGCTCTCTGGTATTCATAAAAAGGAAACTCCATTCTAATCGGTGTGGTTATGTGACACGTTGTTATCATATTATTATCATGGAGTAAGAATTCATACAAATTGCCTTTAGCACTTATTTAAAACGGTAGAGGGCAACACTCGGATAAAATAAGCAATATGAAGTAAAAAATCTCGATAATTTTTATTAAGAAAAAAAGCAACCGACTTCAAACTTCGCTATGTATATACAAACTGAAACTAAACAGTTAACAATCGGTTGCCGGAAAGGATGCGAAACCGGATTCATCCCCTAATTTGCCAACCTTAGATATGGGATGTTCTTCAAACTTGAATGGGACCAATACTGAGGTGCCTCTTTCCAACAAAAGAAGAATAATCAAAATCGGTTCACAAATACAATAATGGCCGGAATAATCGCTTAACGTATATTTATATGTGTATACACGTAAAAAAATAAAATAAAAAAAAGAAATGCAACTCTATTTAAGCAACATTTTAGTAATATTTAATTAATATTCATTTACGGTTTTGAAAATGGTTGATTACATTAAACAGTCGTTGAAGTAATAACAAATCAAAGAATTCTCTATACTTTTTATTTGTTACTTTGCAAAAACATGTATAGACGGCATTTCTTTGATTCTCGAAAGTAAATAACGTTTTAGCACCGACTTTTACTTTAAAATATTAAAAGTGTCAACAATTTTTTTTTAACCGTGCCACAAATGTAACAGCTGCCATCTGTAGGCCATTTTGATTGCTATTACAATCGCATCGCAGGTTGACTTGGTACCGTCTATTGATCACCCTTAAGAATCAAAATAAGCCTCCGAATAAGCGGAGTTACTAGTACGACATTTCTTTTTATAAGATTGGGTATGTACTAGTGTAGTATCATATAGAGCTCTCAAAATAGTAAGTTACAGATCACACATGAGTCGCAAATTGTCGCGTTAAGAAGAGAGGTTATCCCATTTTGAGGTTATGTCCTTGAATTCTAGACGTAGGGTACAGGATCTTCTACATTTACATACATTGCTTCACGGCAGCCTTAAATCGTCAACGCTTCTGTCCCATATTAATTTTAACATCAAGTGCAATCCACGACGCCTTCCTAGACCATTCTTATTGAATGTTTATACTAATAATACTTCTTTTTACAACCCTTTGACGAGAATGTGTCTAAGCCCGACACATTCTCGTCAAAGGGTACAATGACCTTATGGCTGACCCTGGCGATGATTTGGGGATGGATATATTTGATGGTAATGTTAAAAGATTTCGCAATCGAATCCACAACCACCACGGTTTCTCTCTTTCATAGTTATAGTCATAGTAATTCTATTTTATTTAAGGTTACAGTTTTATTTGTGCCTAAGTATTTTATATTAATTTACAAACAATTTATATTTCAAACAAAATTTTTTACTCATGCTTGGTCATGCTGTATGTACATGTTTAGGTTTACATTCAAGAGTAGAACTAGTAGTAATGTTTAAGCTTTGGTTAAGGAGTGAATGTAAACTGTTTTGTACATCTAATAAATAAATAAATAAATTATATTATTATTATGCGTATTGGGGAAAGAATAAGGGCGCGTTCCCAGCACCTCGTAACGTTTTATTTATTATTGAACGACTGTCGTCTCTGCCTGTTCCCATATCACGACTATCTGTTGTGACTGTGTCGTGGACGTTTATTTTATTGTTCAACGACTGTCGTGTCTAACTGTTCCCACTAGACCGTGGCGATAATTTATCGGTTCACGGCAGCCGCCTTGTCGTTTGCAAGTTGCGATTATCTGTCGTCAGATTATTATCGTGACGTTTTATTTGTCGTTCTAGCTCTTCCAACTGTCACGACAATCTATCGTCATAACGACAAAAATCGTGAACGACAGTTAATCGTGTTGTACTATGTGTACAACTTCATTTAAATATACAAGACACGACATTTTAAACTGCACGACTATCTGTCGTCACGATATAATGGGAACGCGCCCTAATGTGAATATACTTCAGTTATAGGTGGGCGCACAATATTCACAAATTTTGAAGTTGTTTTGCAAGAATTCAGGTTAAAAACGACAAATGTCAAGAATTTGAATAATTTGCCAAGCGTGTGGAAAATCCAGGGAATATAATAAATAAAAAATCAAGTTAGGGTAAACATAATAATATGAAACATCCAATCATGCACCATTCACGCGTACATCCCACAGGATTATGCTCTCGTGGTGTTTATTTATGCCAGTATATTATATCTTATTTTAAATATTTGACAAGATAAATACAATAGAGATGTACTGCGTTTGTTTACAGAAAGATTATATTGTGAAGGAACGTTATAACTTGACGTTATGAAATGAGATGAACAGATACAAATAGATATATAAACGTTTTACTGCTCACACACTACAATTAATCTAGATAAACACGGCCTTTAAAGCTAAAAGTGGTCTTTTCCAGACAATCTTTGCAGTAGAAGAAAAAATAAATGGAGATGTCGCCACTTCCGTGTGTCGTAGTGCTCGTTAAAAACCAAAAATAATTGAATATCATGGAAGTAAAACATTGTGATATTCAATAAAGTTAATACTTCAATTTATAAAAACGACATCTCTAGTCAGCCGCTGATAGCTGTAAAAGTACCTGAACGAGTGAAGAAAAAATTTTTCGTAGATTTCTCACAGATGGCGTTACGGCAAAAAGTCGTTAAAAACCAAAAATAAAGATCTGCAATAAGCACATAGAAAAATTTGTATGGTCTGCTGGTTCATTCCGTCGCTCAGCTGGTGTCGGATGCGGTACGCTGAAACCGCTGGTTCGAATCCAGCTAGATCGAAATATCGTTTGATATTTGTATAAATAATTATAACCTACATTATGTTATTATGAAATAGTATTTAAATGAACCATATTGTTTAGATTATTAATAAGTAGATATGTATTATGTTCTAGACGTGTACCGTGCTACCAGAAGATACATATGTAATCCAGTTTTAAAAATATGGAGCGACTTAGAATGTCGGATTTCAGAGTTCGTTTCATAATTGAGTTTTTAAAATACACAGAGCTGGCAAAAGAGATCATAAAATGTGGAAATAAGCTTCTTGTAATAACGATCTCTAGCAATGCATAATAATAACAAACTAGGGAAGTCTTTTCACAAAATAAAAATTAATATAATGGTGGTAAACCATCATGGTACTCAATAAATAAATATAATAAAAATATTTTTTTTTTTTCAAAAATTAAAAAATTAACTATTAGTGTGTGGCAGTAGAGCAAGCTCACTATGTTAACTACACTGTGTAGAGCGCATTCGCATGCGTAGCTCTCATTTTCAGCCTTCCCGCTGTTGCCGATATATAAATAAATATATAGTAATCAAATCAAATCAAATCAAATCAAATCATTTATTGTGTACGCACGTCTATAAGATCTTATTTAACATTGTTGTGTCAGTACGTATTGCCAATTTTACGGCATACAATTTACATAATTAAATTAATTTAACAGTACATTACTACATTTTAATTACAAAATGTCAAATCTTAATTTTAATTTTAATTCTTAATTATATTTATGTCATTATTTTGTGGTGGTTAACTATTATTCTATGTTCTTGTCATTTAAGTAATCGCTGACTTTATAATATGCTTTCCCAGTCAATAAATTAAATAATTGCTTTTTAAAATTGGCATTGTCGTTAGTCTCAAGTATATAATTAGGCAGCTTATTGTATAGTTTTGGCGCCATCGCACAAATATTATCATGAAAGAGGGTAGTCTTACAGGCAACCAGTTTCAATTTATTGTGTCTTCGTGTACTTTCCACCTTGCTGAAGAGTGTGAGATTTTTCCGAACAAAAAGAACCGTTTCAAATATATATATTGAAGGAACTGTTAATAATCTCAGTTTTTTAAATTGCGGTATACAGCTGTCCATACGGCACAACCCACAAATTGCCCGAATGCACCTTTTTTGTGCAATCAACACGTCCGTACTTCGTTTGGCATTACCCCAGAACATAATACCGTATCTTATGATTGAGGCTACATATCCGTGGTAAGCCGTTAGTAATGCATCTTGGTCTACAACTTTAGATAGTCTCCACAAAGCGTATGCAAATCTATTTATTCTCATACACAAGATTTCTATGTGTTTTTCCCATGTTATATTATTGTCTATGTATATTCCTAAAAATTTTGTAACTTCCTCCTCGTTTAATTTTGTATTCATATAGCTTATGTTATGTTGAGTATATACTTTATTAATTTTGTGTCTAAAATTCATATACACAGTTTTACTCAGATTAATTTGTAGTCTATTATCTTGTAACCATTTTATTACAGATATTATTTCATTATTTATTTCTTGGTCAAGTCTATTGTGGTTTTCAATGTCAAAAATTACTTTATTAGTAATAGTAAATGCAGAAAGCGGTATAATTCGATAAGGCACGTATCGTTTGCCGGTTCTTGAACCCGAGCCCCTGACCGCGGCGGACAGCGCCTGGCCATACCGTCTCACCTATATAAAAATTCAAAATATATCTTTTAGGCCATAGAAGAGACGAAAATGGACATATAATATAATAATGAAAATTACACCCTTTACAACCAACAAACCGCAACTCGAATCCGTGACCTCCCCGTCTAGCGTCTACATTGCTAACCGATGGACGATCAAGGTCGTCAGCTATTACCTATGCAATGTTTATCCACAATACCTACACAAGATACAATAAATTAAGTCGCAATTTTTGAAATTGACTAAGGCTTGTCAAATTAAAAAAAGGACACGTTGATTTACTTATACTTGTAGCCTGTGGCAAGCAATTTCTCTACGCACGTAACATTATTGAAGTAAACCCAATTTTTTCCTGCGAGTTCAAGTGTGACAAAGCTAAATCCATATTTTGAGGTAAATTGCGCTCATTATCTGTCAAAGCTGTACGGAGAAGAGCAGTGGTGCTTTACCCATGTTCTACCGACCAATGGTATTTCTTTCACCAGCCCCTCCGAGGTCAATATGATGATATTACATTGATTGATTACAGTTGTTCTCTACTCCGCGTGTAATACATAATTATTCCGATTAACTTTAAACAAGAATTTAGAAGTCTTTGCTCTCAAATAATTAAAAACTATTGAGTAATATGTGACTTCGCTTTTATTTTAATTGCTTCCGTGGCCGAACGGTTTTACGGCTATACTGCCACGCAGAGGTCCCAAGTTGGATTCCCGGGCCGGTAGAAATATTCGTATGACCTACATTTGTTTTTCTCCTGAGTTTGGGTGTAATTTGTGCTAGTCTATGTGTGTGTCCATTGCACCTATGGCTATGTTAAGTGTGTACGTTATTAGTATTAGTATTATTATTATTAACCGACTTCGAAAAAAGGACGAGGTTCTCAATTAGACTGCATTTAAAAAATGTATGTTACACAATAACTCCGGCAAGTTTGTGAATCGATTTCGGTGATTCTTTTTTTGTTGGAAATAAGGTAGATACCTCGTATTGGTCCCATTTAAATTTGAGGAAAATATTCCACCTCTAAGGGTGGCGCAAAGTAGGGGATGAATCTGTTTCGCGTACTTTCCGGTAACTGATTGCAATAAAACTTGGCAAATAGATGTAATTCCACGAATTTTTGAAGTTGGTTTTTTTTTTACAAAAATGTTACAAATTACGGATAATAAACATAAATAACCTTAAATATTACTTTAGTCAAAATAACGATATACGTATATTGATTACACACAGCATGGACCATAACTTAAGAAGACTGCTTATTTTCCATATTGCAGAACGTAACTCTGAAAATGGTCAAAGTTCTGTTTTATATCTATGTAGATAGCGCATTTCCGTAGCCTGGAAGTAGTTTATATTATGCAAATAGCCGTGGATATAAATTATTTCCTCTTTAATATGAAATATAACAGTTCATGTGTTTTTTCCTTGTAATATTATTCAAATATTAACCATGAGCTAAAATTATTTCCTGAACTTTGACAAATATGCGTGTTAATAGATGGCATTGTGTGTTACAAACTAATTTGTAAACTAACGCTTCCTAATATAGACAGATGGAGCTACTCCTAAACAAAATAAAAGAATAGCTGGCACTATCCATAAAAATTTGTGCAATAAGCGCCATCTAGTTGATTTGTTTGTTATCATAGAAATAGGGTAGCTTAAGTAAATTGCAGTTTTGTCAATGTAAAACAAATTAGTTACTAAATTTGCTATTTGCTACTCGTCGCGCCATCAGTAGCATGGCAGAACATGTGTGATAAACCTCCCCATGACAATATTTAATTCAGTTGACAAATCTAAGTTTGCTTATTTGGTAATTACCTATTGTTATACATTTTGGAGAACAAAGACAACGACATGAAATTGCGTTAGCTATCTATGTCGTTTAATCATCGCCGCGAATACCATGAAACAAAAAATGTCTTTTCATCTCGTTTGTCGCGCTCAATTTTTACGTAGATAAAATTACTGTGCAAATGTTATAAAATTAACTCTGATCTTTCAGCCATGTTCGGCACTGTGTTAATATTTTGCAGTCATTGGTCGCCGGCGTTCGCGATGACATAAAAATGTGACGTCACGCTGCTCGACATGTTCGCTATTGTGATAAAATTTAAAATTATCACTCGAATTATGACAGCTAAATGTAGATATAATAGCTTTATCGAGGCGGCATACTACGGGGGCAGGTGTACCAATAGGTACTAAATACCCGACTACGCTGTCTTTATCGCGGTTAGCAGTCCTCTGAGTCATGGGTCCGTGCTCACAGTAATTTTATTATCCGCTTCTGTTTATACCTTAAATATGAATGTAAATCTTCATCCCCATTTAGTCAAAAGATCTATTGATTAGTCAAATTTTTTCTCCGCTCCACTTTTATGACATAAATTTATATATCTCCATCCCCACTTAGTCAAAATGACGAAATTGTGTCGGTTGCTCACAGTTGTTCTCCGCTCCAGTTTTGTAAATACTGAGTGTCAAATAAAAACAGTCACTTGCCAGTCGACCCGTGACTATGGAGTATTATTCTTCTTCTCATCGTAGCGAAGCTTTTCTTATTATATGTATATATTGACTTTTAATAGGTAAGTTGCCACCTTGACTGCGCTATCCGTGGCCGCGTCGAGATCTTCTCTCTTACAGGTATTAGAACACAAAGAGCACAACAGCAAGTGCAGCATGCACCATGTTGCGGCACCGCAGTCACATTGGGTTAGGGCCCTGAGCTCCCATTTACACATCTTGTCTTTATCAATGACCTCAAAAGAACCGTCATCATCATCAACTCTAGAGAGGGTTTACCTCACGCAAATTTACATTTCTCAATTCTTCTACATAATTGGCCTTAAACGTAACATAGCTAGGCGGTTGTTAGTAGTCTGTGACAGCCAATGTGTCTCCACACGTAATATTATTGATCTTGATCCAATTTTATCTGCGAATGCATGTGGGATTATGGGAAATTACTTACCCGGGTGATGCCTTCCGCAGGAAATTGCCTCATTTTTTCACCGCTTTCGTTTTTTATTTCATTTATTTGCTCGCTCTCGTATATACTGTAGAATATTACAATTTAATTGATCAGAAATAACAAGGCATGATTAATAGGCATAAATACTAATGGCTCATTTTTACTTCTGATTGAAAAAATAAAAAGTGAAACTTCTTTTACATACTTTTGATGACGGATTTAATTGCTTTTGGTCTTGTTATTAAAGAGGAAAATGCTCGCCGATCTCGCAGTCCTTAAGGGACCCGGAAACCAATATACATACTGTCAAGTTAACTGAGTCGGCCCTATATGCCGTTGTCGGCAAGATATAAGAGGCCCTCAAAAACAAGGCAATCTGTCTAGGCATCTTTAAAGATATTGGAGGAGCCTTCGATAGAACCAACTTCTCCAGCATATAATCAGTAAAAGCAGATAAAGTGCTAATCAGCTGGATTAGCAACATGCTAAAATAAAGATCAATAAAAACAGCAAACGAGACTCCATAGCCGCTCACGCGATGCGCTCCTCCTACCGCAAAATGGCGGCTATTTGGTTTCGCAAATTAGAAAAGCATTCAGTTGAAATACAAGT
The DNA here is from genome assembly GCF_003589595.1 of Hyposmocoma kahamanoa. NCBI lineage: Eukaryota > Metazoa > Arthropoda > Insecta > Lepidoptera > Cosmopterigidae > Hyposmocoma > Hyposmocoma kahamanoa. Next base: position 19,991,695 of record NW_020653726.1, on the reverse strand, counting down.
TTTCATAAATAAAAAATTGTTATTCTGCATTGCTAAATAAACATCCTCCGTACTACCAACAAAAATATCTCAAATAAAATGCAGTAATACACCGCAAATCCTGGACTTAAAAAGCACTAATGAAATTTTTGGTGTACTTGGATAAATATGATAATATTCCGTTGGAGTGGTTCTAACGTTTACCGTGAAATTACTCCTTAAAGTATAGTTTATAAACATTTATATTCAGGGTAAACTTAAAAAATTACGGTATGTTTTCAATAAATAAACACCGAAATCACCAGCCCAAACAATAACACACACGATTGTCGTGACGTATTTTTGAAGTTGTTTATTTTTTTTTAATGACAGATCCAGATGTTAAAAACTTTATGGTTTGCTAGAGTAGTTACCGAAATAGCAATTAATATTAGTTCTTTTACCTGTTATAGCGTCGATATCCGATAAATCGGTATAAAATCATCACCGGCACCTCTAGGTGTGGTATGCGTCTACGGCTGCATGTATCGCGTGAGCGGATAGAGTCGTTTGCTGTTGTTTTTATTGATCTTAGTAGCGAAGGGGTCAAGCAATAAGAGTGAAAATCATATAAAGCTTTTTCTGATCAGCATAACGCGATTCCGTATCGACAAATGTGGTGACAGCCTTACGTGAAGGAATGTGTTCCATAAAATTCAGCTATTCAATTCAATTCAATAATTTATTGCAAAACCATAATGTACATAATAAGATGTTACAAATGTAGTGAGACCAGTATTATGGGCCCTGTCGGGCACGCAACATAGGAGCTAGGAGAGAGGAAGCGCAATTTTATAGTAGTGTTTTATATACAGTAAGTATTCTAATCTTATTTATCATAGGTACTATATACTATATTATATTGTTATAAAATTTAATTTAAAAACAACCTTAATATTTATCATCATTTTGCGTGGCCAATGAATGTATTATCTATTAAATATTCGTTAATAGTGTAATAACATTTTTCGGATAGGAATAGCTTTAATTTTTTTATGAAAATGTTGTCATTGTTTTAATTTTTTATATTTTCAGGTAGTTTATTATAAATTTTAATAGATATTCCATGGATTAAGGCTGTACATGCATTTTGCTTGAAAGTGCAGATTCAGAGAGCCCTAATGAAGTTGTTTGTTCCAATTCATATCCATTTAGTCAGGAAGTTTGAAATGTAAATACTTAAAAGTAGCTGTAAACAACTTTACAAGGACTTTGCTCCTGAATTTTGAGCCGTTAAAGCTCGCCTTGAAAAGCGAAATATGAGTTTCAGAATTAAAATTACCAATTCAAATCATATGAAGTAAAGTCATATGAACCGCCGTACTCCACAAAAAATTCTAAATCATATAGTCAATAATGTAGGACGGATATACAATTTTATTTTGTCAAATTTAATTTCAGAGTTTATTTAAGACGGTGGTAGCACAGTATTAGAATATGGTTTGTAAAACTGTGGTGGTAGTGGGGCAGCAGGTGCTTCAAACTATGTATGCGGGTTGAGGGCTACACACGTTTTTCAATGGTTGTGAACCGTTTTCGTCATATAGGTTTCATCGTGATGATTTCCTCCGTCTTGAAACTGTCTTAATGAAAACTAGTCATAGTTGTATTTGACGTCATTAAAAAAATTAACATTAATATAAACGTGGCGTTGTTATTTAATTGTTAAGATTGTTATTTATTGAATTTTTAAAGTAATAAATAACAAATATTTAAAATTATTAATTTGAAATTAATAAAAAATAGTAAGTGAAGTTAAGTACGGTTGACGACCGCGATGGTGTAACGGTAAACGCAATGGGTGCTTAATGAAGAGGTCCCAGGTTCGATTCCCGGTAAAACTAAATTAGGAAACTAATTATTCAAAATTTGTTCTAATGAGGGTGTTCGGAGTATTGCCCTAGAGTTTATTTCGTTCCCTAATATCCATAGTGAAAGAAATTGCTTAGTTTGTGGCCAGGTTATTGGTGTCTTTGTATAGCATATTATAATTATTATTTTGAGTATACATCTGGCTACTCCAACGGTCTAAAAGACTATTTAAAATTAATGTTATTATAATAGTATGGAGGTGTAATATTTGTTTTGTTACTACTAACTCTTTGATTTTTTGCAGGTATAATCGATGAGTTGCGGCTAAGAGAGAACTTGAAACGGGACTTGAAAACAATGGAAAAACCTTGTCAAGTAGAAACAATACCATCAACCAATATAATAAAATATATATATTTTTTTTTTAATAAAACTACATTTTCCATCACAAAATGATTTACTACTATAATATTTTCAAAAATTTCCTATGAACTTTGACCTAAACTTTCATCGAATACACTTTATTTGTCGGTTACAAGAAATTTTGAATGCTTCCTTGGTGGATGCTGAAAGCAGAAATATAATGAAAATTACGTGAATAATAAATTAAAACGGAAAATGAAAGTGTGAGACTTGAAGAACAGAACTTTGAAGAAGAAGATTATTTAGTTGGGGAAAAATAAGTTTAAAATTTTCAACGAACGAAAAGCAATATCCAGTCTATGTTGCTTTTCGTTAATATAATAATGTTTCGTTAATAATATTAAATAATATTTCGTTAATAATATTAACGAAAAGCAATATAGACTTTCAATATCCAGTCAAACAAAAAAATATATATTATTACCTAAACATGAATGGGTGAACTTGTTAAGAGAAAACATTCAAAAACCAAACCAACCGGCGAAAGCGTGATTTATCTGGGTGAATACGAATATGAAAACAGTCATGCCAAAATAACAATGCTACTTAAATACCCTACAGAAAATATAGCTTCTTGTATAGCGTGATCAGAAATTTTGATAAATTCGTGCGTCACTTTCTGAAAATAACAATGTCACCTATTCAGCGGAAGATTGTATATGATAATAGTGGAAGATTGGTGATCTGAAACATGAGGCTCCATCCTCAATTCATAAAAAAAATCATTGATTGTTGTATGGAAGTTGGCCATCCTGAGCCACCGCATCTACCTCCACGCAGATGTTTACGCCAGATAAAATATGAATATAATATCACTAAGCACCATAAAGATCCATTTTTAGCTTTATTTATAAATGATCAAAATTAAATGTGAAACCGTATGACTATTTTATAAAATACAAAACTATTCATCCATACTGTTGTCTTCATTATCGGTCTTCATCACAAGAAACTTACCATGAAGAATATTCCAAATTTAACAGAGTCATAATGCCTATGGACGTAATAAGAAATATTTTTAAAGGAAACCGATTGATTAGCGGAAAATTAACCTATACTTTAATTTACGACGAAGTAAATAATATTAGTGTTCCTGTTACGCAAATGATTCCTAGATTTCAAACCATGGACACCGTAATAAACTGGTTAAAATCTGAAAAAGACGAGAAATTATGAAGTAGTTTTGAACCAATCTTTAGCGCTAATAGGAGCTAGGGTAAAATTATTTACGGAGCTCAATTCTACAAATGATTATCTTGTAAACTTTTAAATGATTCTACAAGATAATCATTTGTAGGATGAAAAAGACTGGACATTGGCGAGACAAAACTTCAATACTTGTATGTCCGTATTGACACTAGCCACTTCGTGAAAACTGTTTGCAATCTTGCTTCTTTCCGGAATGTAGCTGCAAGTACCAAAACGTATTATTGTAAGAGCATTTTGCATATTAAACTTTTGAATAACTACTAGAACAGTTTCGGGTATAATTACCATCGATCTTAATAAATACTGGATTAATAATAATGGAATAAATAATACTGGATTTCCATGCGTTGAAGCATTGAAGGCTTAACATTTTTGGCAAATCTGTCAATCTTGAAGAGGACGAAAAACATTTTAAACATGACAGCTTTATAGAACAACTACTATCTAAAGAAATTCTAGACAATAAAGAGAAACTCACATCTCTGAAATGGTATCACGATAAATTAGATCGCGTAAAACTGTTGGTTACATTAACAGACAGTGAAAATGGCCATTTGTCAAACGAAAATTTATTTCACATGCCAATTATAATATTAAAACTAACCCGGCTAGTTCAACAACTTCCGTTATAGTAGAATGTGATGATTCCAATATATCTATATATCTGAGTACCAAATCGCATCGTCGTCTAAAACGAGGAGAGTAACTTTAAAAGTATTAATATCCTATTGACGTTAAATGAAATAGATTGAGATTGGCCCAATTTGTTACAACATGCCCAGTTCATAGATGGGGCATCCAAAGAGAAGTTCTAGATAAAGATAACAGAACACACATAATAAGCGAAAATAAAAATTTGATAAAGGTGAAAACACGAATGCAAAAGTCGAAAAAAACAGAATTCATTTTAAAACTAGTGAAACAGATTTGTATAAATACCGTGCAAGTATAATATTTTAGAAATTTTGCATCGACGATAAAACATTCATCAGTTGCAAATGCAGCGATACTTATATTTTTGAGAACATTTTGCATCGTGCAATTTACAGTATCACTGTTCAAGAGTCTCGCACAAATACTGATAGTGTAATTAATAATATCCACACAAAAGTTTTCAAATTACAAAGAAAAGTCAGTAAATGAAAATCCCAAATTTATCAACGCTCAATACAGCGTAAAATTGGCTCCAAACCATGGAACAGTTCATTCCAAGTGGCTTCGCACCAGCGCTTTGTACAAGATTGTATTGGTTCGAGTCAGGAAGTTAATTCATGGTGTTTCGCTTGATGAACCCCAGCATCTGCGCAGAAATACGAATAATATTGTTGTAATGTGGTGGAAATTCAACTTGCTATCCAACAATATTCCTAAGTTAAGAATATCCCGTACCTATGTAAAAGGCGTGCCGTTTAGAGTGTAAGTGGATGAGAAAGATAGCTTTCTTCTAACAAACTTTACAAAGCTGCATTTCCGGTCATTGAGAGTCATACTGTTGTCGAGACACCATTTCTGTAACCTGATTAGGTTACGTTGGAACAGCATTGTATCTTGAGAAAACTTGCTCATCATTTGTGTATGACTGATAATAAAATAAACAGAACAAACAGTAGAGGACCCAAATGGGAACCCTGGGGCACGCCTAATGCACCACCACATGACTCTGATACAATATCCTTTGCCAGCCACAAACTGCGTTCTATAATTCAAGTACTTGTCGACCCAGTTTAGCAACGAATCATGAAATCCATATCATTCCAACTTTTTTAAGAAAGACAAAGTTTAAGAGAAGAAACAATAATAAAACGTTTAGTAAAAACTTGTTTAATTTTTTAAATAACAATTGACAATTTTAATTATTTAATTATATGAGAGAGTCCTCTCATATAATTCAGTCCTCTCTCTCATTTAATTAAATAATTCGCGTCGCGGGTGCTATGGACACACATATAGATAACCACAAATTACACCCAAACTCACGAGAGAAATAAATGTAGGCCACACAAATATTTCTCCCGGCCCGGGAACCTAAGACCCCTGCGCGACAGGCCGCCATTGTAACTGTTCGGCCACAGAGGCAGCTGAAAAGTAAAAGAAAGCATCATATCGCTGTCGGATAATGATCACGAAGAATTTCTGCTTATTTTTTTCTCATCTGAAGGACACTTTGCAGCTAGTAGTCTTCACTGCGCCACCAGATGGAAGGGCAAGCTGAAGGCTCTTAACCTGTTAATATTGATTCGGAGCGGTTTCCTTTTACAACTTAAATGGTAATTTAGTGAACGCCATCTAGCGGCTAGGCGATATAATTAAAATTGTTGTTATTAGACTGTGGTGTTACACAACTAAATATTTGTTGTAAATCGAGTTTTGTTCAAATTGAATGATATTTACAAAATGTTTATTGTTTTCTGATCTAGACGATTCGCTTTGCCTTTCTATTTAATTGATCCGCTTTAAAATTGTATTGAAATAAATTGATAAAAAAAGATCGTTTGATCGTAGTTTTATCGATCTTTATAAAAATCGAACCGTAATGTGCATTCTTAATAGTGAGAATCTACAAGATTGCAAGGTGGGTATTATGTGGAGTTGCCTCTTTTTCGTCTAAGGTTTTTTACATATGAATTTGTAAAAAGTATGGAATTACACCAAATTCCGTATTCCCCGTTTCTGCTCACGATTTTGGCCAGAAATGTGTTAAATCCTTTGTGTAAAAACCCGGGTGGATTGAATGAGTTTTTACCCACTGCCCATCTTTATATAGAACTCAACAGAATAAAGCTTTGCGCCCGCACCCACCTCGCGTTCGCTCTGGGCCCGGCCCGCACCTGTTTGTCATAGCGTTCGGCCCCGGACCGCGACGACGCCCTGTCACCCTATTTCAATGTAGCAGGGCTTATAAGAACTCGAACACTACAAAAAAAATTCAGAACGCTCCCTTCTTTGTGTGGCCAGAAGGATACCAATTATATGGTTTAAAGTTTAAAGAATTTGCTTTATTTTTTTATTAAACGGACTTTAAAACAAAGGAGGAGGTTATACGTTCGGCTGTATGTATGTTTTCAGATATCTTCGTCAATTGTTGATCGATTTTCAAAATTCTTTTTTGTTTGAAAGGGTGCATTATCGTCGTGGTCCCATTATCACCAAGTCAGAATTTGATGAGGGGATTCCATGAAAATCGAAAGAAATCCTCAAATTTTACAGGCATGTCCATGTATTCACCAGCTTCTCTTCTCAGAAAATTATTTATTTGTTTAAAAGGGTATACTCTCGAGGTACTGCTGTTCCAGGTTCGTATCGGCTGTCACAAATTAATAATTACTTTCCGCAAATAAAAATCGACTTTTCATCTGACACAATACGTGCAATCAACAAATCACCGTCGCTATGACAACCAGCAAAGAAAATACAAAACGTACAAAGGAGTCCGTAACAGTCCCATTGGCACCAAGAAGTCAAAATCTGATGAGAGGATCCCATGGGAATCGAAAAAAGCCGTTAGCAAACTTTTGAGATCGGTTTTTTTTTGTCAATGAAAAAGTTACAAAAGTTACAAGACTAGAAGCAATTTCGACAAAATGGTATCCTCTATTAGATGCAAACCAACCTTTCACATAACTTACTGACTGAATTATCAATATCATCCACGTATAGAGGGCTTATTAAAATGTCTAGGTGTTAGGGTGTTAGGTAGATACGTGTTATTTTCAGTCTTGCTTCTATAAGACGATTCATTTTCTATTATATTATTGCGGTAGAACTGTCCTTCTGGCATAGCAAAACATAATTTTCTAGAATCTATTTTTTCGGATCTAAAATCGTAAATCTTTTTTTCAAACAAATCAACGTTTCGAGCTTTTTACAGATTTCATGATCACGGCCGGCTGACTCGGTAAATAAAAGTAATTTCATTTCAAATGTGTAACAATCGGGAAAATCTAATAACTCGATAAAAAAATATTCGAGCAAATATCGCAAAATTTTATTATATCTCGAGTGGGCTAGTACAAAACCAGGGCATTTTTCATATAGTCTCCATTATCCAGGTCATCTGACTTGCTTAGTATATTTGACATAGAAATACAGGTGGAGAGCTATTTACATGATAATGTGTTTGTATGCTAACAGCTGTCACTCTACGTAGATTAGTACAAGTAGAACATGTACGGCTTGCTAATACAGTAACAACACTTTCCACCTCATTGGCAATTGCTTATTTGCTGGTAGCAAATTTCCGATTCCTCGAACACGCTTGGTGTCGCGTTTAAATATTATATAGGAAATATTTTGATGAGCGTGCGCAGCGTGTTATTATGAACGATCAACCAAACCACCATTTATCCTTATATGAAGATTATGAGTGTCATAATTACAATTTAACATACAATGTGATAATCACTGGTATAAACTACAACAGTTAATATAAAAAACAA
>NW_020653726.1:19946349-19963797 GCF_003589595.1 Hyposmocoma kahamanoa | reverse complement strand
CTTATTGTATTGTGTTTTGTTTTATATTTTTAACATTTCAAAGAAACTGCTTACAACTTTGAAGTTATAGACGTGTTAGTAACAGTGTTGTTGTTTCTAAACTTTAGCCATTCAAAGACGCTTATCGCCTGTTTTACGGTATTCTACAAGATATATCACGGAAAGTATGCGATGGAATTGAACAATTTAATTCGACCTTCCTCTTTCTATCATCAGGGGGACTAGACGCTAGTACTGGATATTTAAACAATTCGCACGAAGCATTACGCTTCCACATTTACAAGGCTATAGAGTGGAATTCCCTGCCTACAAACTTGTTCCCTGAACGCTATAACTTGGACCTTTTCAGCGAGAGTAATTAGGCTTTATAAATGTGTGCATACATCATCGTTACTTTTAGTCAGGTTTGTTTTTATGATACAAAATGACAGGACGAACAAGTCGTGTGCCTGTGCATAACAGTTGCAGAGCCACTTTCCCTGAGACATAAGTTGACAAGTCCCATGTGCCTGCAAATTCATCAGCACCCTTGCCCTTCAAAACCAGAAAACAGAAATGCTGACATTACTGCTTGGCGGTAGAAATAGGTAAAGCAGCAGTACTTCCCTGGACGAACTCTTTCACAAGGAGGTCTACTGCTTCTAAACTCTACTTGACTGTTTAATTTTACACGAAAAATAAACTCTCCCAACGAATTCTCTACGTATCTACTGTGAAGATAAAACCATACTGTCTGCAAGTCTTCCGTCTTACTATGAATCAGAATCCTTGTGGGAATAGTAACTAGAACCGATCCGACCGATGTTTTAAAACTGATTAAAAAGATAAACCTTAATTACAATTATTAAAGTGGCAACTCTAGTCAGCGGCTGGTAGCTGTAAAGATACCTCCCTGGGTGAAGAAAGAACTTTCATAGATTTCTCACAGATGGCGCTACGGTAAAATCGTTAAAAACAAAGACCTGCAATAAACTCATGGAAAAATTCGTGAGGTCCGTAGCTTAATTGACACAGCGTCTGCCACGGTTTCATGAGAGACGTTGTTTCGAATAATTAATATTTATAACAAACTAGTGGAGTAATTTCACAAAAAATTGGATATCATGTTTAATGGAACAACCTGACATCAGATAAAAAACTTAATAAGAATAAAGTATAGTTTGTGTCGTTTTGTACTTTGAGAGAAAAAAAATGGCGTGAAACCTAGGCACTCATCTTTATTGCGGAGATGATAAAGTTAAAAACAATAAAAACTTTGTTATGGAAACTAACCACATCTGTCGAGTCTCAACCATTAGAGTTTTATTGTTGAAGCAACAATATTTTTTCTTAGTATATTCATTGTAACCGACTTCTTTTTTTGGCGTAAAATACCTCGAAAGTTACCAATGTCTCAATGGGGCGCGATTCCTAATGCACAATAATATTTTTTTACACTCATATTTGGTGTTCCTTCACTCCCGCTCACCCACCGACACACGTATACCTCTTTCTTGTGAAGCATTCTAGCATAGATTAACCCCTCCTATTTAACGCGCTCTATTTGTGCCGAGACAGCTATAACTCGTCTTTATACTTCTTAAGTTTTAGCAGCAGAAGAGCTCCTTGTGAAAGAGCTTGTCCTGGGAAGTACTGTCGCAGTCAGTTAAGCGGTAATGCGAGCATTACCGTGTTCCGGTTTTCAGGGATAAGGGTGCGGTAAGGCTGGCACGACAGGGCGCGACTTGCGCGATAGCGACATAAACCACGGAATGCTATATGCAAGAATAGCAGTATGTCGCTTTTAGAGCGATATAAAGAAAAAAAATACCAGTAAGGCTACACTGGCAAAATTACAGGTACGTAGACTTGTGAACTTATGTCTCTAGGTGACAGAAAATCTTGGCGATTTAAAGCTCTGAGTGGTAGTGCACCTGCTGTGAACAGACTTTTTTATGTAAAAGAGGAGGTCGCTTAGCCACAACTGCTCCGAGGCCGAACGGCGACTATGCTGGTCTGCCAAGCAGAGATCCCGGGCCGGGAGAAATATTTGTATGGCCTCATTGACTTACAAATAAATGGACGACGGGTCTAATACAAAAATCACGAAAAAAATGTCCCAAGTCAACCTATTTAAACGTAGTGACATGTAAAGGAATACGAAAAAGCTAAAACGTTGAATTTAAATTGTAATGTCATCGTAGTACTGTCTAATTTTGCTTGCTTCGCTGTCAGAAGAAACAAACGAAGACTGAAGCGTGAATGACGCTCTGTATACGATTTTAACGCCCTATAAGTTCGGACACTTTTTTAGGACCCGACGTCCATATAATTGTAAGTCAATGTATGACCTATATCATTTTTCTCGTAAGTTTGAGTATAATTTGTGGGTGGCTGACTATGTGTGTGTCCATGGCACCCGCGATACAAGCTATGAGTGCATTAAAAAAAACCTCATCTGATTTTAAGAGATAATGAGACCGATGATGATGACGCGCACTTAATTGTACGTTTCTGGAAACACATAGGACTCATTAGGAGTGAGGAAGCAAAGCGCTTCGTGCGAATTAAGTATAAAATGCCAATGAGAAGTCATTAGTCATTTACTTTCACTACAATTGTGATACGACGTACGCCAGCGCCTGCTTCCTTCCGGGATAAAAGGAATGATGTCCCGTCTTATTCATGCGGATGTAATAAATTCTCAGAGACGATGGAAAAGAATGATATTTCGGATTTTAGACAATTTCTATTCAACCGTAAGAAAGGTACAAAGAAGTTCTGCTTCTAATTAAAATCATTTCATTTTTTACAGTGAGTGATGTAAAAGCTATTACTGAGATTTTTTTTTTCCAAGATTTTGCTTTATTTTTTACGTGTATACGCGGTGTTCCACGTCTAAGCGACATTACTTTTAGTATTGTAGGTAGGATATTTTGCTGCATGGAGATATTATTTTGTTTTTGAAAGCAAGTAATGGTGCATTTAGAAATTTTCGAAAGTTGCTTTCCTCACTCGGATTCCAACCGACCAAGTGTGAAAAAAAACAGCCTGTATTATTATGAAATTTTTGTGAATTCTATTGTAACATCGTCCTGAAATTGACATTTAAATTTCGTTTATTCGTTATTTTATTCTGCGGCCGACATTTCAAACGTCGGAGTGTTTTCATAGTGATACACTGGGTTATTTTTTTTAGAGCATGTTTTGCAATTGTATTCTACCTTATACTTCAGTTTGTGCCGTAGTGGGAGAACGTTTGCCTCTCAATTGATAGGTCATCGGTTTAAATCCCTATTAGCTATAATATTTAGGAGCAACGTCTCCCGCTAACGGCAAAGGAAGACATGTTGATGGAACCTACATCAAAATCAAGTCAAAGTCAAAGAACATTTATTCCATAAGTCGATCCTACAATATATTCATAATCTTTTTATTATAAAATAAGTTAAAATACATTGGTACAATAAATGCTTAAATACTAGAAACTACTACTAGATCGAGTTCTTAGGTTTTCGCGAATGTTACACATAGGAAATGAAACTATTTTTCCGGATTTAAATCGCGTATATTTGTTTTTTTCATGTTCAAGAGCCGAAACGTCGGTTTGTTTGAAAAACAAATATACGCGTTTTAAATCCGGAAAAATAGTTTCATTTCCTAACTACAACTAGACTTTAATTATGTGAATAAAATTGGGTGCCCGCGGCAAGGTGCCGAAAACGCTGGCCACATTCCCCCCATGTATTGATATGCTAATATGTTGCGCGAGGTAACTACCGACCATTGGGTTTCGTAGACAGTCTATTCATTTTTGGATAAAAATTTCTACAGATGAAACTCCAAAGGGTTGAAATAGGTAGTCTGAGCCGAGGTCCTTCTACTTATGAAGTATAATAAATTACAATTGAAAACGTCATTTGTTAAGCTACTACTTGATCACTGTGCTGATTTCTCTCACTCAGACACTCACTCAACACAGACACGCACGCTGCGCGCGGCGGGCGCGCACACATGTGAGCGCGACTACGTTTGTATGGAGTTACATACTTGTTCTTATTATATGGTTTTACACATACAAAATTCTTACACTAAACTTACACGCTTGATAGCAAGTCTGATATTCAGAGCAAACTGTAAAATTTCACACATTTCCAAAACCAATTCTGTCTGAAATATAGTCATGAGTTTCATAAATGTATACGATATCATTCGAAACTTTGTAATGGGTTAAGTTGGCGGCTACGCCCTAGGTGGCTCTTATTAGATATTAACCCGTTCAGGACAATAACGGCGTTTACCGTAAAATTAAACATGAGAAAATGACAGTATGGGGTATACCGTTTCGCTATATGGATTTCAAAACCAACTATAGGCTTTACTGTGCGATTTCCAAATGCTTTCGGTATATTTTGCCGCCTACACTGCTTTTCCATAGGGAAATATCAACAACATTTTGACAAGATCAAATGACTGCAAAAAAGGAGGAGGTTATACGTTCGTTAGGCTGTGTGTACGTTTTAAGATATCTCCGTCAATTGTGGACCAATTTTGAAAATTCTTTTTTGTGTGAAAGGGTACACTCTCTTGGTGGTTCCATTGTCGCCAAGTCAGAATCTGATGAGGGGATCCCATGAAAATCGAAGAAAATCCTCAAATTTCACAGGCAATCCGTTCACCAATTTCTCCATCAATTGTGCACCGATTTTGAAAATTCTTTTTTTGTTTGAAAGGGTATATTCTCGAGGTGGTCTCTGTTCCGGGTTCGTTTCGGCCATCACAAATTACTAATTGCCACAATACATGTAATCAATAAATCGCCGTCACCATGACAACCAGAAAAGAAAATACAAAATGTCTCCAAGAAGTTAGAATCTGATGAAGGTGTGACGACGTGACCTCCTTACATCATCATCTCACCTTTTTATCGCCTTTTCCGGTTCTTGGCCAATCGTTTTTAAATTTTGAATCGTTCTTTAATTCCTTTGCCTCGCCATTGTGGTTTCGTTTCGTTCCATCGTCACTCCCTGCTCGAATGCGGCAGCGTACAGTGTAGTTAAAATTTCAATTGCACCTAATTTTGATTCCTTTATCAGATTTGTAATAGCTATTACTAATCATGTGCCATATTTGATACCAATCCGTAATTCAGTATAACTCGGCCTCGTTGGGGTAAGTGTCTACTTTGTTTTCATTCATACGCGTATCCGTATGTAATTAAGTTAGGGAGTGCTTTGTAGTATTGTACCTGATTTTATATACCTTTTGTTACAGCCTCTTTTTTCTCTTTACCATCAACTTGAAATAAATTTCTGTGGACCTGAAGTTTTCTTATTTTATTGCCGTGAACCTGGAGGCCTACCACAACCCCTTAAAACAACTTTAACCTTACATTGACTATTCGTACCATGACGTGCTTAAAGTAAGCTTGTTATAATGTTAAAACTATGATGTTTTATTGGCAGCTTTGTGACTATTCATTCACTCAGTTCGTACTATGACGCGACTTTGACATTAAAGTAATATTGTTCTTGAGTCAAATTTAGCAATCTTAAAATAGTTACTTGGACGCAGTGGAAACAATATTATTTTCGAATTTATTGTCGAAATATTTATTTGTAATCATTAAAAGTTACATTGAACTTAATTATTTACATAAATCTCTTCAATATTTTATTTATTTTTTTTATTTAATAGTATATAGGAAATCATTTCTCGTTAAATAAAAATACGCGATGTTTTTATTTCGTAAAATTATAACAGCGACATCTATATGTTCCATGGCGACACTAACAGTTGACACTAGACTATAATACCGAGTTTACAACCTATCAAAACATAGCTTGTTTTATTTATTTTTCTTCATGAAAAGGCGGTAAAATAATTGAAAACAACGTAATTTTAATAGATTTTATTATTACATACTTTTCTTTTTTTAACAGTTACAATTCTCTGAATGTAAATAACATTAGTACTTAAACATATACTACTATAAGACTATTTGGAACATCAGAAAAGAAAGAGATGGCATTATATAGTTCACATAGCGTTATTTCTTTCCATTTTTTAGTAAGGAATAGACAATATTGGGAAATCATTCGTTCTTTCAATCACTTTAGCAATAATAGATTAATTGGGTGACAGGTTTGTCATGGTACGAATATGAGTAATATTATAATAAGCTTACTTTTTTTAGCACTAGGGAAACCCGGTGTCGCGGGTGCCATGAACACACACATAGACAACCACAAATTACACCCAAACTCACGAGAGAAATAAATGTAGGCTATACAAATATTTCTCCCGACCCGGGAATCGAACCTGGGACCTCTGCGCGGCAGTCCGGCATGGTAACCGTTCGGCCACAGGGGCAGTTAAACTTAAGCACTTAGCACTACTTTAGTACTTTTAGCTTACATTCGAATAAGATTGTTTTTGGGAAGATTATGATAGGTCCCCAGGTCACGGCTCATTACGGTTTACAACCTTTTCAAGGGGATCCCATGGAAGTCGAAAAACAGACAAGCAAACTTTTGAAGTCGGTTTTTCTTTTTCAATGAAAAAGTTATTTATTTTTTGTTTAAATAAAGGTAACCTTATCTTGTAGATTATAAAGTTTATTATGGTGCGTTGCTCGTTTTAATGCATCGCATCGTCGTCGCCCCGCCTGGTTATGTTAATTTGAAGCAACCCTAATATGAATGCCACACGATGCGTTACGTCAGCATTGCGATGACACTACGTTGTACTACGTACATGTCAAGACAAGAGCGATGCCACACGGGCAGTGCCGGTGCATTGTGTCATCGCAGCGCTATGATTTCAGCGCACCAAGTGTCACACAACAAACAATGCGGTATCTCAACGTAACGCCGCTTACTTGCATACCGTAACACCTCCTTGCTACGTCCCCTAGCTCATGTGGCATGTAGTAATATAATAGAAATAATAAAATAGGAACATACTAAATATGTATAGAAAATCAGAGATGTATACACGAATATAAAAAAAACAATCGACGTCGAATCACAGCGTGTGTTTTGTTCTACACGACGTGCTCCATATACTAGTAGTAATAGTTCTAAAATGATATGATTATGATTAAATGTTACAAACAAAAAACTATTTTCTCTGACAATAGTTCTATCTAAACTGATCTCAAGTGAATATTAAAAATTGTTTCACGTAGCAAAATAGTATGGTACGAGTAGATATTTTTCTCCACGTAATAAATTAGTTTTTATGTGAGGTTTATGTAAAAACAGAGCAATAAAAACGTTTGGCGGGCGATGAAGACGCGAAGCTTTAGAGGAATTGACTCGTACGTTACGAAGAACACGATTTTACACGATTTAGATAAATTGAGATGTGTATTTCCCACGCAGGTCAAATAACAAATCAATACTCTCGGATAAGAAAGAGCGTAAATGGCAATACTGCGAAGTTTACAATACGAATGGAAATCAAAAAATTATGATCGTTTTTGTTCAGATCTTTTTTGTTTTGTATGTTTTTCCTCAAAACAGTGACAGGTATAAAACCTTAACCTTAGAAAAAAAACCGATCTCGGAAGTCATTCATCCCCTAGTTTGCCACTCTTATAGGTGGAATATGTTCTTAAAATTTAAATGGGACCACATCTGAGGTTTAATAAAATTCCAGAAAATGTACACAATTTTCCAGACAAAAAGTTCAAAGGTTAAATCACGATTGTATAGATGATACAAACGCATTTCCAGGTATTAAAATTTGTGATTATATATGAAAAAAACATGATGTAGTAGTGGTTCTATCTATATCAAGTGTATTTTGATTACATTTGATTTATTAAAATATTCCACCTTTAAGGACGACAAAATAAGGGATAAATCCGATTTCGCGCACTTTCCGGTAACCGACTTCAATAAAACTTGCCAAATAGATAAGTAATTCCACAAACCATTGAGGGTGGTTTTTCTTTTTATAAAAGAAATATTGAGACAAATTTGAATAAATTTTGAAAAAATTTACACCCTTCCCCAGAAGTAATTGGCCAACCCAAAAAATATAACTCGACTGGAAAGCGTTCGGGAAATTTTGCAAAATCTTTACTTTAAAAGTGTATAACAACATTTAAACAACAAGAACAGTTTACCAACATTTAAACAAATGTGCTCACTATGTCTGTTTGACAAGTGATCCCGGGATGAAGGCTTCTTATAATTGTTCATTTTGGGTATGGTGGGACACAACGAGCTACACGTGCGCAGGAACTTAGCGTTAGCAGTGTACGTGTTGAAGGTAATCAGATAGGTATGCGATGCAATCCGATGCTTCTAGGGGTATTAGGCTTGTGTGTTCAAGATAGGTGCGTGGGGGTCCGTACGCCGCTACTGGCGGTGCCGCGTGAAAGGACCGATCTCATGACGGAATGTCCGCTAACACACACATTGCACACCCTGAACGAAATATCGAATCGATTTGATCTATTTATATTAGTTCTCTGAGTGAATTCACAAAGATAGCGCTTTATACCTTGTGTCACATGTAGTAATTTTGCTGGTCTATTGCATTGGGTGGAGAACCTGTAATAATAGATTAAATTTGGAAACAAATAAATAAATAAAGGATTTGTACCGAATTAGTATGAAGCTTGGCACTTTATTCCCAGAAAAATTAAACAAGGCTCGATTTTTTTTTTGCTAGATATAAGCTTGAAATATAGAGCTCAACAAAATAATTTAAAAAAATATAGTTTATTTTTTATTTATTTATTTAAAACGAAAGTATGGTAGATATGTAACATAGGGCACAATATAAGTGCTGAACTGGAGTCCGGAACTGGCCACTTACATAAACAAAATTTAAATAGTAATTTTTTTAAATTTTCGTAGTATGACGACGGTTTTAAGTGTAATTTAACAGCTCAGAGGAGCTTCGCTCGGCTTCAAACTGCTTTTGGCGATGAAGCACCATGCAAGGCGACTATTTATAGCTGGTTTGCAGAATTCTAACGCGGTCGTGTGAATCTCAGTAACGAATTTCGTGATGATCGCCCGTCCAATGCTGTGAACAACAAAAACATCGTATGATCAAAACAGACAGGCATGTGACATATCATGAGATTCGGGCATCTTTAGGCATAGGCATGAGTCAAATACAATCAATACTACACAAATATTTGGGTGTGAAAAAGCTGTGCTCTCGGTGGATCCCACACAATTTTACTGATGCTCAAAAAACGGATAGCGTCACTTGCTATAATGCCATGCTTACCAGATTCAACGAAGGGGCGTCAAATTTGGCGTGAGACATAATAGGTGACGAAATATGGATTTATAGTTACGATCCCAAAACAAAAAAGCATCGAGCGTATGGGTCTTTCGAGATGAGCCGAAACCAACCAAAGTGGCGCGCGTGCAAAGAGCCTCTAAGCGGATGATTACTTCTTCTTTTTTAAAAAAACTGGACACGTGGCTGCTGTTGCTTTGGAGAATCGTTGTACCATGAATAGTGACTGGCACACGACCATTTGTTTTCCGGAAGTTATTAACAAACTCCGTAAAAGTAGCCGTAAACGCCGTATCATCTTGCACCACGATAATGCCAGTTTTCACACGGCCAGACAGACAAATGGATTTTTGAACGTGAACGACGTTGACCTTATGAGCCATCCCGCGTACAGTCCCGACAAGGCCTTGTGACTTTTATTTATATCCAAAAATTAAGAACCAGTTACGCGGTCAACGATTAAGTACGAAAAATATGTTTCTGCGATTGTCACGGAGGAGTGGCATAAATGTTTTCAAAATTGGTTCATTCGATGAAAACGTGCATTAACGCTAACGGCGATTATTTTGAGGAACAATAAATTCATTTTTGACCATCTATAGTATTATTTCTTATACATTCGGGAAACTTATAGTACGCCACACGTACATTAATTCCAGCAACACTGCAACAAGAATGATTTTGACATCTGATCTGTCAATATTTTTTATGGCATTGGCCACTGGCATAATAGCCAAAAAATTACATATATATCCATTCCATTTCGAGGGATTGCATTCCGTTTTACTTTACATAGTACTTGGTGTAACGGGCTGGAGTCCGCAACTCGACCGACGTCCAGGCGCCTATTTTGCGTGTGGTACTTTACATAGTATTAAAAATCCCTAACAATTTTCTGGAAATTGCAGGTCCAAAACATTTTTTGTTATTTCAGACTTTTTAGATTTTGAGAGCTCGTTACAAAAAACCAACTAATAACCTAGTTAAATTTTCCATTTATTTTAGTGCCAATAAAGGAATAACTTCTTTGTGCCTCATGTGTTGTATTTTGCTTCTTATCGTATCGATGGCATATGCTATAAAGCTTGTCATCATGGAGAAAGGATTTTCTCATCGGCGTAAGATACCGATTATTGCCCAGACGTAACGGAAAGGAATGGTTACGTCGTGTAAGGAAAATATTTTGGGCTTTTTATTGTTTGCAATCATCGTTTTCACGCAGGTATAATATATAATGTTTGATATTTTTTTTACGAGCTATGGTAGAGTACCAGCGCGGCTAATGTGCTTCACAAACCTGTGTAACTAAAAACAAATACCCATTTGACATGTCTAAATTCATTTGTATTTTCTTTTTTTTTTTAATTGAAAAACGTAAGTGCACATTTGACCTTTATCTCACCTGATGGAAAGTGATAGTCCACACGTAAATAATGCCTATTTACTCTTGCCTTGAAAAGGCCCAAGTTATACCGTTCAGGGAATAAGCCTTTCACCATATGAATGCAGAAGCGAAACCTTCGTGCGAATCCTTGGACTATCCACAACATAATCCCCCGATGATGGAAAAGGGAAGGCGAAATTAAATCGTGCAATTCCCTCGCACACTCTCCGTGATATCCTGTACAATTTCGTAGCAGTAGAGCTCCTTGTAAAAGAATTCGTCCAGGATAGTACCGCCAAGGTGGCGGCCTATTTCTGCCGCCAATCAGTAATGCGAGCATTACTTTGTTCCGGATTTGTAGGGTAAAGGTGCTGATGAAATTACTGGCACATGAGACTTTTCAAGTTACTTTTGTCTCAGGGTGACAGGCGTAATTGCAGTACCCTTTGAACGGCACTGCAATTACGCGCACCACTAGGCGCACGACTTGGTCCTTGGTCCAGTCACTATCATAAAACAAAGATATACAGACGACTTTACGGAAGTGTTCAAGGCTGTGCAGCTTCAGCTCTACTGATTTCGTGTCACCTATAAGCGTCTTAACATGCTTTTGAACTGAATTCTTCATATCGCATGTAATTTTAACTTACGATTATCTAAAATAACTAGGGTTGCTTATTACAAACGTGGCCCTAAATACAGCCCTGTGGCCCTTAGCTCGGTGTAAATCAACGAGGCATGAGAGAAATACGTTCGATGTATCTTTCTATAAGTTTACAAACTTGGATACAAATATTCCTTATAAAACCCGACATCACCGGACCATAGGCATATAAAAATATAAGTTTCTTTTGTGAAAGTTAATAAAGACATTTTCATTTCATTTCACCAGTATAACCCAACGTTTTTCTCAACAATGAAAATGTCTTTATTGTCTTTAACATAGGAAACTTGTACTTATATATGGTTCTCACATGTTACTGAAGACGGTTTCTTTTGCTATCTGGTGTCCATGCTAGGGTTGATCTGTATAATGGAGCTCCAGGCTCTCACCCTATCACCTCTAAAGCAGACGAAAGAAGGAAAGGCATACCTAAGACAAAAAGACACGTTTACTAAGAGTACAATAAAACTTCAAAAGGCTTTGTTTTATTCCGCGTAACAGTGAAAGTGTTGAATCAATCACCTTGGAAAAAATAATATAGTAAAATTGAGGATTTACACTAATTAGTGTACTTAAACATTTCCACGATGGCAAAAAAAAAACACGAACTTACATTGAAAGTTTACAACAAAACGGCTGTATTCAATAGGTATTTCAAATCGAGCTAAGGTAGTTTGGACTCTTAATAACTGTAGTCGATAAAGATTTTCAAAATAAAAGCAAAAATGAAAATAAACTGTTGCTTAATTAGGTTTAAATAGAATAAGATTGTGACTGTATTATAATATGATGCTTTACATTTATTGAATATAATTTTTATCCAATTATATAATCCACGAAAGATAACGTGACAAGTAGATGGCAGAAGGGGTCGCAGCTAAAGGGATTTCCGAAACTTAAGTTAGGCCCACTTGTTCCTGTCTCCAGTCTTATCTTGAATAGATAATAATATTATTTCTAATCAGCTTTGCCCTGTTTTTAGTGAGACTTTCGAGCACAAGAAATCTCCAAGTCTGTTTAAACCTCGCCTTTTAAACTAGATTATTCGAGATTTGCTCTTAATACATACTAAGAAAAATAGGACGTAAAATTTTTTTGGAAATCATCTCTCATTAGAGTCTTACAGGGCACTTCTTTAAGCCTGCTGTCGAAGGCTCCATTAGATTTACAGGAAATTACTACTCCACCAACTTTCTAGTAACAGTAGAGTTTCTTGTGAGAGTATTTGTCCAAGGAAGTACTGCCACCTTACCTATTTCTGAAGCCAAACGTTAATGTGATCATTACTGTATTTACGTTTTGAAGGCTAAGGGTGTTGGTGAATTTTCAGGCACATGGGACTTGTCAACTTATGTCTCAATGTGACAGGAGCAGTGGCAGTGCCATCTTTATGATATAAAGCTCTGAGTGGCACTGCAACTATTATGGGCAGGCGTGTGGTTTACCAAAGATGCACGACATGTTTGTCCCTTCACATGGTATCATAAAAAAAGAAAGCCACTCTGGGGCACTTTCCTGAACACCCAGACCAGAACCAATTTAGAAAAGTTCATTTCCCAAAGTTGTCCTACCGGGACCCAGGACCTCCTCATTCAATACCACAGTGCAAACTGTTGGGCCACCGTGGTCGTCAAATTACTAAAAAAATTAAGTACCCTGTAGGACGCTAATGAGCCATCTTTCATTAGAGTCCTACAGGGCACTTTTTTAATCCCCGCTTGCCTCCAAAGGCTCCATTAGATCTTTCTCCAAATTACAGGTCAAAACTGATGATTACAAATAAATATAGGCCTGGCATTGGAACGTATTGAGGTCGATACGATATGCAAAATAAATTAAATTATTCTAAGTGCCCTACAGAACACAGTGACACAAATCATTTCAGACGACACTTGTTCAGTTTTATTGCTTCAAATAAAGAAAGACCCCAATAGCATTTTTTAAATAAAACGTGGTTTATATACCAAACGAAAATGGAGGACGGGAAAAATTGAGAGGAAACATCTCGTTTATTTTTTTTTCACGTCAAAGCTAAAGTTGAAAGCGGCGTGTCTTGTCGCTCGCAGAATATTTGCACGCATTTGCACCGTGCATAAGAAGATATATTGGCGGAAGCTGTCAACCATAAAAACACAACGTTCAAAACGGTGAACACAAACGTGTTTGTAACACTTTTTATATTCGACTCGTCGATCGTAATAATAATATGTGCCGCCATACAACCACACTAATTGCGAGGTACCAACCAATTAAGATAGAATAGCTGTTTACTGAAGTTGCAATAAAACATAACAATAATGTTGTCATAAATGAGTGATTTATTCGTGGATATGAGCGTTGTAAACATAAATTTAACTAAAAACAAAATATAATTAGGAATTCCTTTAATTACATGTAAAACAAACAAAGATCAGTTTAATTAGCATAGCGTCTGGCACGGTATGCTAGAAGACGTCGGTTCGAATCCGGCCGAATCGAAGGAATTATTTCTAAGTGTGTCGATCTTTGTACTAATAATTATAACAAACTAGTGTAGTAATTTCACAAAAAAATAATTGAATATCAATTCAATAGAAATTTAAATAAAAATAGAATGATCGCTAAGAGTATGCAAGATGATCTGTACTTTTAACGTTGATTTTTTTCCCACTTCATAAGAAAATTATTCGTCCGCATTCCTATAGAGTTCAACCTGTAGGTATTCAATGAAAGTTATAATTAAAACAGGGAATTAATTATAAAGATATTTTTCATTGTGTTCGGTCATTGTATTAATAATTATAAAAACGAGATAATGTTTAAATTGTCAAAACTTTTAATTTACTAACAAGACTTTTTAAATGCGGGAAGGCCATCATGAAATATATCGTGGTTGCAGCAAATTGAATTATATGATCCACACATTCGGTAAACCGGGACATTTGCAGAAACGTTATTCTCATCAAATGATAGGTAACAATTATTTTTTGTACGTATTTCAGAAATTAATGAATAAAATAACAGTAGCGGCGTTAAATTGCGAAGAGTGGAAAAAGGGAAGGGAGGCCTTTGCCCTGCAGTGGGACAGTAATGGCTGAAAAATGAAATGAAACAAAGCAGTTCAAAAATGCAATGAATTTGTTCTGTATGTATGGTATTAATGTATTTTTTTCTTATGACACCAAGTGACGAAACGAACTGATGCTAAGCAACACGCCTGTCCATAGCAAGCGCCTGTATTTATTTTAATAACCCTAATTTTGAAGAATTTTGTATATTTTCTTACTTACTTCACTGACTCGGCGACCCAAATTGGATCTTGGTCTCCGATATCAAAGTACGGAAGTACTTTCAATCTTGTACCAATTCCGACCTTAGACACATCCAGCTTCTTCAGATTTTTGGCAACTCCATCCTTCCAACGGTATCTCGGACTCGGATTATCATCCAGTGAGCCACTGGATGATAACCCGGACGCTGAGCTACCTTAAATACGCTCTTTTGGCAGCTCGATCCTTTCCCATTCTTTCCACATGCCATAGCCAGCGAAGTCGGACGGATTTTTACTCCCCGATTATCGTCGGCTCGGTTATTGTCTCTTCTCTTTATTGGATTTTGTTTATTTACTTCAAATTTTTGGACAAGTTCTGAAAAATAAATGATGACGATTATTATTAGTGAAACTATTTAAAAAAGAATACTAAAACCATATAGTAATTTGGAAGTTGACTGTTATTGGATACATATTGTAACCGTACATCGACGTCGGCTTCCTGAATAAGGCTGCATTTGGAATTAAAGTTATGACCAGCCTTTGTCCGGGAAAATTTGTTACAAGATTAGGGTTGAGACGCATTTTGCTGATTGTGACTCACTCAACAGAATCATTCGGTGGAATTTCGGCTATGGCACAGCCGATTGAAAATCATGATATAATCTTCCTTTTCTTTTTTTCTTAGCAGGTCAATGGTTTGTGTAAATAGATTTTTCCAGTCCAGTGCTCAAACGCGTTAAAGAGGTCATCCAATGCTTAGATGTGAAAAGATTGTACATTCATACCTATTATTATGGTCAGCAACTAAAAAAAGCTATTATAAAAATCTTTTTGGACGTTTACAAAAGATTTAAGTAAGTGTTACACAATAGTACACAATTACGAACGTAGTTGAAGGTTTTTTTCATGGTGTGATTTTTTATTTATTGCCGATATTGTACACCTTGGTAAGATACTCGTAATTATGATACTTGTTAAGTAAATAACCGTGAAAATATATGCTAAAGGATGTTGCTTACACAGAAGTGGCTATAAACGTATATTAAGATAATGTTTACCTTTTTTTTGTCGAATCAATGACAAAAACCAATAAAATAGTAACCGGTGTTAAATTTCTTTGGCCCAATAAGTAGCCACCCCCTTACTTATGGTACCTTTTCTGGAGTATTTATTTATTGTCCTTACATCGTAAAAAGTTGCCTTAGAAGAGACAATAATAAGAGTTGTTAAACCCAATAAGTGTTCACTTAGAAATTGTATTTCTTACCAACAAAATTCTATTCCAGATCTAACTCGTTATAGCTAGGCGAAACTAGTTAAGTCAAAGCGCGTATTAGCACCAACTAGTTTAGCTTTTGCAATATGAGTTTATCCCGGTATACTTCACGTAAAATTGATACTGTTTAGGTAAAACTACACCTGCACCTTACTCCGACCTTCCGAGATGTTTCCGTGCCGATAAGTGACCACCTTGAGCTATTTGGTCTGGAGTTACCATCCAACCTCAACTTTGGGCGATACATCGGGTGCTTGGCCAAAAAACTAGGCATACTTTACAAGGTCAGGCGGTACGTCACACTTGAACAACTTTTAAATCTGTATAAAGCACAAGTTCGATCGTATACCTTATGAAATGTTGCTGCCACCTTTGGGACGACGGCTCTGCCCATTATACCAGTTAACTGCCTTGGATCCAGTGGAGCGAAAAGCAAAGAGATTTATTAACAACAATTATCTTGTGAAGTCGAAGCTATAGAATAGAATAGAATAGAATTATTTATTTCGGACCATGATCCATAATAATGTTAGTAATATAGTAAATTTTTTCTTACGTGCTATGGTTAGTACAATACAAAATTACTTAATTTTAGTGAAAAGAAGTGAAAGTCTAGACCACTACCCTACGCACGTGTAGTTGCACCCAATGTAGTTGGTAGGGGCAGTCCAGCCTATTGGCAACAACGGCTAGGCTGCTATTAGCGCTGCCGCGCACACGCATCATAAGTGAGGCAGCCTTCTTGCGCATAATGGCATGAAAGCCATCTGTGTGCGCCTCCTTGAACATGCCGGATGCACTACAGTGTCGCGGCAGCCCCCTCAGCATCCTAAAAACGTTGTTATATTGCACCCTTAATGTATTCAGGGTTCTCAGCGTATACTTCACCCACAGGCTGCTTGTGTAAAAGTTTTGGCAATAAAATCTCGACAATCGCAGAAAAGTAGCCTGCTTGTCAGTTTTACTATAGGATACAATTCTGGGAGTAAGCACAGGAACTTTTCAATTTGGTTCCACTCTCACCGATGGAGTGTTCCGGACCTTCAGTCGACTTGAAGGTCCGGAACACTCTATCCTCATGTCGTTGATATTTCACCTATTCGCACTAAGCGCTTTGCTTCCTCCTTTCTGATGTGTACGGCAAAGGAATGGAATGCTCTACCGTGTAATCTCAACAACTTGTGTAATCTAAGTTTCTCGAAAAGGACAATTTGGGGCCATTTAAGACTAGAGTAAATAGGCATTTTTTAGGCAAATGCGTACCATCGTCGGTCACATCGCCGCTTAACATCAGGTGAGATTGTGGCCAAGCGTGTGTCTATTATTTATGAAAAAAAACGACACATTTGTTATATCAAGTAACGGGACGAACAAGCGTGCGCCTGGTGTTAAGCGACACGCCTGTCCATAACTGTTGCTACCCTGAGACATAAGTTGATAAGTTCCATGTAATTTTACCAGTACCCTTACTTACTGTAACGCACTATGCTCACATTACTGTTTGGCAGCAGAACAGGTAAGGTGGCAGTACTTCCCTGGACGAACTCTTTCATAAGGAGTTCTACTGCTACTAAAAAGGCGAATAAACCAAATCACTTTCAACAGAACTTTTATAAAAATTG
>NW_020653726.1:19858344-19946339 GCF_003589595.1 Hyposmocoma kahamanoa | reverse complement strand
ATAAATTACAATAACGAACTTTAAAATAAAATGACAAACCAGACATTTTATCCCTGAGAAAATATTCGATATTTTTAATTAAGTAATGAATGAATCAAACGAACAAATCATATTCAAAACACGCCCCATCACTAGTTCACGGGTTAAAGCTATATTAAGTGGTGTCCCAATGCCGATGTGAATTTGTCGCCGGGCGCACGCGGGTTCATGGCTGGAATGTCGAAATGAACAGCTTAGGGCACGGGTGCGACGTGTGTCATCATTATCAGCATTCTTTATCGATTGTATTTAACCAACTAAAAAAGTAAGGTGTACATTACTCGAGTGTTCCGTTGCAATTGCATTTGCTGTGTGCAAACTAGAGCTATAAGGCATTTTATCCGGATTATAATTCTAGTGACAAAACTATTAATTTCTAAGTTACAATTATCCCGATATATAAATATCGTAACTTGCCATAATCATAACACAACAATAATAATAATGCAAAAAGCGGTCCTTCTCGATACGGCACATACTGTTCGACGGTTCTTGAACCTGAGTCCCTGTTATTGCCGCAGAATACCGCTTTTCCTGTTTAAAATTCAAAATTAATTTTTTAGGTCATGGAATAGACAAGAGTAGTAAAACAGATATTTAATAATAATATAGTAATGTTTGTCGTTACAACATAGTAATGAAGGGTCTGACACCTGCGCTAGGTATAACCTGTGTTAGAGCGTTGTCACACGGGCGCTGCCAGTACGTTGCATCGTCGCTATGCTATGATTTTAACGCACCGAGTGCCACACGATACGAGCAATGCAGTGTCGCAACCGCGGATTCTGATTTTACATATTAAAAATAACGCGAAAAATATTCATCCTCACTGAATCTATCTACATGAAAAAGCTTTCTATTTTCTCTGGTATTGTAATAAAATATTATTTCTTTGACATTTATTAACCTGCATGAAAATAATCAACCTGCCTCGCTTAATCTTTGTGGAATTTTATCAAAGTTATATTTTAAACGCAACAGCTGAGTTGCTTTATCGGCTTACAGTCTGCATATTATCCGCGGGTGTTGCTACAGATACCGATATTCGCAACAAGCCTGGTCGCAACGTAACGCCGCTTATGTACGCCCCGCAGCTGCCCTCCCCGCTTCGTCTCCTGGCCCCTTGTCCGAAGCGCACACGTTCCGTTGTCGCCGCGCGCCCTTTCAACACAACACGTCGTATATAGTTCTAATATACATACATATGTGGTAAAACACAGTGTCACTGGCGTCGCATCGCCGACATAACGCATTACGATGCATCGCTTTTACTGGAGTCCGTGTTCTCTCTCAACAGTTTGACTCCTATCTGAGCCTATTACCTATATCTTAACAATTATAGTACGTAATTAAATATGAAGTATACATTATATGTTTTATTGCATGCACAATCAAAATTAACTGGGCACATTTGAATAAATGTCTTAAAGTGATCCAAAATAAAAAAAAATATATTGTTGTACTTATAACTTCATTACTTAGTGAAGTTGTCCTAAAGGAAGCGGTTATACGGTCATACTTCACAACCCACGTCGGAAATTTCACATTTTCTACAAAAAATATATGATGTTTTTCCTCATAACAAAAGCAAGCGGCAATCCAGTATTCTTATCTGCACATATATGACATTCCAAACCCAAAAGTTCATAAGAAAAAAGGAAAAAGAAAGAAGAAAAGAAAAGAAAAAGCCTTAATGCACTAGATTAAGTTGAAAAATATATTTAGACGTGAAGTATAGATAAATGAATTAAATTTGAATATAATGTGCAGAAAGCAGACATGATTTTGTAAATTATAACAAAAAAGTAGAAAGGAAATAAAATAAAAGTCGCTGTAGCGGGTAGTTATGGGGAGGACGTTTCAGTATGTAGGTCACTAAATCTTCAGGATCTATGGGACTCAAGACACTCATGAAAAAAAGCCCTTACTGAGCACAGAATCCAAGCCTTGACTTTTGCAAGCATTTCTTCAACGACGTTGCTACTTTATCTTCATTTCGAGCGTGAAAAAATCTCACCCTTAAAGTTATCTCTAAGTAAACGTCACA
Organism: Hyposmocoma kahamanoa; assembly: GCF_003589595.1. NCBI lineage: Eukaryota > Metazoa > Arthropoda > Insecta > Lepidoptera > Cosmopterigidae > Hyposmocoma > Hyposmocoma kahamanoa. The sequence goes on along the minus strand of NW_020653726.1, from coordinate 19,944,253 downwards.
ATCGAAGCGTATCTATTCAAACGACTTTGATATGTCTTCATGCCGTATTAAACTGCGCTAGAGATGGCCAATTCTTAGTTTCCCAAGAAATATCGATACTGGATGATATTTTTTTTTATGATATTGTAGCTGCAAACGTTACGTCTGTTCACCTCGCCTTCGCATTTCTACCGGCAAGCAGTGAGCATTATTGCGTTCCGGCTTTGAATTGTGCTGGTGAAATTGTAGGCACATGAGACTTATGTCTCACGGTCACGGGCACAGTGGCAGTATGCCTCAGATCTTTGCGATTTAGCGCTGAAATACACGTCCGATTTTGTGTCTGATGGTCGGATCCGACTATCGGATCGGATTCACTCAATACACGTCCGATAGACATCCGATTCTTTCTTCAGACTTTTTCTGAACTAACTGCAGTGTTGCCAATTCATGGGGAATTCCCCATATGCAGGGAATTTCAACTCCACCACTCGTTTGGGGATTTCTTGTTAAGTTTATTTCTAATTATAGCATAACGTATATAGATGGGTACATTTTTACTTTCTTAATTATTTGATATATTTTAAAGCGTAACAATAATAATATAATAAATACTGAGATTGAATAAATATTATTACATGTGGGAAATATGACCTTTGCTCTCCCCAAATTTATAACCTTGATTTTTGGGGATTTTGAATAAGTTGCATTGGCAAATCTGCAAATCGGAGGGAAGAATTGGACCGGTAATAAAATTGGATGCTATTTCTGACGTCATTGAGTATTCATACAATTGTACGAGCGCCTTCCGGTAGTCGGACCAGACTATCGGACTACCGGATGGAAAAATCGGACGTGTATTCCCGCACTTAGGCGTCGCGCAAACGTGTCTTGTGTTGGATACAGGCAACCAGCAACTGGAAGCGAATATTTTTATTTTTTTGACACGAAGCTGCAACCGTAATTTGTATGCAAATAGAATAATTCACTTCTAGTTGCCGGTTGCTTGTATCCAACATAATGACACACGTTTCCGCGGCGCCTTGTAGCTCTGTCTGGCACTGCTTCTGCTATAGACAGGCGTGTCGCTTAAGGCCAGGCGCACGGCTTGATCATCCCGTCTTTTAGTACTAAAAAAATGTTCGAAAACTATCAATAAATATCGAGTTAATAGGTTTACGCGATTGCTGCAATATTGGACATGTAACTTTTTTCGGGTCAAAATCGAAACAACACTGATTGTTGACGGTTTGCTATTACAGTGACAACGATCTGCCGTGAACCCGAAACATTTGTTTGTTTGAAAAAAGAAATATATATGATTTAGATAGGAAGAAAATGGTTTCATTTCCAACTATTAATAAGATGTTTAGTTATTAGAAACTAAAATAGCCAAAGTATTATGAAATTTATTTGATCTTTCATTGTCCTTTCGTCAGACAGGTTTTCGAAGTAGGTCAAGCCTCTCTTTTCATTAATTGACTCGTAACATTTGAAACATGCTTTATTGACGATATTATGGCCTCAGTTATCTAAGTATAGGAAACCCGCCACTAACAGCAAAACATAGCCATACGCGATCCTCAAGCACATGTCTTCGGTTTTTGTACATATAGTGATAGAATTCGTTCAGGAAAGTACTGCTACCTCACCTATTTCTGCCGCGAAGCAGTAATGTGAAGTTCGATCTGGTTTTGAAGGTGAAGGTGCTGGTGAAATTACAGGCACATGGGACTTGGCAACTTATATCTGAGGATGTCTCAGGTCTTTGCGACTAAAACGAGCGGCCCTACAAATGTTACGAACAGGCGTGTGGCTTACCACCAGGTGCACAACTTGGTCGTCCCATCACTTGGTATCATAACAAAATATAGAGAAACGGTATACTTCCAAGGTTTATACTTTAAGATCATCATCATCTACCCACTGCACTCTATGGCGATGGTTTAGGCCATAATTCCGCCACGCGGGATGGGAAATTCAAACATTTTACAGGGGAGTGAACCTTCTTCGACTTCTGTCGTCCACACGTTATCCTTCATAAATGTGCAGTAGAAATGAAAAGTCGATAGAACCTCAAACGGTTTTGATTGATTCCGCATTACAGTGAAAGAGTTGAATTAATCGCTTTGGAAATAATATACAGTAAAATTAAGGATATACACAAATTAGTGACGGTGTGAAAACGCGATTTCTAAACATTTTCACGATAGAAAAAAAATGCAAACTTACCTCGAAATTATTATTCGCACTAATATTTTATATAAAAAAAATCTACAAGAAAACCACTGTATTCAATGGGTACTTTACCTATACCAATTATTTTTTTATATCAACTAAACTAGATAGAACACGTAGGGGGAAACGGGGCAGTTTGATACGGGGGGCACATTCATACACCTGCTATATCTCCATACCCTCAAACATAATATTAGTTGTGATAATACTAAAACGTGCCTTTGTAAGTGTGAGTAATAGACATGCGGTGATGCAGCTCACCAGTTAGCCGTTGGCATTCGACAGATCACAAAGTGTTTTGTTGTGTATTTGTTTTGCACAGCCGTCGACTAAAAAATAAGCGACACAAATACTAGTGTCACTGCAGTTTGTTCACTTTACAGCATTTTATGTCTTAATAAATGGTAAACTAGTGCTTCCAATAACTAGAATTGCATGTGACTTAGAAAAAATATATAAAGATCTTTTTTAAATAAATATTTTTTTCTATACTGGCCGGTGGGGCACTTATAAACACTAGTGATTACACAGTTAGGTACGTATCAAAGTGCTCCTATTGGTTATTTTGTAAGAGAAATGTAAAACAGTTTCAACAACTTATTGTAAAGACCTGGTGAACTGGTGACATTTTGCGCTATAGTCAGCTCTTCCTCCTGTATTTCTACTTCCAAGACTACATTACAAAGAACACTTTTAAAATGGTGCCCTAGAAAGAAGTCTTGATCTAGCAAGTGCTGAGACACATGTAGCGTCATACTTTATGAACAGTTGATCACGTAGTGCTGATAATACGTGACAACCAGGAATGGCACACTACGTTGATTCACACATCTAAATACCCCGAGCGATGTATCAACGTACCCCACAGGTGGGGCAGAACTGGACAATTCCCATTTTTTGTTAAAATCAAAATTTTTTAATTATTCGATGCTATTTATGACAGAAAATATTAAATTAGTAATGTTTATTAGTTATGTCATCAATTAGGTAAAAAAAAATATTCATTATAATTCGAGCTAAGGTAGTACCGACTCTTAATATCATAGGTACAATGCGCAACTGAGTTTCAAACCACTTGATTACTCAATAGGGAAGTGTTCTTACACTGGGCTATCATGGCTCCACCCCAATCCTATTTAGGCAACGGCTTGATTATGGTTTTCAAAGATATAATGGCAAATTAAAACCAGATCTGAAGTCCTTTGTTCAACTTTAAAAAGCCTTAATCATTATTCCTCTTTTGTTTTCGCAATTCAGTTTTTTTTAAGGTATCGGCCATTTGAAGGGAAAAGTGGCCTAAAATTGCGAATCAATGCCCGAATACACAATATACGGCAAAGTACAGTTTGTCGCACACGTTACCCCTAATGCAATATGTCATTATCACAATGCCGCCGCCGCGTGGAATATGCTGTGGCATGTTTTGTTAAACGTCACACATTTTCAAAGCTATAGACTAAATATTATTTTTTATTATTACTTTTTTATTATTACGTGGTTTGGTATTTTAAAAATATAGATGGAGAAGATATCAAATGCAGAAGTTTTAAAAAGGCTTAAGGAAGAATGTTTGGATATTTGTTATGTAATCACATATAGGTGAGTATTATAATTCCGGGAATATAGAAGGAAAACGAAAGATAGGAAGACGAAGAATGGAGTATCGCGATAAATAAAGAAAACCAAAGTGAGCTAAATAAAGAAATCTGTCTACTACCAGTTAAGTACCTTGTGAAACAGTTCGTCCAGAAAAGTACTGCCGCGTTACCTATTTCTGCCGCCAACAGTAATGTGAGCATTACTGCGTCCCGGTTTTGAAGGGTAAGGGTGCTGGTGAAATTACAGGCACATGGGACTTTTCAACTTATGTCTCAATGTAATGGGCAAAGTCAAAGTCAAAGTCAAAGATTATTTAATCCATAGGTAAAATAAATTTACACTTGAAAACGTCAAATTTCAGCTACTGCTCGTTCACTACGCTGACCTCCCTGAGAAGAACGAGCAAGAAACTCTAGGGATTGCTCTTTTTAAATAAACTTAAATGCTATGGAATACACTTTGAATCAAATTTGTGTGGATTCTGGAGCCGTGTCGTCTTTACATACATCTTTATCTAACACGTAGTCTTCAATTTTGTAATATGATTTTTCGATCAAAATATTTTTAATGTACTTTTTAAACTTAGGAAATGATAAACTTAATTTATGCTCCGGAATCTTATTGTAAAACCGTATACAGTTCCCCATAAAAGAGTTATTTACTTTGATTAAACGAAATCGTGGTACCATGAGTTTGGACTTAGCTCTAAGGTTAATATTATGGATATCGTCTTTCTTATTGAAATTATGTATATTTTTACAGGCATATAAAATATTTGAGTAAATGTACTGTGATGCCAGTCTCCTTAAACTTTTCTCTGAGAGAAACTCGAGAGCCTAGACGGTACACAGAACGAATCGCTCGTTTTTGCAATACAAATATGGTTTGAATATCTACCGCTTTACCCCACATGAGAATCCCGTAGGACATTATACTATGGAAGTAACTAAAGTAAACTAGTTTAGCAATACTAACATCGGTAAGCTCACGTATTCTGCGGACTGCGTATGCAGCGGAGCTTAATCTGCTGGCCAGGGAAGATATATGTGGAAACCATTAAAGTTTACTATCTAAGGTCACTCCCAAGAAGACTGCTTTATTTACAAGGTCTAACTTTTCTCCGTTTATTTCTATGCTTGGACTAGTTGATTTTACGTTAGGTAATTCAAATTTAACACATTTTGTCTTCTTGGCATTAAGCAATAAATTGTTAGCATTAAAGCAATAAACTACCTTAGAGAGGGTATCATTAATATGGTCATAGTTAATGTCATGTCTGTCTGTTTTAAAAATCAAGGATATGTCATCAGCAAACAACACTATTTCGCAATGGTTCTTAACAAAGAATGGCAGATCATAAATATCAGAAATAAGAAAGGTCCAAGTATTGAGCCATGCGGAACACCCATTTTTACCGGAGAACCCAAAGAAGTCACACCATTTATGTCTACTTTCTGAATTCTACCGTTGAGATATGACGAGACAAGTTCGGATCGGGCGCAGTGGATATTTATGCTTTGATCTGAAAGCTCTGGGTGGCACTGCAACTGGCATGAACAGGCGTGTCGCTTACCATCATGCGTACGATTTGCACACGAGTCACTTAGTATTATAAAAAAAAGTCAAGGAGCTGGCTATGAACCGTGAGGAGTGGAGGAAGCTAACCCAACAACAACCTGTCTCTCATATAGGATCATGGTGATATTTGTTTACTATCGTTCCTAGTTACAAATAAAATCAACCTACATACAGTGTTATTGTTACAATACTGACAATCTCGCAGTACTATATTACTAACATCAAGAGTTTAAAAATTCATATTGTTAAAATAAAATAATTTGTAAAACAGATGTAGCGTAAATTGGAATGGTCTTTGTAAACTTAAAAATAAGGTATTTAATTCATAACTTTTGTAACTATAGTGGAAAAACAGTGTGGTTTGCATTAATATTAGACATAACTGGTTGATGAATTTACCACCTCAGTCAACCGTGACCATGGGACCTATTTGGTAGAATAAGTTCAAACGTGCAAACGTCCTCCGCGGCAACTCCCCCGCGTACGCCACACAGTTATTACTGTTTAGACCGATCTATTTCAATCTATTTATTTTTATATGAAAGTAAAATATGATGAATTATTAAAAGTCATAGAACAAAAGTTGTAGTTTATTTTAAAAATAACCCTGTATATTCCTGTAGAACAATCGGAATAGTCTCTAAGTGATACAATCTAATGTACCTAATAATGATTCATAGATTTCTCAGAGATTGCGTAACCGAAAAAAGCCATTTAAAAAGGATACCTTCCTTCCCATTCTCTTTTTTCAATTTCAATTACAGCATTACTAAGTTCAGCAACCCAGAAATAACACACGTAATTTTTTTTTAATTTGCTCAAATAGAGTTCTATGAAGTGAACGTTTGAAATTTTAGACTTTGAAGGAACAAAATGTCATCGATTTTAAAATCTGCCTATGCGCATCTCTATACGGGCCTCAAGTAATGCGGACAATAATTCATTTGGCCCACGAAGGCGTATTGAACGTTCTCGGCCGTATTTGCAGAGCGTGTGAGTTTGTCTCACTTAACCGAGTTGAGATATTCCACATTGTCGCCGTTGGAATAATAATGTTGGAGATTTCGGCGACTCTGATTGGATTTTGTGAACTGTAACTTTGTTATGAGGTATTATTGATAAAAAAACATATTCTTATTTTTAAATACGCCTTTGCTTGTTACATTTCGAATTTAGGTCTAATAAACTGGTTGTTTTAGACATTCGTTTTCACCGAGTTAATAATTATACCCTTTTTCTATAAAACAAAATATACCGGCTTCAAAAGTTTGTGGATTTTTTTAGAGGTGGAAATTCAAATGGGACCAATCATTGACTTACAAATAAATGGACGACGGGTCTAATACAAAAACCACGAAAAAAATGTCCCAAGTCAACCTATTCGAAATTTAAATTGTAATTTCATCGCAGTATCGCGCTGTCAGTAGAACAAATGAAGACTAAAGCGGAGTGTCGCGCTCTGTATACGATTTTAGCGCCTTACAAGTGCGGACACTTTTTAGCGCGGACCCGACGTCCATATAATTGTAAGTCAATGGGACCAATACTCTCTTTCCAATAAAAAAAGAATCATAAAAAGAAAATATTCCACATCGCACACTTTCCGGTAACTGATTTGAATGGAACTTGGCAAATAGATGTAATTCTACTAAGTTTGAAGGACGGTTTTTTTTATAAAAATATCATTTATAATAACGAGTTCTTAGGTTTTCGCGATTGTTATACATAGGAATGAAACTATTTTTCCGGATTTAAATCGCGTATATTTGTTTTTTCAAACAAACCGACGTTTCGGGCCCTTTACAGGTCCCATGGTCACGGTTGACTGTCAACCGTTGAAATCCGGAAAAATAGTTTCATTCCTATCATTTATAATTTTATAATTATCTATATGTGTGTCTATGGCACCTGCGACACAGGATTACATTAGTGCGGGGCTATGAGTGTGTGTGTTATAAAATGTATATGTTATTTTTTTTGAAACAATAGTCCACTCGTTTTTTATTGTTATTGATGCAAAGACCAAAACCATTGTCTGAGTGCCAAACCAGTTACAACACATATAAAATAAAAGGTTCTTAGTGAGAGCTGGAGTACGTGTCCGTAACGTCACACGTCGCAGTCCATACGTGTAAAAAATTAGTGGTTTATTATATTGTTATATTATATTGTATACATATATGTTAGTCCTTATGGTATATATTATATGGATCACGTTAAAAAGACGTTTGTTTCGCGTGGGGGGCAAAAGTGAACACTTTTTTCGCTCGGCCTTGTACATCTAAAGTTTAAAAAATAATAATTGTGGATTGTACCAAAGTTCTATTTAAAATTTCCTGCTTTACAAAACATTACATCCTAAAGCGGTAATTTTCGTAGTGAAATAAATAAAAAACGATGTAGGATATTTCTCTCCCGCTATTAAATTGTTTTAATAAAACAAAAATTGTGAATTTCCCACGATTGTCTGCGTGAACGAATTGTAGTGCACAGCAATACACGAAACGGCGGAAGCCGATGATAAATGGGTAGCACTGAGCCGGTTCAAGGCGCAATACAATTAAACAAATGTAAATAAAAAGCCTCCAACCACCACTCCCGACCACCCCCATTTAAAAAGGTGGTGGGTAACATCTCGATCCAAACTGAGAAAGGACAAGATAGAAACATGAAAAAATTCTATATCAATTGTTACTCAACAATGAAGATGATTAATAGTGTTTAGAAATAACGTTCTTTAGAGACAGTTTTTTTTTAAAATAACGCACGTTCTCATCACCCCGCACAAGGGAAACTCTGTATTGCGGGTACCATGGACGTATGGCATAGGCAGACAACCACATATTACACCCAAACTCGCGAGAGAAATAAATGTTGGACGTATAAATATTTCTCCCGGCCCGAGAATCGAACCCGACACCTCCTGAGTCCAGCGTGGCAACCGTTCGGCCACGGAAGCAGTTATAGAGTTTTCTTTGTTTTTAAGACGCGTGATTTAATCACATTGAACAACAATTACGATGCAAACATTGTGTGTTTTTTACAATGTGAATCGTGCGCTTGGTTGTACGGGACGCGCCTGTCCATAATAGTTGCAGTGCCACTCAGAGCTTTAAATCGCATAGAAGAGAAGGGGCACTGCCACTGTGCCTGTCACCCTGAGACATTAGTTGACAAGTCACACGTGTTTGTAATTTCACCAGCAGATGGGACGAAAGAGTCGTACGTCTGGTAGTAAACGACACCCATAACAGATGTAATTCTAAGTAAATAAACATGTTTAATTGTCCACAATCTTTGGAAAACGCATGACGTCTTTATCCGCATTAAGCCAGCGCAATGATAATGACGTACTAAGACTTAAATCGATTCCTAAGGGTAGCACCACACTTGTTGAGCATGTATCGGCTTAAGCCGGTGAAAAAAACTTTAAGGTCATGCAAATAAATAAATATAAATATCAGACAACACACGTTGCTCTGATCTCAAAGTAAGTAACTAAGCACTTGTGTTATAGAAATCGGAAACAATTAGAAGAGTTAGTTTTTCTACACTGACCCGATCGGTGATCGAACCTGAAACCTCAGAAATGGCGAAACTATGAAAGCCGATGAGCAAGCCATTCGTTCAGAGCTTTAACTCGCAAGAGGCACCGCCACTGTACCCGTCCCCATGATGTATAAAGTCGACAAGTCTCATATGCTAGTTAGTTTCACCAGCACCCTTACAAAATAAAAAGTTAAAAAAGACCATACATAGAGTCCCAACAGTTTACTAAGATTTTTCTATTTGTTTAAAGAAGAAAGAAAAACTATTTATTTAATTATCATTAGTGATACTACTGAAGAAAATAGGAAAAAGCAACCATTAGAAAAAACAAAAGAGCAGGACATTGCAACATATAAATAAAAATGCAGTAAAACGCCCCCTTTGTGTATTAAAGCTACGTGTGATCTTGCGTCAAAAGAGCTTTTATCACAATTGAAAATCATAAAAACAATACGAACTACACAACATAAATTATGTATATGCATTGACTTACAAATAAATGGAAAAGCTAAAATGTTGAATTTAAATTGTAATGTCATCGCAGTACTGTCTAATTTTGCTTGCTTCGCTGTCAGTCGAACAAACGAAGACTAAAGCGTGAATGACGCTCTGTATACGATTTTAACGCCCTATAAGTTCGGACACTTTTTAGCGCGGACCCGACGTCCATATAATTGTAAGTCAATGTGTATATGCAACGACTTCAATCTATAAGCTCAACTCACACAGGCAGAGTCGAAGCGTCGCGTCGCGTTATGTTTTTCAACTACAATGCCTGGCGACGCGCGTCGCGAGACGATCCTCGCATTAGTGCGCCCGGATCACAGTGTGGTTGGTTTGACTCCATATTTGCATAACACAAATTTATAACTTAATAATGGGAAAATAGAGATGAATATGCTATAGGTGAAAAACGTGACGCGTCGCGGCGTTTCGACTCTGCGCCAGTGTGAGTTGAGCCTTAGACAAAAACATTCACTACAACTTAGTGTTCCAAACAAAATACTATCAATAGTGACAATGTTTTGTTTTAGTACTGAATTTTGTCAGAGTATCAGTACCGTAGTACAGACAGACGGGTCAGTCTATACCTATTGGGAATGAGCTAGACAAGCAGATAATATTGAGTGTTTACCAATGATAATTATCCATAGTTGGGGAATCAGCGTAAAACCCCTGGCGAAGTCGCTGTTAGTTACGCTATGCAATTCATTTTGCTGGGCTTTAATCCAGGGGCCTTCCGCTTATTTATTGTAGGTATATTACTAAAAAGAAAAGCAAATTAAGTAAAACATATAGTATTTTAATCTATGATATTGAAGTGTTGTATCGGAACCGCACATCAGTGAGCCACAGGGTATGTATGGAACGCCGCATCTAGTACGCTAGCACATAGATATCGTTGTGTGACGGTGTGACCTCCTTACACCGTCATCTCACCGTTTGGTATCGCCGCTCTCCGCTTGTATCCTATCATTTTTTTCATCTTCCTTCACTTTCTCATTTTGTTTTCGTACCACGGTTACTCCCAGCTCGACCGCCACAACAGTCGGAGCTGTTTCAAATTCCATTTACTAAAATCTTACTTTTGATTCTTTACCAAGTTATAATACAAAACATATAATACAACAGTCGGAGCAAAAGAATTATCAAAAATTTGCTGCAATAGTTTTTCGACCAAAAATGAAGCCATAAAACCGGATGTAATGGTGCCGCCATTGAAACCTTGGCTATTACACGAATATAAAGATTTGAACAGACGCTTTCTGGCGCTTTCCAGTTGATAACTCTCCTATTTAAATATAAAAAGTTATCGATTCATTTGGCTCACAGAATCTTGAAGAGTTGTCATTTTGGAGACGTAGCAAGTGCGAAAAAATATTCACAAAACAAAAATTAAGTTAACATAAATTATATACTAAAAAAAATCGGCTTTTATTGCAAAGACATAAGAAAACAAAGTACGTTCCCAGCATTGATTGTAAGGTAGAACTTGTTTGGTTTGGATACGTGGGAACGTCAATCAAACTCCAGTGTTCGGTTAAGACTGCCTTCTATATTTATTTACAAACACCTACAATTCCCCCGAAACAAAAACAAAACGAGAAAAAAAAATTTTTGCTCAGCTACATTACATCAAGGTCATGCATTTATTAAATAACATCACATTTATCAAACAATAAATGGGATAGAAAGTAATTATTATTCAAATCAAAATCATTAATTATTCCCATTGTAAATTATTAATTTATTTATTATAACATTTAATTCTTAAAAATTATTATATATGATTATTGTAACCTGTAAGATATTAAATCATTATTGTAAGCAATTAATTATTCCAATTTTATTTAATTGTAAGAGTAAATATTATTCAATTGTAGAAAGTGATAATTATTCAAATACAAATCATTAATGATTTCCATTGTAAACTATTAATTAAGCAATTAATTCTTAAAAAATATATTTAAAGGAAAATATATTTCCATTGTAAATTATTAATTGCAGTTAATTCTTAAAAAATTCCATATGTAAATTTTCTATTTGTTTCTATCGACAGATTATAATTTTTATGTATTATAACTATAAACTGTATTTTGATTTTATAGCATAAATAGACAAAAACAACAATTATAAGCAACAAAAAATAAAACAGTGCAATAACAAAACAATAAACAAAACAAACACACAAAAAAAAAATAAGAAAAATGAACACAAATGAAGCAAATCAAACATATTATATCAAACATCTTGTTTACTATTATTACGATCCATTATGTAAACGTAATTATTTATTTTACTTACGCGCAGGGATCAACCGCGCTTACATATGCGTAGAGGAGTAACCCCACCGATCAGGAGGCCGCACTGTCCTGCCGAAACGAGTTACATAGTTATGATTTTGTATGCCACTGTCATCAGATTGAACCGGATTACCAGAGCCGAACCAAGTGCTCGCGTCAATGTTGTTGCCGATAGCGTCGTCATAATAAGGATATTGTAACGTTTCACGCCTTTGATTTGAGTCTACTATCAAATGTTTTCTATTTCTACGTATAATATTGCCTGTGTAAGTCTGAACAATGTATGATCTTAAACCTTTTGTGTCATAAATAGTACCATTGATCCATTGATTATTAAACCTAACCTTGACTTTTTGTCCCTTTTTTAACTCTTCTAATTTCCTCGTACCCCTATCATAATAATGTTTTTGTTTGTTTTGGCGTTCTTTTAATTTTCTCCACGTTCTGTTAAAGTTTTTCGCTTTTGGTAATAGTTTTGTTGGAATACAAGGAAGAATACTACGTAATTTTCTGCAATATAATAGTTCTGCTGGCGATTCTACGTCTTTATCTAATGGTGTGTTCAAATATTCCAGCAATGCCAGATTAAAATCTTTCTGATCATATTCCGTTTTCTTCATCATATTTTTTATAGTTTGTACAGCCCTTTCGGCTTGACCGTTTGACTGGGGGTATCTTGGGGATGACGTAATATGCTGGAAATTCCAGTTTTTACTGAATTCTTTAAACTTGTCAGAAGAAAATTCAGGGCCATTGTCAGACATAATTATTTCTGGAATACCTTGGCGTCTTAAAATATTTTTTAATTTATTTATTACGTACTCTGATGTTAAAGAATTTAATTTTTCGACTTCAATGAACTTACTATAATAATCAACAACGATAAGAAATGATTTCTTATTCAGATGGAATAAGTCGATACCTATTTTATACCATGGCCTGCTTGGAATTTCATGAGGAATTAGTGGTTCTCTGTTATTTTGTTTCCTATAAGTGAGGCATGCTTGACAGTGTGACAAATAATCTTCAAGTTGCGTATTCATGTTAGGCCAAAACATTATTTCACGCGCTCGTAATTTACATTTTTGTAAGCCCATGTGCCCTATGTGAATGTTTTGCAACATTTCACGACGCATGCATTTAGGTACGATTACCCTTGTGCCTCTCCATATTATTCCGAAATATACTGTCATTTCATCCCTGCAGTCCCAATAACACTTTAAACTATCTTTTACACATTTTTTTGTATTGGGCCAGCCTCTTTTTATTAATTTTATTAATTCTTGCATCTCTTCGTCTTCCTTAGTGCATCTCTGTATTTTTAAGAAATGTGTATCTGTTAATGGATTATTCGCGCTGAGCGCGCACACTTGCGCTTGCTCATCCAGATAATCACGTGGCTCTGTAGATGCGCTCGCACCCTGTGCAACCGCACGCGATAATGTATCGGCTATGTATAAGTACTTCCCGGGCTTATAAACAAGCGTGAAAGAGTATGGTTGCAGTCGCATTAGCATTCGCTGTAAGCGTGCTGGGGCACTAACCAAGGGTTTGTTAATAATGCTTACTAAAGGCTTGTGATCAGTTTCTATAATTACGTCTGACCTTCCGTAAATATACATATAAAATTTCTCACATGCAAATACACACGCAAATAGTTCTTTTTCGATTTGTGCGTACGCTTGTTCCGTTTTAGTGAGTGACTTAGACGCATAACACACTGGAAGATTGTTTTGCATTAAGCATGCGCCCAGACCGTTTTTGCTTGCATCTACTGACAATACTACCGGCTTTTCCATATCGTAATATTGTAGAACAGGGCGACTCGACAGACACTCTTTTAATTTTTCAAAACATTTATCATGTCTACTATCCCAATGCCATTCTATATCTTTTTTTAATAATTCTCGTAATATTGACGTCTTTTCTGAAACTTTTGGTATGAAATTGCTAACATACGTAATTAAACCCAGAAACCTTTCCAAATCTTTAATATTGTTCGGTCTTGGCATGTTTTTTATAGCAACGATGTGTGAGTTGTCTGGATAAATACCGTCTTTGGTGAATTTATGGCCCAAGTATTTTATTTCTGATAACCCAATTTTGCATTTTTGTTTATTTAGTTTAATGTTAATTTCCTGGCATCTTTTTAACACTTTACGTAGTCTCTGATCGTGAATTTCTTTCGTCGGACCATGTATCAACAAATCGTCGACGAACAATACAACTCCTTCAATGTCATCGAAATTTTCGTATAGCTTTTTGTGAAATATTTCTGAAGCAGAGGATATTCCGTAAGGCATACGTAGGAATTTATATCTTCCGAAAACAGTGTTAAAAGTGCACAAATCTGTACTTTCCGGATGTAATTTCACCTGCCAAAACCCCTGTTTGGCATCCAGTGTACTGAAATACTTCGCGCCCATTAAATTTGCAGTAATCTCCTCAAAAGTAGGCAATTTAAAATGTTCCCTTTTTATTGCTCTATTCAGATCACGTGGGTCTAAACACAAACGTAGGTCACCATTAGACTTTTTTACAACCGTTAGACTATTTACCCAGTCTGTAGGTCCCTCGACCTTAGCAATAATATTTTCATTTTCCATTTCCTTCAATTTACTCCTAACTTGTTCCCTTATAGCAATAGGTAATTTTCTCGGTGCATGAACAACGGGTGATATATCATTTCGGATTTGAATCCTGTGTTCTCCTTGCAAACAACCCATACCTACGAAAATGTCTGGATATTCATTTAGAATATTCTCGCTGCTATTGTGATGTTTCAATGATAAAATTCTCTTAATCAATTTTAACTCTTCACATGAACTTTTACTTAATACGGGAGGTGAATCTACGTCGGCTATAATGAATTTTAAAAAATAATGATTGTTTTTATGTGCAACTTTTAAGTAACATTCACCTAGTACCACAATATCCATACCAGAATAACCCTGCAAGCGTGTTGAAGACCCGGTTAAATCGTTTTCCGATATATTAATTAACTTTAGATATCGCTTTGGCAAAACATTCACGTCCGCTCCGGTATCCAGCTTAAAAATTATCTTTTGTCCGCGTATATCTAATTTCACTACCCAATCACTACTAACATGACTATCAATAACAAAACATTTGCGACTTGCCTGATCAGAAGAATCCTCCTGTACCGTATACACCCGACACATACGGGAAAAGTGGTTTTGACGTTGACACTTGTTACACCGTTGACCGTATGCTGGGCACTCATTTCGCTTATGCGTTCTGCCACAATATCCGCAATTCTTAATCATTTTCTGCGATCTTGAGTTGTTGTTTACTTGCGAGCGGAATATCGACGTTGATGGTGATGACTCACGCTCACGGTTTGTACGATAACGAGTGACCTGTGCCGGCGGCGGAAAGTGCACCCGCGGGGGACGGCCGCGACTAGACATCGGCTGGCGGCGATTGATGGCATGAATGTCGAAGTGATCCTGCTGCTTGTTATTACATTGTGTTAACTCGTGTACGTGATGATTCTCCGATTTCATATTCATAGCTTGCATTCTCGACATTTCTGATAATTTACAAATTTCTACTGCTTTTGAAAGTGTTATTTCTGGTTCTCTCAGTAATCGTTCTGATAATGCAACATCTTGAATTCCGCATATTAACCTACTGCAGACAAGGTCGTAGCATAGGGTTTTAAATTCACACTTTGAGGCAATCTTGTTAAGTTCAAAAGCGTATTGTTCTATTGATTCCAATTCTTTTTGGTCTCTTTTAAAGAATTTTTGTCTCTCAACTGCTAAATTTTTTTTCGGTATGAAAAAATTATCGAATTTCAAAAGTAGTTCTTTAATATTTTTGACTTCTCCTGTGAATTGCTCGTATACTTCGCGACATTTATCACCAATTACGTGCAGCAATATATTTATTTGTACTTTTGGATCTTTTTGTGATAATTCGCAGGCTTCGAAGTAAATATTGAATGCTTTCTTCCATTTTTCCCACTCGGTACACAAATTGCCAGACGTTACGTTAACCAAATTATTTTCAAAATTAAACGGCCGCGGTGGCTGCAAAACTGACTCCATCATTAATATTTCACCTTTTCTTTTCACTTTCAATATTTCAAGTTACTTTTATAGATAATATGTACGTTTACACTTCACTTCATATTTGAATTAATTAATTTTGCAAATTTTTCATCGTTAAGAAAAAATCACGGTAGTACCGGCTGCGCCATGTTTGGTTTGGATACGTGGGAACGTCAATCAAACTCCAGTGTTCGGTTAAGACTGCCTTCTATATTTATTTACAAACACCTACAGAACTCATAGTGACAGGGACATTGTACACGAGTATACTTACTTTGTTTACATCGTTTATTGTCAAGATAGTAATTTAACCCGCCTTAAACCTACTCTGGACACCCAGGGCAGCAGTGTGAGGTTAATCGGACGGAACACATTAAGTAATATTGTTGCAAGCTCCAGTTATTTCCCGTATTAGGGTTTCAGCAATAATTGATATTATGGAGAATGCCACGTATTTTTCGTATTCCCCTCACTGCTTCGCTGTCATTTTTACGTATTAGGTATTTATATTATTGAATTGATGTAGTATTAGTTATTGAGAACCAAAGGGAGGTCAGTTACTTCTTTTCTTTAAATAAAATAACGATGAAGCACGCACACTCGTATATATACAAATACACACTCTTTTTTCATGTTACCAAGTGACAGGGCGAACAAGCCGTGCGCGTGATGGCAAGCGACACGTGTGTCCATAATAGTGCAAGTTTTAAATCGAAAGATATGAGTGGCACTGCCACTGCGCCTTCCACCCGGATACGTAAATTGACAAATTACCTTTCAAATCGGAACGCAGTAATGCTCATATTACTGCTTGGCGGCAGAAATACGTAAAGTGGCAGTAGTTCGCTGGACGAAATCTTTCACAAAGATCTTTACTGCTGCTACAAATATACACACATGATATTTATAAGCCTTGATTGCATTTTTCTTTCAATTTATTTTTGTTTATTATTCCTTATTTGTACCTAATTTACCTATTCATCTATTTATCTATCGATTCCGAGTGTGGGGACTTTGGAGTACTGTAATACAGGGTATCCTAGTAAAGGTTTCGTTCACTACGGGCCGTATTCTAGAACTCTTCTCAATTCTCAAGTCAGGATTTGAGTATGGTTTAAAGCACTCGAAATCATACTCAAGTCCCTGCCATTAGGGTCGTACTTCCAGTGCTTGTGTTTCCAGGGCAATCCTGACTTGAGCATTGAGTAGAGTTCTAGAATACGACCCTGCAGTGCTCTAACACAATGGAAGTAAAGAACGAAGTGCCGTTCATGGACTTTTCTAGTATAATTTTACGTTTTAGTTTACGTCTAGTTATTAATATATTTTTGTATATTTTTAGAAGTCGTGACTAAATAAATTGCAAAACAATGTATTTTATAATAGATGCAAGAACACAATGCAATAGATTTAGTTCGACCACGTTCTTGTACGTACATTTTAAGCATGGTCAAATGTTTACTTACCTAAACTACTGGTTATTTCATAGTACCTACACACATAAAACATTGAAGCTATAAAATACCTAATCAAATAATCAATTAAACAATAATGACATAAAGTAAAAAGTAAGACACAAAGTGAAAAAAGTGTTTGGACAATATTTAAATGAGAGATACGAAAGTTAGCAAAGGAAGGTTTTGACAAGAGGCCTCTTGCCATTGTGAATGTCACTTTGGGATTGAGAACAGTGCGACCAATTGTGACAGATTTGTGCCATTTGGGCAGATTTAATTTTTATTCATTTTCATTGCGAACATGTTAACGTGGTATTATTAAATGTGGCAGAGTTTGGCAGATTTAGGACTATTCAGCAAGTTCTTTATTATTTTTGGGAACTAACTGAAAACTCGTGGTTTTCTGCTACTACGAACAAACATCTGAAGCGAAATACAGTACAATGTTATAAACATAACCTATATCAAGTTACATAACCCACAGTTTCTACAGGCTGTACTCAAGTACTCAATTAGCTGTTATGATGCTTTGATAATGAATCTCAAGTGTTGATAGGTCTCTATAATGCACGTCGTCAAAAAACCTTCTTTACATAGACTTATCTTAACTCACCTTGGAACATCTTCCTAAATATTTTTTTTTTCAGTCATAACTATTGCACGGTACCTTGACATTACGGGATATCACTATGAACATTTTAACATTAGAGGTTGAGCATTAGCACCCATATTAGTTTTATAATAAAAGTGTACGACAGACGCTACGTCTTCTACTACTACGCTACTCTTCTATAATAGTAATACAAATAAATGTATGATAGAGAAATAAGAACAATATTTTTTAAACTACACATATTGTATGTGGTAACGCAATACATTAGACAATATTAATTTGATTTCGATAGCTCATTGAGAGTTGTGGGAGTTACTGGATTAACTCGAGGTACTCCCACAGCGAGTCAACTCGAGCAACTTTTTTATGAACTCGAGCAAGTTTGGTTCGGTCCCCTCCCGGAATACTTAATTTATACAGCATCGGCTGATGCGCTGCATAAATGAAGTATTCGACTACGAACGAGGCTAATCGTTCTCACTCAGTCGGTTCAGCGACCTTCGGAATATACGTTATCCATCCGAAACGAGACACGACGCGAATGAAGCTTCATAATTCACATTGTATTTTTGATTTGGTCGAGTATTATTTATTTGATAATAAGAATGAGATTCCCACACTGGATTTGCGGTCGGCCAGCCGATGATGCAAAACTCTGTGAGTCGTCGGTTCGAGTTCATACGAATATACGCCGCATTGTTCTCGCGAGTCACGCGATTCCTCTGTCAGACACCGAGTCGAGTCAACTCGAGTTGCAACTCCTGTTAGCAATCACGTCAAATACAGTAAGTCGAGTTGAAAATGCAACTCGTCTCACGTCGAGAAAAGGATCGTACTTACACATCATCTCAAGGATCTCCAACTCGTTTACATTTAAAATTCATTTCACGTACACTGATCGCTTGCGGCCACAAGTAACGTCACCATTTCTTTGCGGTTCACAGCTTTGTTTGATTAAGGGATAAAGCCGGGCCAAGGCGCAGATAGCTCAGATACTGAAAAGCGAACACAAGTTTCCAATTTGAATGTAACATCATGTCATTGTTTATGGGCGCCGCTGTGGTTGACGCGGCTTTGGCTAGCACGAATCAGGATTCTGAGAAGGTTCACGAAGCGGAATTGCGAGCTCAGTTATATACTATAACCTGATGAAACGAACGCCAATAGATGGCGGTACTAGTAAAAAGATCTATGGAAATGAAACTGAAAATGAACAAAATTCGTGTGACGAACTCTATTAATTATTTATAAGAGTTGATTTCAGTTATTGCCGTGTTTAAATATGTCATATGTCAATCGATAATATTTTAACATCGATTCTCATTTCACAGACCGTGTCTTATCACTGTTTCATTAAGTTTTAGAAGTGTTAATCACAGTTTTACACAGTATAGTAATCGCTTTACTACAATAGAGTATTTAGAAGAAATTCTTTCTATTAGAAAGAGGTACAATCCACTCTATTTAATGACAAGTGTACAGTAAGAGAGCGTAGAGCGTTATAATATAAGAAATGTAATACGTCGGCCCGCAAGTTCGCGAGATGCTCCATTGACGTCAAAATTGCGCTATTGAAAGCCTACATCCAATCATTTTACTCGAGCAGTCTGTGGGTTAGGTATACGAAGCGAGCTTATAACCATTTATAACCCTACGTGTAAAATACAATAACGCTTTTAAGATACTGTTGAATCCGCCGAGGTGGTGCTACGCGGTAGGCATGTTTGCCGAGGCGCTAACAGATAATTTTCAGTGTATATACTAGGGTTGTTGCTGGTGCAAAATTTGGATGCTGACGTTTTTACTTTAACATCAGCAGATGCTGATGCAGATGCTGATTTCATGTATTTAAAAAAACGCGAAAAATATGCGTTCTTACTGAATCTATCTATGAAAAAGCTTCCTATTTTCTTTGGTATTGTAATAAAATATTATTTTTAACCTATAAAAAAACAAATAAAACAATCTGCCTAGCCTAATCATTACGGAATTTTGTCAAATCCGGCCGGATTGAAAGATTTTTTTCTAATCTTTGTATTAATAATTATAACAAACTAGTGGAGTAATTTCCCAAAAAAATAATTGAATATCAATTCAATACAAATTTAAATACAGTTAATAGCGACATCCCTAGCCAGGGCTGGTAGCTGTAAAGTTACCTAACTGGGTGACGAAATACTTTTCATATATTTATACTAAAAAGTAGTTGAAAAACCAAATGAAAAATCCAACAAACAAGCACGTAGAAAAATTCGTAAGGTCCGTTGGTTCGTTCCGTGGCTTAGTTGGCATAGCGTCTGACATGGTTTGCTAGAAAACGTCGGTTCGAATCCGGTCGGATCGAAGGAATTTTTTCTAAATGTTCAATCTTTGTATTACTAATTATAACGAATTTTATCAAAGTTATATTTCAAAAAGTACAACTGAGCTGCTTTTTCGGCGTACAATCTGTTACATGAAGGTTTGTAAATTATTCCAGTGTGCTTTTTATTAAGTGATTCGGACTTAGAATAATAACGCATAGAAACCTAGCCCGCACACGCTAAGTGAGGCAAATTGAAGCGCGCCCAATGGGCCTACACGAGCGGGCGGGCCTTCAGTGCAGGTCAACTTGCACCGCGAACAGCTCAAGAATTTTAGCTAAAAATGACGAAATGTGCGGTAAATGACTGTAAAAATACGTCAGACAAACATAAAATAGATACTAACATCACATTCCACAAGGAAGTAACGCGTTTCAACTTGTATTTTTATATAAATATTCACTAAAACCGAAAATTAACCTACTACTAAAACTAGCCTACATGAATTTGATTTTTGCCTCACTTGTGACTGTTCGTTTGATATGAAACTATCATTCTATGCGTTATTATTCTAAGGATTCGGACATCCGCAACGAATATCAGCATCGATGAATGCGGATGCGGCCATTTTAATTTATACAGTTTATCCGCAGGTGCGGATGCTGATATTCGCAACAACCCTGGTATGTACCTAATATTTTACGCAATAAATTCCTTTAAACATATCTCTTGAAACTTAAAATGCTAGTTAATTTATTAAACAACAAAGCACATTACATCGCAGCGGTGAAAGTCTATAATCCCGTACTAATACTGCTGTAATTCAGTCGAATCAAAGCTTCCAACCGGATTAACAAAGATGCTTTTAAGATACCGTTCCATTCTCAATGCAAATTTATTACTTGAGAAGCTTGAGGTTTCTTTAAGTATTGTTACGAGTATATACATAGGTATATCGCTTTCCCACCGAATAATATGGTAATATGCTGCTGCGGTAGTTTTCATTTTATTGCATATTCGGTATTTAGAGCGTTAATTAGTCCTTGTAATATTTTTTTTTGTAATATTTCTATGGATATTTATAAAAGTATATTAATTTCATTGGCCCCATAATGAACATAATAATGTTATTCCCTTAATATCTAAACACCCTATTTACACGAATAATAATATAACAAGTTAGTACAGAGTATGCAATTGTTAATTTTTTCCTTAAGTGATGATAACTATTTTACTAGTGTAAGAAACACATAAAACAATTATATTCGTGTGCTATTTTTATATAGAACGTATTTGCATAATTACATTACTATTCTTTTTTCGATATCATACATCAACGCATATTACTGTAATGTACTATTACTGTATACACTATCGCTTGGATTTCATCCGAATAAAGTTGTAATATCATATTACCGTTACCTTTTTTGACACCATATTTCAATTAATAATACGGTGATGCATTTAATACTGACTACGAAATCGTTGAGTTTACACGCGAATAATATGGTAATGATGCGTTGCATATTATAACTTTTGGCCTGCAAAGTCAATAAAAATATTTTCATCAATAACTAATACAAAAATGTCATAAAAAAATAAACTGTAAAAAAATTTGCTTTGTTTTGACATAGAAATAACTATCTTAAACTGCCTCCGTGGCCGAACGGTTACCATGCCGGACTGACACGCAGAGGTCCCAGGTTCGATTCCCGGGCCGGGAGAAATGTTTGTATGGCCTACATTTATTTCTGTGAATTTGGGTGTAATTTGTGGTTGTCTATATGTGTGTCCATGGCACCCGCGACACAGGGTTTCCCTAGTGCGGGGCTATGTTGAGTGTGTGCGTTATTTATTTATTTATTTATTTATTTATTTATTTGTTTATTTGTTTATTTGTTTATTTGTTTATTTGTTTGTTTGTTTGTTTGTTTGTTTGTTTGTTTGTTTGTTTGTTTGTTTACTCACTCACTCACTCACTCACTCACTCACTCACTCACTCACTCACTCACTCATTCATTCACTCATTCACTCATTCATTCATTCATTTATTCATTTATTCATTTATTTATTTATTTATTTATCTTACGATGCACTTGAGCTGAGATATATGTATACAAAAAATAGTTTTCTATTTTTCCTGTAAAATTTAGAATTATCGGTTATCATATTATTCGCTGGGGAGTGCGATATACATATAATATATACGGTACTAGCTCAGTTAGCAAACGATTGCTTTTGATTGTCGACGATTCAGAGCCCTGTAGTGGCATGTACCTATGCGTTTCTAAATGTTTAGTACCTGTACCTCTCGCTAACGGTGATAGAAATCATTGTGATGAAACCTACATATCGTAGAAAGATCACAAAACTTGGCCTAGATCGTCATTTACTGGAAAGCCGTACCGAGCGGTGTAACATATAATAGGTTGATGATAGCACTTGAGTTTAAGTCCATAAAAACTGAATAGTATAAGGATTTTAATTGTAATTATGTTTTTATTGAATGAATATAGTCCGATATATGATATAGTTTCGTAGCTTAGTTGACATAGCTTCTGTCACGGTTTGCTGGGAGACGTTGGTTTCAATCTCACTCAAAATTTCACAAAAAATAATTGAATATCATGATAATGAAACATCCTGACATTCGGAATAAGAATTGCCACAGTGTTTGTTGAGATGTACAGAAAACACTTCCATACCACAGACAAAAACAAATTATTTTCCAACCATTTCTTTTAAACTGTACACAATATGGATTTTAATCAAGTAAACCTTGAAAGAATTAATCACAAAATGATTAAATTAATTACTTTAAACTGTTGCTACAATTATTGTGCTTGTTGTTGTAATATTTTGTGCTTGTTGTTGACGTATTTTGTGCTTATTGTTGTAATATTTTGCGCTTGTTGTTGTTATCAATGTGCTTTTTTTATAAAAATAAGTTACATTATCATCTTAGAACAACATTTTATTTATTTCACGACGATAGCCCAACGGTTTGCACTACGGGCACTGGATGAGAATGTTCGATTCCCGGTAGGACCAATTTGAGAAAATGAAATTTTCTATCTTGAATCTGGTCTGTGTGGTCTGGTAGTACAAGATCTTCCCTAGTTTGAGACTAGTAGCAGTAGAGCTCCTTGTGAAAGAACTCCTAACAGAATTGCACGATTTGACCTTTTAGACCCCCTGAAGAACAATGAACCGAAAAATCATCTAATTAATCACAACTTCTTAAAATTTTGAATCAATTTCTCGTGAAAATCGTATAATGTGATTACCAATATGATTAGTACACATCCTTATTCGCGTCACGATGACAAGTGTCAAATTTGGCCTTTTATTTGGTGACGACTATAATTTAAACTGCTTAACTAAGTTTAAGTATTGTACGGCACATAGACTCCTTTCATGGAAACCAAGCTTTCAGCTAATTGTGCAATAACACTGCTGGGCTATTCTGCATATGAATCGAAAATGTTCTGTGGTTTAATCCCATAACGGAACACTGTAGCAGATATACACATAGCGGCCACACTTGGCACGAAACCATTTCTCGACAATGTATTTTTATTGCTACCTCGCCCGGCGCCTAATCACTTTGTATCATTCTCATTGCACCAAAGATAGAAATTCAAATACTCTGCAACAAAATTTTGGAACAATACACTCAAGGAGAGTTACGAAATCAAACTCGTAAATCATTGTACCGGCAACACCCACTCACGTTACAAAATTCATAATGAATTGAACTTAATTTCATGACCCCACGTTTTCCACGAATAAAATACATTAACAATTTACACTTACACTTATTGTATTTACGCTAGCACATGTCTAATAGGTTATTTTAGACGCACTATTTACTATATAGGTAATTTATTATATAGGTTTAGTATCGAGTTCTTAGGTTTTGGGACCATGGGACCTGTAAAAGGTTTGAAACGTTGATTTGTTTGCTTAAAACAAATACACCCGATTTAGATCCTAAAAATAGTTTCATTTCATTGTTATAACTTATTTCACAGTAAGTATCTTTCCTCGGACTTGTTTTTCATACTTTATGCTTACTAATAACTTCTACATTGATTCCCTCTTGTTGATACAGATAACCACCTTACGAAATTTCTAGGACATAAGCTAAGTCAATGCCATTTCAGTTATAGAACACAATATTACGTTTTCACTTTTGTAATTAATCTGAATCCATGTCACATTAGCAAATAAATTGTGTAACCTATAAATCAGTGTTCGGTGACGGGTTTTTAAAGTGAGTTTCCATAGTAACGTCCTACACTTATCTCTTCGTATCGATTGGACTGCGCCAAAGATACGATATACAATTTGCCTGCAGCGCGGGCGCGGGCTGCAAAACGATTACGTGGAGTTTGTAACAAAATTGGCTCTTGGGAGTGTAAAACGCTTAAAGCTATACCAGCGATTTCCTTGTTCTTGTGCGGAAAAGATGAATAGCTTTCTGACTTTATAAGAAACTAGCTCTAGCGCTTCGACGTGCAGTTTTTATCACAATATTTTCCTTTACCGTTAGAGCGACGTTGGCATTGCGACGATGCGTTGTACTAAGCCGCGTACTCATTAGCAAGCTGTAACGTAACGTGTCAGATAAAGTAACGAGGTTCTAGTGCGTATACGAGAAATAGTCTTTACTCGTCACTGCGAATCACACGCGCTCCACTCGCGGTAGCTCGAAAACCACGTTCACACTATGATTTTTGGTAACATAACATGCAATAGTTACGGTTACAGCTAGTACCCGGCTCTACTAAATTAGAATTAGATGCCACATCGTGCGTTGAAATGGCGTGTGGCGACCAAGCGGGTCAGGAGACGAAGCGGGGAGAGGTGCTGCGATGCGTAAGTAAGCAGCGTTACGTTTCAACACCGCATTGCTCGTGTGGCACTCGGTGCGTTGAAACCATGGCGTTGCTACTACGCAACGCACTGGAATCGGCCGTGTGGCATCGCAAGATATATTGCCAAAAAACATTTACAAATATACGTAACACGTACAGGGATTCAAATCGTAGACTGTCCTTGTATTAGTAATCCAAATGTGTTATATGTTAATCTGGTAAGTTGATATCAGGCAGGACAACTTTGAGCTCAAATAAATCACATACCTATATGTCCCTGTTTGTGATCCATTTTAACATTTTTGTTTGTCTTCCCACGATATGGCTTTTTATTGTTCTCCCAATATGTCAGAAAGCATGTTCCATAGTCAAACATCGGCAAGCATCTGTTGACAATAGACAAAAAGAAAAAGGACAAAAGTAAAGTCGCAAGAAAGTGTTGATAGCGCACTTTCTTCGTAATCATCTTATTGCTTTTAAGCCCCGACACAAAAGGAGGTTGTATCATTCTGTCTGTTTGTCTGTGGCATGGTAACTCCCAAAAGTATTGACGGTTTTTTTTTTATTTGAAAGCTAATTTAATCGGAATTATTCTTATGTATGTTGGACGAACATCCGTTCAGATGATTTAAAGCTCTTTTCCTAGTTAGGCTGCCAGCAGATTGACTGTATGTTTACAATTAATACGTGAAGTCATAATCAATTTCATGCAGCCGAGACCAAGGCTACATGGAGTCGGTTTCGACTTCATACAATTAATGCGTTAAGTCGTTATCAACTTATGGCTGCATAAAGTTGATTACGACTTCACGCATTAATTGTAAACATGCAGTCAATCTATTAGCAGCCTTGGTGTAGGAATCTAAGTAATAAATTTAATATTTATTTTACTTAACGCGTCCGATCAACTTAAAAATTTTGTTGTATTATTTGAATTCAACGTATAGACAAGACTATTATATAACAATAATATAGTAGCCTTGACCTAATGTCACAACCAGGACAGTCTAGTAAAACTACAGATCTTGGGCTCATTAAATTGTTTGGTTGGTTGTTGGCGTATAGATGGTGAATTTATTGAATTTTTGGAGAATACTGTTTTGAATCTAGGATTTTATAATATTTCTGTTATGTACCTACTGACGGGATGACCAAGTCGAGCATCAGGTGGTAAGCGACAGAGCTTTAAATATCAATCACCCTGAGACATAAGTTGGCAAAGCACCCTAAGCCTTCAAAATCTAATAGTAGCAATGTGCACATTACTGCTTGGCGGCAAAAATAGGTAGGTAACAAACATTCCCGTGAACTTGAAAGAGGTGAATCTAGGCCAAAGCTATTTTTATGAAATCCCAAACTTTCCCTAACATTTTATAGACATACAGGAAGTAGAAACAATTTCGTTTGTAAGCTCGTGTCAGCGAGCGCCAATAATAGGGAAATACAATTTGCCTGTAGCAAGCTGCAAAACGATTACCACGAAAAGTTGCATGGAAACACGTAGGTTAATAGCTTTGACTATAGAACAGACGTTTGGGCAATCAGGCGCTCGGGATTACAAAAAAGAAATTGCACACGATCGATGTGCTTTACTTCAATGTTTGTTGGCAAACATTAAAGATGAGGCATTTTAACAAGCCTCACGTTTTGTTTTTGCTTTACACGCCGTCTAAGGTTGAAAACTTTCTTGGACGTGCGTCTTTTGTCCAGGGAAATACTGCCTCCTCTCCTATGTTTACCGCCAAGCAGTAATATGATGCCTTACTGCGTTTCGGTTTTGAAAGGTAAAGGTGCTGGTGAAAGTGTAGGCACATGTGACTTATTAATTTTTCGTTTCAGGGTGACCTGTCCCCCTGTCCCCCTGTCACCCTGAAACTGTGCAGTGGCAGTACCCCTCAAATCTTTGCCATTAAAGCTCTGAATTACCAAAAGGCGCGACGACTTGTTTTTTGACGTCATATAAAAATATGTTTTGAAACGTCGGTTTGTTTGAAAAAACAAATATACGCGATTTAAATCCGGAAAAACAGTTGCATTTCCTAAATATGTTTTAATTTATTCTAATGTCATTATTAATTAATAATAAATTTTTACATCTTTACATCTCTAACTAGGGCTGGTAGCTGTCAAGGAACCCAAGTGGGTGACGAAATACTTTCATAGATTTCTCATAGATGGCGCTACGGCTACAAAGTCGTTGAAAACCAAATACAAAGATCCGACAACAAGCACATTGAAGAATTCGTGAGGCCCGCTGGTTCGTTCCGTGGCTTAGTTTGCTAGGAGACGTCGGCTCGAATTCGGCCGGATGGAAGGATTTTTTTCTAAGCATTCGATCATTGGATTAATAATTATCAGAAATTTATTTTGATAAAAGGTAAATTGGAATATTCTTTGGAAAAATTTAAAATTGAGTTATTTTATTAATAACTTTTGTAACTATAGCGAAAAATAGGGTAGTTTGCATTAATATTAGACATAACTTGTTGATGAGTTTACCATCTCAGTCAGCCGTGGTCATGGGACCTGTAAAAGGCCCAACACGTTGGTTTGTTTGAAAAAACGAATATACGCGATTAGACCCGAAAAAATTTTTACATTTCTTATAAAAAAATATTCTGCCAAGAAGATAAAACTTTAATTAGTATTCTATTCTGATTTCTGATTATCATCCTCATTATTCCTACTTATGACGGCAGCCGGAATGAGGGAGAGGTGTGCCTCGCTGGAGGCCCTCCTACGCGACAGCACGTGGACGTGGTGGATATGAATATTTTAATATTTTGTATACTAACACTTAGTTCCTTTAGATTTTACTTTTGTTTTACTAACACTTTTGTATGCACCACCTTTGAAATCTGAAATAAAGTTTTTTTTACTTATTACTATATTTTTAAAACAAAATTCTCCTACACTTTCATGTACCAAATTCAAGCATTACGTGAATGTGCTCATCTTGCATAAACGGGTACTAGTTTCGTCGTTTGAGACGGAATTCAGCAGTCAGCAACCTGCACTCGTTATTGATCTCTGTGTGCACTGGTTCTACAAACATGGAGACGCAAATTGCAGATCACAGTGTGCAGATTTCCAACTCGATTGAAAAGTTATTGGATTTCAAGTTAGCTTTCGAAGGTGTTTTTCTTTCTATCAATAATATGTCGACTCAAATGTAGATATAAATAAATAAAATAAAATCGGCAATTAACCCACTGGAGCTGAAGACTTTTTTCATGAATAAACACAGAGACAACGGGGTCGCCTTTCCTAATGGTCGTACAGACATATAGATGGGTTGTTGATGATGCAGGCTTTTACATATCAGAGGATGTTGATTTTATGTATTAAAAAAAGCGAAAAATTTTTGCTGAACCTATCTATATGAACAAGCTTTCTATTTTCCATGGTATTGTAATAAAATGATACAAAACGATCAATCTGCATGAAAACAATTTTTTTTAATATAATATTAAGTAATGGGATGAACACGTCGTGCGCCTGATGATAAGCTACATGCCTGTCCATAACAGTTGCAGTGTCCCTCAGAGCTTTAAATCGCAAAGATCTGAGGGGCACTGCCATTACGCCCGTCATCCTGAGACATAAGTTGACAAGTCCCACGTGCCTTTAATTTCGCACCCCTCATAGAAGAATGGCATAAGTGTAGTTACGTCAAAAACGTTTATTACTACATTAGATACAGAAAAATATAACCCACATCCTCTCCAAGTCTTGTAACTCTATCGACTAATATTGTAAATAGAGTTACAAAAATAGGAGAGCATGTGGGTTATATTTTTCTGTATCTAATGGAGCAATAAACATGTTTGACGTAAGTCCACTTATATAATATCTTCAAAACATCAACCGAACTGCTTTTTCGGCTTACAGTTTCTGGAAGGTTTGTAAATTATTCCAGCGCGTCTCGTCATGTCACGACTCGAACACCCTGACCATGATCTATTTTAATTTATGCTGATTATACGGATGCTGGTATTCGCATCAACCCTAGTATATATACTAGATTCAATTTCTTCTTCAGCTTAGTAGGTTTTGAATGGAAGTTCAATTGCAGTACATGCTACGTATCTTCCACTTAAGCTGCGACTTCCCTAATAAATAAATATAAATAATTATTACTCATCATCGCATACGTTGCTCTAATTTCAAAGTAAGTAACTAAAGTACTTGTGTTATGGAAATTGAAAACAACGACGGTATCACAAACACACAAACCCAAGACAATACAGAAACATTTGTTTCTTCATTGACCCGGTCGAGCATTGAACCCGGGACCGCAAAGATAGCGACACCCCCAAGGAGCACACTTTATAAGCCTTAAAACTGTTATATCTATAAACAGTGTTAATATGGTATAGATTTAGATAATAGTTCTCTATAAATGGTTTTAGATAAAAGAAGTTCTTATAGACTTATTTCACTCAAGTCAAAATTTTAACACCTTAATACCAAACAACTTAATTAAGTGTAATCTCTCTTAAGATTTACTCTTATAGTCCTTATTTTAAGTTCATCTGTAGAACAACTGATTATTTTTAGTAAAATTGTTCTATACACATCCAGTAAAGTCTATTAATACTCTAAAAACTAGTGTTCTTAAGTTTATTCTAGATATATTTAATTTATAGACATTCTGTAGTGTTTTTACTTATTGACAAATACGTTATAGCGCGTCTTCAGTAGATTTTATTTAAAAAAATACTACAATTAGGGTTTTTACTCTATTGGACGTTGTAAAAGTTCATGCAAAATGGATAAAGTAAAGAATATTAAAAGATCTGGTGGAGGTGGTGAACCTTGGATACTAAGTTACATCATTCGATACAATCAGCGTTACCAATGCCAATTGTTCAAAATAGAGAAATAAATGTAGGCCATACAAATATTTCTCCCGACCCGGGAATCGAACCTGGGACCTCTGCATGGCAGTCATGCTAACTGTTCGGCCACGGAGGCAGTTATATTAATTAGATTCAACATTAATCTGTAATCAGTCTGAACAAAAAATCATTTTTCTTTGCCTTACAAAATTAAGTAAATTGATTATTTGTTATGAATTTGGTGACACTATGTTAACGTTAGAAATAATCAAAGAGTTTCGACCTATATTTAATATTTAAAGTTGACGAGTGGTAAGTTGTGGTGTGGAAGTACCTACCAACTGTTCGGCTTTGTTTATCAATAGCTGATTTCGTTTTGCTTCATACCGGGGACCGACCTAAGCGGGAGAAAGAATCGCGAACTCAACACGCAGCGACTGGTAATTTTACAATTCAGAACCAAGTGCTCTAATAATAATTCTATTTAAGCTGCTTGTTAATAATACGAGAGATGTGCGATGTTGAAAAACACGTCGATATAGTCCATCACAGTGTTTCTACCAGTAACAATCAAACTAACGATGCATCAGCAATTGTTGATAGATTAAACAAAATGATAAAAGGTTAGAATCCCTACATTTTCCTCACATAGCGCCAATCCCCACAAAATCCCCAATCTTGTTGAAACTCCCCACAATTTGGGGAATTCCCTACAAATTGGCAACCCTGGATACAATAGTCGTAATTCGCGCTCGGGCCGGTCATGGCCGGCATTTGTTTGTTGACAAATAAATAAACATTGTGAAGTAATTCCGTGTTGTGAAATGATAAAAACAATTGAAATGAGCGCGTAAACTACTGTACTTCAAAGTTGTGTATGTGTATTGTGCCGTCTATCAATAGAATACAGTGAAAACATTGTGTGAAATAACCTCAATTTTACAATGAAAATTTTATTTCTTCCAACATAAGTTAGGTATGTTATTAAGATATTCCTTATATTTATATGATAGGAAATTTACCCACCTTTCTAGTCATATAACACAATCTATATAATTATACAGAATAACGTTTTTTGCGACAAATTGGATTTTTTCTATTGCTTTATTGATCTAGTGTTTTGAAAAGTTTTTTATTGCATAATACGCTTAATATTTGCTATAACTTTATAAAGATTTTGTAATGCTGTCAAAAGAAAAAATCGCTTAGAAACATCGTGTTTTGTAGACAATCATAAGAACTTCATAGGAGGAATATTCTTCTACAAGTTCAACTCCACTAAAGTAAGTAAAAATAATCTTTTCGTATTCTAAAGTTTTTCTATATATAAAGCTATGGACAAAATGCACCCAACTGTGTTTTGTAAAAGCTTTAAATTCTTATCGCCATTTTTATTTTTAAAGAATGACTATGAAGTAGCTGAGAAAAATTTCTTTTCTTTTTTAAAAGTAAATCTAAGTTCAAATTAGCTTGAAGAAGCCTAGAACTTCTTGGAAATGGTTTGTTTTGTGAGTTATTTCGTATATTTAAGCTTTCTATAAATATTTAAAACCGAAAATCGATAACTGTATTTTTATTAAGTTTATATTTTATACATAAATATTTCAAATTTAGGGAGCGCATTACTTTTATGGCAGGTTTTACATCACTTTTCACAATATATTTAAAGTCGCGCGTCAATTTGCGCTTTCTAACCGATTAAACAATGCGCGAAAAAGTCAGAAATATTATATCTCATTTCGCCATGTCGCAATTTTGATAGTTTATATTTTGTAAGCCATTAAACTTGAAATCTATTAGTATTAAGAGAATTGCGTCGTATGTTTGTAACGCTTTAGTATTTTTTTAAAATAGCATTATAAGAAAACTATCATAGACCATAAATTATCTAAAAACTGTCTACAAGACTAAATAAAAACTATCTACATTCTATAAATGGTCTTGCAGCATTCTAGGAGGGTTACTTGAGAAAAAGATAAGAGTCACTCTTAACACTACCTACAGATAGTTTCTCAAAGCGCTCTTGTGATCTACTAATAAAGTTATGCCCACTTTTACTTTAAATTATCTAGAAACCTTCTTCGAGATATCTTGAGGTATTTGAACTCTTAAAATGTTCAATCGAATTAAATTCTATTAGATATCTTATAGTATATATTTAGATATGCGTGTGCTGCTTGGGCCATGAAAACCGATATGGAGACCACTCAATCTCGGAAATCGTCTAAATGATAGTGATACTTATGCTCGCCCTTAGATTCATATCGGGGTAGGCAGAGACTATCGATCACCACTTTGCCTGATCCTGACCAAACCAATACAGAGATCTGCAACTACTTAGCATTACTTAACATTTTAGTAGCAGTAAGAATTCGTTCAGGGAAGAACTGCCACCCCACCTGTTTCTGCCGCCAAGCAGTAACGTGAGCAATTACTGCATTCTGGTTTTGAAGGGTAAGGGTGATGAAATTACAGATAAGATCTTTGCGATTTAAAGCTCTCTATGGCACTGCAACTGTTATGTATAGACGTGTCGCTAACCACCAGTCTTTCGACTTGTTCGTCCCTTCACTTGGTATTATAAAAAGAAACTAACACAGAGAAATTCGTAAGATTTGCTGACACAATCTGTAGCTCAGTTAGTGAAAGCGGTGGCCCCGGTGTGGCACCAGATGCTGGTTCGAGTTTAGCCAACTCGAAGGATTTTTACTTTGTGTCTATAACAATAAGAAACTTCTCTTGCTCCACTTACATTCATCAATCTTAACTAAGCCCTCATATATTTATAACCCCTCTCGTTTTTCTCACTACGTTTCTTCATACTTTAGTTGCATTAGAGTTCCTTATGAAAGGTTTGTCCAAGGAAAACTGCCGCCTTATCTATTTTTGCCGCCAAGCAGTAATCAGAGCATGTTTCAATTTAGATGGGACTTGTCAACTTATGTCTCAGTCACTTCCCACCAGACACACAACTTGTTCCTCCCGTCACATGATATTATGAAAAACGTCATGGTCCCTTTCACCACGCTAGTTACCACTAAATTTCGTTAAGTTTAGGATTTACTTATGGAGATTAATTGAATAATATTGAATTACTTATTCGATGGATCAGTTAATTCAAAATCGATTGGAAATTCGATGTTTTTGTTTCAATTGTACTAAAATAATGTGACCATTACTGCGTTCTGGTTGTGAAGGGTCTCAGAGGCCTCTTAGGTCTTATTGATTAAAAGCTCCGAGCGGCCCTATAACATAAAAAGTGATCTTCAAGTAAACATGTGAAGTTGCCATCTCGCCCTTAATAAACCGTCTCCGTTTAAGTGGTGGAAAAATAGTTGTAATTACTCAGAATTCTCTTCTTACATTTCCATTTCCTTCCATCCAAGAAAATTAATTTAAAAAGTGAACCAATATTAATATTAGCCATCTAAGTCCCTAGTGACAACTCCTTCTTACAAATTGCGTTTTTCTAGTTCCTCTGGCGCGCTAATTGGAATGATTAATGCGCGCTTCCCGCGAACGAGCGGCTAATTATAAATAATGAATGGATCGCTGACGCGGATGTAAAGAAACCACGGGTATTTTGTAAAGGGAAAATTCTCATATAAATAACAATTCTTAGTAATGTTGTTCATGACGTTTCTATAGTGAAAATCTGCTACAAATATTGCTAATTTCACATATGTAGTTTGCTATACAAAGATCGCACACAAAGCAAAATGCCTTCGAGCCGACAGGAACCGAATGAATTACTTTTGTAATCGTGAAAATAGAAGATGTAGCCGAAATCGACACTACGCCACTGCCTGCGACCACGGAAATACCGTCTTCCTGCTCTTCCAACTGAGCTATAGGTTGACGAAACTCTTCTATGTATCTGTTATAGATACTTGTATTGAGTTCTTTCGGCTTTCGATGCCGTAATCTAATAGAGTAATTTCACAAAAATAAATGAATATAAATTTCACATATTTTACCAAATTTTATTTTATTCAGATGTTGAATATATTACATTAGGTGCGATTAGCACATATTCAATTCGTTTTTTTTTTTAAATATAATTTCAAGTGACGGGACGAACAAGTCGTGCACTTGATGGTAAGCTACACGCCTGTCCATAACAGTTGCAGTGCCACTCAAGAGCTTTAAGTCGCAAAGATCTGAGGGGCTCTGTCAGTGCGCTCGTCACCCTGAGACATAAGTTGACAAGTCCCTTGTGCCTGTAATTTCCCTTACCCTTCAAAACCAGAACACAGTAATGCTGACATACTGCTTGGCGGCAGAAACGGGTAAGGTGGTAGTACTTCCCCGGACGAACTCTTTCACAAGGAGCTCTACTGCTACTAAACACTAGAATTACACTAGTAGGTAGATGGCGTGACGATTTAAATAAAACGCGCTATCGAAGTGTTTCCAGTAAGTAATAACTTTGAACAGGTTATTTCACGAAATAATCGTTCTCGCCAGTGGAAGACGAGCGACCCGCCGACGACGATGAAGAGACCCCCAGTTCAGCATGTACTCGCGCAGATTCTATCCTACAGCACGATCTTCTGGCGGAAGTATCCAGTAGCGTCCTGAGTCGCGGTCACAGATTAAGCGCCTTCAGTTTGATCTTTAGCACAATTCAAGGCCATCAGCTGCTTACCGCAAAATGTCCAAAAACGTCATCAGAACGTAAGTTAGGGTAATCTACACTGTCTACCGCGTTTCGGGGTTAATTTCCACTTGTTAGACTTAATAACTTAGTCTACTAAAAATACGCGCCTATGAACAATTTTCATAACTGTTTAGTTGTAGATGTCTCGTGGAACTGCAGTCTATGATTCTCCTCGAATTTGATAGCTCAGTCTACGGTTATACCTACGGACCGTTTTCGTAGCTGCACGGCCGTAGACCGTATCGTAGTACTGCACTGTAATTACCTAAGTTGCTACATAAATAAACCTCTACGTTACCTGCAAGTCTTCGGATTTTATTTACGACCGCCCCTTATTTAGTTATTGCTCGTTTGGTTGTATCACTTTTTTTCTCCAGGATTTTCTTGTATCTGCAGTGCTGTATTTGAATAAAAAAATAATATAAAATAAAAAATTCTTTTCCTAACGTACCAAGCACATGGAAGTTGCGAAAATACTGCGAAAATTTACTACAGCCTAGTGGGAGAACGTTTTACAAGAGCGAGCTTGACAATTCGAATTCCTGTAGTGGCATGATTTTGATTTTTGACTTACATAAGAATGTTTAGTAGCAATACTCGTCGCAGAGACCTGGACGCGAAATGTGATGCTGTCAAGGCTAAGACACCTGCAGCCATCTTTTACTACTTTGTCCATGGTGTCTTCACGAGTCGGCACTGTTAGTGAACGATTACCAATAAGATTAGCGGGTTTTACATAGACACTCTATCGCGCGTGATACACCAATCGTGCGCGACAGAACGCGCGTGTAAAGACGTTGGAAGGAAAAGGGAAAGGCTGCGCAATAACGCAACCCACCACGCGCAGTTTTATGCGGTCTATCCTGCCCTGTTAGCCTTTACACGGACGCTCTTTCCGTTGTAGCAAAAGTTAGCCTAAAAAGTTTCAAACAGGCAATCGCGCACTATTACGCGTGCAGGTTTTTCCGAGCTCAATCCTGTATGCTCCTGATCACGCGTGACTGTGTCAAGGGGGCTGTTGGCAACTGTAGTGATCTAAGAGCACATGCAAGGGCGTAGCTCTCATTCTAAGGGCCAGCGCAACCAGGCGAATGACAAGGCTGAGGGCATTAAATTTATTAATGTACGTTTTGTGCTATTACAATTGCAATAAGGTACAACATTTCAATGCTGTGAGACGCAGAAACAAATGCGTCGTGATGCACAGAGCATTGGTATTTATGCCTAATCTGACCTTGGAAAACGTGTGAGCTCCCACTGAACCAGGATGGCAGATTATGGCCCTCAGGACATAACGCCAAAATTGTAGCCATACATTCGTCTATTTCACATTTTTTTAAAACTGTAAACAAATTATTATCAAAGAGTTACTAGATCACGTAAATACTTAACAAAAACTATTCATGACAGTTACACACGACAAAAATAATTATTAAATCTTTCTGAAACAAATTAATATTAATATTATTTTCATTTTCTTAGCCTTTTGTCAGGTTTTAACTACATTTATGTCAGTGTTTTTGTTTTTTATTAAGAAAAATAACTGTGGATTTCACCTCCATCTCACCTGATGGAAAGTGACGATGAGGTCGACGATGGAGCATGCACACCTAAAAATGCCTATTCACTCTCGCCTTGAAAAGGCCCAAGTTATAGCGTTCAGGGAACAAATCTACAGACAGTGAATTCCACTCCATAGCCGTTCGCTATATAAGTGTGTACCTATCTATTTTTAACTGCCTCCGTGACCGAACGGTTATCATGCTGCTCTGCCATGCAGAGGTCCCGGGTTCGATTCCCGGGCCGGGAGAAATGTTTGTATGGCCTATATTTATTACTCTCGTGAGTTTGGGTATAATTTGTGGTTATCTATGTATGTATCCATGGTACCCGCGACACAGGGTTTCCCTAGTGCGGGGTTATAAAAAAAAATTTACAGTTACTATGATGTGATGAGGACTTATTATAATTAGATACTTTTAAACATGATGACACTTTTAAGTAGTCTGTGTTATAAATATATTATTACATAAACACCTACTTACCACTACTTCACGTCTATAATTATAATGTGACGACCTCGGTGGCTCAACGGTTAATACTATGGGCGCTGGATGAGGAGGTCCCGGGTTCGATTCCCGGTAGGAACAAGCTGGGAATCAACTTTTCTAAATTGGTTCTGGTCTGGGTGTCCTGGGAAGCGCCCCAGAGTGAATTATGAGACCAGGCAATTAATGTGGTTGTTTAAAAAATAACAGTGCATGTTGATGATACAATACAAACTTAACGTTATCTAAAAACGTTGATTCAGTTTTTGTCCACGAGTGATGTACTCGTATATTTCGAAGTTATTAAGATTAAAGTCACATCCACGTAAAGGAACTTCCGTGGCGAGATACCCGAATCATTATTTATTTACGAAGCCGCCCGTATCCTAAGATCCATCCTCATTTGTCAACCCACTGTGAGCGTTTGAGTAAACATTCAGTACCTATAATAAACCTTCCTTCGAGCCTTTTTCTATTAATTTTGTAATAATATCAATTACAAAATATTTATATTACTATGTGCATGAAAAGTAATGACACGCACACATGTACACAACCACAAATTACACCCAAACTCACGAGAGAAATAAATGTAGGCCATACAAATATTTCTCTCGGCGTGGCAGTCCAGCATGGTAACTGTTCGGCCACAGAGGCAGTTAATAATTGTCATTCTGTTTTAAATGAATAAGCCATCAATAGAGCTTGTTGTGAAAGAGTTTCTTCAACGAAGTGCTGCCACCACATCTATTTATGCCGCCAAGTATTAAGAGCATTATCCCGTTCCGGTTTTGAATGGCAAGGCTGCTATTGAACTTACGGAACATGAGACTTATCAACTTATGTCCCAAGGTGACGAGCGCAGTAGCAGTGTTCCTCATCATCTTCTGCCCACCCACTGCCGGGTATAGGCATCCCGAAGTTTGTGCCGTCCGCAACGGTCCTATGCTAGTCGCATCCATTGACGCCCTGCGGCGCTCCACATTTCGTCATCTTGCCTTGCTATGTGTCCAGCCCAACCCCATTTGCGTTCCAGCGTCCTGAACTTTCGTCCTTCGTCCGATCTCAACGTTCGGAACTGGGTCTACAAGGCTGAGGCCGAGCATGGCGTACTCTGTGTAACTCTCAACCTGTATACAGTCTCCTGCGTGGGCGTCCATGTCTCGGCACCATACGACATCGTAGGTGAGTCTCTCAAATCTCCTTGTTAAGGCTCTGAGTGGTACTACAACTGATATGGATATACTTCTCGCTTAGACCTGCCACGTCAGTTCTAGTCGACGCATTAACAATTCTCGTATTTTTGGGCTGGGCTAAAAGCTCAAATAAATTGGAGAATGCTTTCTAATTTTGAATATGTGTAGTTTCACTAGCACCACCTTCCAAACCGGAGCAAGGGGCCTACCATAACCTTTCCAAAAACAATCTTATTTCAATGTAAGCTTAAAGTAAGCTTATTATAATATTACTCATGTTGGTACCACGGCAAACCTGTCAACCAAGTAATGTATTATTCCTAAATTGACTGAAAGAACGAATGATTTCCCAATATTGTCTATTCCTTACTCAAAATAGGAAGGAAATAACGCTATATGAATTGTATAATGCTAAAGTAGGGGAGAGCGAGACTGAACGTTCCGATTTTCAAATAAGTTGAAGTTTTATATTGAAAATGAAGGATTTCATTTTCAACATTTGGAAATGTTGAACAAATGTTTATCGCTTTTTGTAATAGTATAGTCACTTCTACTAATATCTCAATAGTCTGTTTCATAGAGGCAAATTTTTTGAGCGTTGTTCCGCCTTTGAGGCAAATTGTTCCGCCTAAATTATGACAGGATAACAAGGATTTTCTTAAATAAAACAACCATTTTTATATTTGTATATATGTAATGTTTATATTATGCACAACTAATTTTTAAAAAAACAACTACATTCTTATTCATCAGTAATATTATTCATAGCTCATTTCTTCATCTGAATCACAGTTGAGACACACATAAGTGACTATGTCATGTTGTCTAAATATTTGACATGAGCCCGTTTGTAGTTTCGCATCCTTAAAACAAAGAAAAATGGTCATAAGAATTTTAACTATGATTGCAGGTCAATTGGGGAAGTTGTTCCTAGGAACAACCAGCCTCTCGAGAGAGGAACTTATAGCCCCAAATTACGTTTTTATACGAAGGCTGACATACCGGCAAAGTAATAGAATCAATGAAAAAAATACTCAAACAATAAGATTCCTTACTAATGTTTTTTATTTTTTTTATTTATATATTTCTAAAGAACATCCAACAACATACATTGTACAACTTGAAAACTAATTTACATGAGCAATAAGTGTTGCCAATTATAGGATATTACTGAAAAAATGGCATGACGTGACATAGTGAGTTTAGAGTTCATTGAATACTGATGTAAATTCAAAAAGTAACAATAATGATAATAAAATTTAAAAATTTTAAAATAAAAAGAAAAAAGTTAGTAATAATATTTGTAAAAATTGCAGCAAAATACATTCCAAATTAAAAATTAAAATGATGATAAATAACAAATAGCACAAAGTTCCTTTTTTTTTAATATACAGTATAACAATTATTACAAAAAATTAGGTAACAGCTAAGGGGGACGAATTATTCTTCTAATATGCCGTTTAAACGAATGCTTAGTATTCGCGAAAATGTCAATTGTACTGAAAGACTTGTTGTACGTTGTTGTAAGGCGTGAGACGATCTCGTTCTGGCCATAGTTTGTACGAATTGGTGGAAAAAAACTTTATGAAGTTGGTTACGAGGTTGATGATGAGGCACAACAAGACGAAACAATGATACAAGGGTAGGGCTGTCAAGGCGAGCGTTAACAATATCGTGGAGGAAGGCCATGTCAAGAAACTGTCTTCTATCAGAAAGGCTATGTATACTAAAAATATTTGCAGGAAAAAAAAAAAAAAGGCTTCCTCACATGTGGTGAACTTTTTTTCTTAAAACTAAGAAATTTTATGAACATTTTTTGAATGTGCTCAATGTTCTTATCATAAAAAGCATATCGGGGCAACCAGATGACACTACCAAATTCCAAAATACTACGCACGAAAGCATAATAAACCATATTTAAGCTTTCTATATCAGATAACTACTTGCATACGCGTTTTATAAATCCTAGATTCCTATAAACCCATGTTACTACAATTTAGAAAAGTTACGTATGAATCGACCCATAATAAACAAAGACAGACCAAAAATCCATACAAGAAAAAATGTACTTACGTGATGTTTTGACAGCTCCAAGCACATAGCTACACTTCCGTCGTCGCCGGACTAACTGAAATGGCTGCCGGCAATGCGCATCACCTGACGCTTTAACGACCTGCTTCACATGTATTGCTATATATTTTTCTTGCAAAGTTATTGCTGTGAGAACAACTTACCCCGGGAACTACCAGCCCCAGAGCCATTCAGAGAATTTTAACTGCCAAAAAAAGAAAAGTATGTATAATAATGAAATCTATTAAAATTATGTTATTTTCACAATATCGTGTAATTTTTTGTAATAATTGTTATACTGTATATTAAAAAAATAATGTAACTTTGTACTATTTGTTATTTATCATCATTTTAATTTTTAATTTGGAATGTATTTTGCTGCAATTTTTACAAATATTATTACTAACTTTTTTCTTTTTCTTTTAAAATTTTTAATTTTTATTATCATTATTGTTACTTTTTGCATTAACATCAGCATTCAATGCACTCCGCATTTTCATGAAGAAAAATAAATAAAACAAGCTGAGTCTTGATGGTCACGTTGTCAATTCGGAATTATAGTCTAGTGTCACCAATCAGCATATAGATGGCGCTGTCATAATTTTACGAAACAAACTTCGCGTATTTTTATTTAACGAGAAATTATTGCATATATACTATTAAATAAAAAAATAAACAAAATTTTGAAGAGATATATGTAAATAAATAAGCTCGACTTAACTTTTAATCATTACAAATCAACATTTAGACAATAAATTCGAAAATAATATTGTTTCCATTGCGTCCATGCAACAATTTTAAGATTGCTAAATTTGACATAAGAACAATTATATTATATATATAATACTTTTCTTTGTTCGTGGTGTATTCGCCAGATCTGTACACACCCAAATGAATAAATACACAGTGGATACCTATCCGCACATCCAGGATAGTTACACCCTATGATATTTTGTCCTTACTAATCATGTTGACAACGCACATCTAATTAGCGTTCGGCGTTTTCTTGTACTCTCTTTGCAGCGTTTCAGATTGCGTGCCCTATCACATTGGCACGGTACTTGGGAACTACTAGCATTTTCTGCCATCAGCACAAGGGTCCGCTAATTAATGCTTTAAGTACCCGCGTTCCTTCAACGGCTTCTTCTACTTTAGACTGCCTTATGTAGTAAGACACAACGACTGCTAATATCGTGCCTCTGCTCACTAACGGCCTAAATTAACGATATCACTCAGCTTTCAAAAGGGAACATTCTCTACTAATCGTATATCTACCCTTTTTAACCCTTAAACAAACGATAACCTCAATGCCTTATCTATAAAATATTGCAATGGTTGCTAATAGAAGGTCGTAGAACCCATTCCCATTGCTTTTTTTTAATGGGGAATATGTTTTTTTACTCATAGCCCCGCTAGGGAAACTCTATATCGCGGGTGCCATGGACAACCACAAATTACACCCAAAGTCATGAGAGAAATAAATATAGGCCATACAAACAGTTCTCCCGGTCGGGGAATCGAACCCGGGCCACGACGGCACGGTCTCGGAGGCAGTTTTCTTCTGGTGATAAATACTTTACAATTATACGTTTAGAATGTTTGTTTCCAAGACATTTAAAATTACAAAAATTACGTCCAACAGCTACAACTAGAGCATTACAATTATAGAGTACACAACCGCAGACCCTGCAGTCTGCTATAACTATTCTTTGCCACTATCACTATGTGTGTATAAACCCAAAATACGAAATAATACTACAATATTACAATACAGGATTTAAAAAAGGTTAAAAAATACCATATTCTGGTAAGTATTCATCTCATAAACTTTAGTCAGTAACCGTAAAATTAAAACTACCGGGAACCGATCAAACTTACACCATACTCTTGAAGTTACGTGGGTGAAGCTCGCTTCTAAAAATAGGTGAACCAATGTTGTGCACTTTTAAGGACACTGTACTACCATCAGCTTGTCTTTATCCCACTGCGGGCCACTGTTCAATACAATTCAAATATATTTATTCGTCAACATAGGCAGGACTCAGTCACTCGCTCGAGGTTACGCGATAAGTGTACGCGTGTATCGAACTGTCATGGCAAAGTACGCTCTATTTATTTAGCATTTACGTTTTAAATTAAATGAGCATCCCGGTCTTGTCTTTGGTATACGCGGCGGCCGATAAATAAAATTTAGATTCGCCATTAAAGTACGTGAAAGCGTGGTAACTGGTCGGCAGACGTCGTGTATATATTTACATAACAATTCTGGTACAATCCAGCGTTCGGTTCCGCACGACTGCCGACGGACAACGTTATTTTCAGCTCTCTGAGCGCGTGCTTAGGTTCATTTTTCCTCTTAGTGAGTGCCTGGTTTGATTAGTTACATTTAGTAGGTTATTATAGTGCACGCATTTTCATTTTTGTATAAGTGATGTATCTGTTAACTATTAAGTAATCTGTGACATGGGTTACAGTAGATACATGAAATACGATCATCGATCATCATATCATAGATCATACGATCGAAGTCATACGATCTAAATAGGTAAACGAGTATAGAGAACATTAGAATTATACAATAGAGATTATGCAAGAACTTTATATCTTAGCTAATATTATGTCTAACATTAGTATTGGAATTATATTCGTTACATATTTGTTTCTGGATTATGAATATCATTTTCTAATTGGTTCTAATATATGAACATGAAAAAATTTCTGCAGAGCTTTTGCTTTTTGCTTGGTATCTACACAAATCTCAGCCTATCGTTGTCCCTATACAAAGATAGGTTGAGATTTGGGTAGATAACAAATAGGAAACGTACTTTTACGTACTTTTTTAATAAAAAAGGGAGCATTTTCTGTGTAAACACTTTATTGTGAATTAATTTATTGTGTAATTTTATCAAAGAATTTAAAACATTAGTATACAAAGGCGAGCTTAATCCATAAGGAATTTCTTCCAGCTTAGTAGCAGTAGAGCTCCACGTGAAGAGTTCGTCTAGGGAAATACTACCAGCTTACCTATTTCCGCCGCCAAGCAGTACTGTGAGCATTACTGCATTCCGGTTTGAAGGTGTTGAAAAAATTACAGGCACATGGGACTTGTCAACTTATGTCTCAGGGGCACTGCCCCTAAGAACTCTAATTGGCACTGCAACTGTTATGGATGGGCGTGTGGCTTACCACTAGGCACAATGCTTGTTCGTACCGTCACTTGGTATTATAATAATCTCAGTACAGAGCACTAAAAAAATCGACCTCAAAAGTACGTGGAAATACATAAGGAAAAAAATTTAAAAGAAGAACGAATTTTGTGCAAAAAAAAACAAAAAACAAAATTAAAACAGAGATGACCAAAAAATGAAGATGGCGTAGTGTTCATTGGAGGTATCGATATTATCTCACAGTTTTTCTTTACAATACTGTACATCCAACGATATGACATCCCCTGTATCATAGTATGTCAATTGTTCCTGCTTTTATAACTACGAGTACACTAGAATCTTATCTTGCTAGGAACATTTCGCATCCTCTATTCATAATGGTTTCACAAAACAATGCTATTTTACGGTTATTCTTTAGAATTGGGGTCATATTGATAAGCTCCTTTGACAAGTCATCTGATAAATTTGTCAACTAAACTTCACATTATTCTGTAAGCGTCATTAATTTAATGTCAATATCTGCCAACAGAAAAACATAAAACAATGTAAGTAAAGTTTTAAAAAAGCTTTCCGGGCTGAATTTTGAAAATCATGGTCACCATACTAAAGAGCTACGAAGAATAATTTTTTCATAAAAGCGACGTGCGTCTTAAGTGGCTCTTTTCTTTTTGATAAGGGTGCTCCGGGTCTCAGACTGGGTTAATTAATCTTACTCCGAAAGTCAGTACATATTCATTATGCTGCGGATGTAAACAAACATGGCCGATTGACAGTGACACCTGATTGTCTTTGAAATAGTGGTGTACATTATCTAATTGTATTTCAATAAATCATTCCAATCATTTGTCAATCAAAATAACTAACTAACTTTTTTATGACAGTATTAGCAACTAACATGTAAGCGTTTTGGGGGTACCTGTAAGTTGACATTGAGTTTTCATAAACAAATGAAATCATTGAAATTAAAATTACTATAAAATATAGATGTTCACATGACTTTAGATTCCACACAAATTTGACTCAAAGTGTACTGCATAGCATTTAAGGTTATTTGAAAAGAGCAATCCCTAGAGTTTCTTGATCTTTCTTCTCAGGTTAGCATAGTAGCTTAAAAGTGACGTTTTTAAGTGTAAATTTATTTTACCTTTGGAATA
Source organism: Hyposmocoma kahamanoa (assembly GCF_003589595.1). Taxonomy (NCBI): domain Eukaryota; kingdom Metazoa; phylum Arthropoda; class Insecta; order Lepidoptera; family Cosmopterigidae; genus Hyposmocoma; species Hyposmocoma kahamanoa. The sequence continues at coordinate 19,900,041 of NW_020653726.1, read as the reverse complement.
AATGATTAGATATTTAACTTTGACTTTGTTCTGAGTTCAATTCTAATATCTTTATTAACTTTGAGCTTTTTCTTACATCACATACGTTGCTCTGATCCCAACAAAGTAAGTAACTAAAGCATATGTGTTATGGAAACGGAAACAATGACTGTACCACATATACTCAGATCTGAGACAATATTGAAAATTTAGTTTCCTACATTGACCCGGCAGGCCTGAAATCGAACCTGGCACCTCAAAGATGGCTACACCATGAAAATTGGCGTGCAAGCTCGCCCACAAAGGTCGTCAGAGCGAATAATAACGGGGTAGTTCTGACCCTTTTGATGCTAGATTGCTGTCTATAGCTGGCCGGCGGCGATGGACGGGCTAGCGAGCACGGATTGACAATCGGTGCGTCTGGCAGTACTTTTGCTTGACTGTTTATGTCTCTTGAACGTCTTGTTCTTACTGATGCAATAAAGAAAACGTCTATCTAATCTAAAACTAATCTAATCTAAAATCTAAACTTTCAGCTCTTTCTTTTCATGAGGTAATTAGAGCAAAAAATAATTATTAGTAAAATTATGTAGTCAAGTTAATTAGTAGCAGTAGAGCTTTTAGTACTGCAACTGATAACAGTCGCAGTACCACTCAGAGCGTGATGATATGCTCCATAAGGACAGGCGTGCAGCTTACCATCAGATGCACGACGTGGTCGTCCCGTCATTTGATATTGTATAAAAAAGAAATGGTTAATGAAAAGGCCATTATTAATAAAAAGAATAATTAATCACAAATAAATAAATGGCTGACACGTCACGACTGTTCCCGACGTTTACTAAAAGTAATCAATCAAGAATTTTAACGGCAAAAATAAGTTATATTTAACTATCAATTCTTCATGGGCAAATCTATTGTTAACGCTAGATTTATCAATTAATAAAACAATCGGTTGCCCTTCACTAGCTTTCCAAAGACAAGAAAAATATTTGTGAGTGTCAAATAAAGTCAGTTTTAAGTGGAGATTTTTGGTTTACATACATATAACCAGTTTTCAATCATTATTTCATATTTAAATGGATTATGACCGCAAAGTTGTTAAAGAATGTGGTAGACCGCCACATTCCGTGAGTGATGAGTCCAGGACCATGCCTTGTGGTACGCCATTAGAGCCAAATTCTGCAGTGATTATTTTTCGTAAAATTAATAGCAAGATTTTTAAATAAAGCACAATACAGTTCTGTCTGTTTCTTTTTCTTTTTTAAACATTACGGTTGCTATGCTACTCAAAGCTTTAAATTGGAAAGATCTGAGGTACTGCCACTGCGTCTGTCGCCATCAGACGTAAAGTTGATTAATCTCATGTGCCTGTAGTTTAACCAGCACCATTACCTTTCAAACCCGGAACGCAGTAATGCTGATATTACTGCCTAGTAGTATTTGCCTAAACGAACTCTTTCACAAGCTCTACCTGCTACTTCTTTTTCTTGGCCTGTCAACTCTGACGTTTACATTTGTGAGGACAAGTAAAATTTCATCATCTAAATCATTCCTTTAAATAATACGATCTATGAAGATGGCATGGCTATATACTAGCCAGATAGTAGAAAACAATATGCAAAACCTCTAGAAGAACTAATAATTGAATGACGTCATCGCTTTACAAAAATAACAAAGAAAAACGTAATCTTTTAAAAGGATTGCAAATATATGATGCGGTTGCTGGCAGCGAGAACTAGAGTTAGCTAGTAGCAGAATATTTTATAACTGTTACAGTGACAAGGACATCCAGTAATAGGATACGTATAAGACTTCGTGAAAGTAGCGGAATGTAGATAGGTAAGAATAGCGTAGGATCGTGGTGAGTGAAGTCGAGCTGTGGATGTTGATAATTACAATAACTACGTTCATAATATTTTAAACATAAAGTAACATAACGTTACAATAAATAACACAAATTTATTCTCAAGATTATTATTATAAGTGAATAACCCGACACAAGCCGTGGTAGCTAATAGTTCGAGCTACCGCCTCTCAAGCAGAGAGCACGTGTTCGAATTCAGGCTTGCACCTCTAGGGTTTAATTTGAAATTTACCATGAGCTTTCCGGTAAAAGAAAATATAGTGAGGAAAAATGCACTTTAATTATATGTGTGAAGTGCCCAACCTGCATTGGACCTACTACAGCCCAGGCCCTCTCATTATGAGAGGAGGCGTGTGTGCGGTAGAAGTATATATAGGCTAACTATTAACCCAATAAACTGGTTTGAATATAACTCTTTTTGGAAGTGGTTCCAAATTGTAGTAGTAGTAGAGCTCCTTGTAAAAGAGTTCTTCCAGGCAAGTACTGCTACCTTAAGTTTTGAAGGGTAAGGGTGCACAAAAATAAAAACGTACTTTTATAAAATTTTAGAAAAAAAGAGAACTTCGAGGAAACCATAAATTTAAAATCTTCAAAAAAATAAGCAAAATTGATGCACCTGAAAACTATTTGTGAGACCTCATAGACGCCATAAATGATTTCAAATATTGGTGGAATATATCTGTCTCAGTGTTAACCTTATAGTACTTCAAGACACGAGACGTAAAACAATTTTGCTGCCGAGCGAAACACACAACCTTTCACCTCACTATAACGAGGAAAGTAATAGATGAATGAAAAACAGTTGAACTGTAACAAATCATAGAGGTTTAACAAACAAAATTAGTTATCGTTGTCAATTTAATGTCGACAATAATAAGAATAAAATATACTCGCGTAGTTGAACGTGTCATTATGTTTTTTTTAATCGAAAGAAAAAGTTAGCTGCACCACAGTCCATCGTCCAGTGTGGAAAGATCGCTTTTGCGCGCAGATTTCTAATGAAAAAGACAGCCTTTTCGACCTATGGAGGTGAAAAAAGTTTTAGCGCCCAGTATCCTCCTAGTTTTCCCTACAGAGTTAACTAATTTATATAACACGGCAAAGTTCTCAACTTACGTCTCAGGCTGACGGGCTCAGTGTCCCGCAGATTTTTGTAATTTAAATCTCTGAGTATCACTGCAACTATTACGTACAGACGTGTCGCTTACCACCAGGTGCACAAGTTATTCGTTCCATCACTTGGTATATGCTTGGTACCATGAAAAAAAATTGATAACTACTATTTACAGTACCTTGTTATACCTAGTACGTAAATGTTTATTACATTTATGACAACTCTATAGGTAGTCAGCCGTGGAAGGTATACGAATAGCTACGTTAGGAGTTGTTCTGAGGAGATTTCTTTTAGTGTGAGAGCCTATTCAACATTAATGCATCTATTCTAGACGTGTAGCATTCAGTTTGCACATCTTCCTTGCTTTGGCATTCCATTTTGTAACTGTTCTTTTATGATTTTTCTAAAGTGAGTGGATAAAGAGAAAGCTTGCCTCCAATATCCTAGATCTCAGGTTTCATTTCCACCAGGGTTTGTGCATTGACTTCTAAACCCGTTGCCTGCAATTTCACCAGCACCCGGGGAAGAGTAGGGGGTTAAAACCCAATCAATCCGCCCGGGTTTTAACCGTGTTTTACCCAAAGCGCCGAGCTTTAACCCATTCCTGTCCAAAATCGTGGGTAGAAACGGCGGATATGGAATTGGTATAATTCCATACTTATTAGAAATTTCGATACAAAAGTCTTTTAGATGAAAAAGATTTATTATATAATTTTATAATTTTTTATAATTTTATAATTTTCAATTTTTTAATTTTCAATTTTGTAATTTTCAATTTTATTATTTTATATTTAATGTTGTATTCCTGGTTTATTTTTTGGATTTGAATTGTATAATTATTTTGTTTTTCATTTTTTATTTGTTTCACATTATCTTATTTTATTGTAATTTTAGCATTTGAATAGCATAATACTAACTTTATTCCTAAGTTCTTTACTAACAAACTATGGATAACTGTCCGAAATAAAGTATTATTATTATTATTATTAAAGAGGCATCTTCACACAATACGCACCTTACAATCCTGTGGACTCTCACTTACTACTGGGGATGGTGATTTTTATAATAATAATAATAATAGAACAGAATAGAATGCAATAGAAATATTTTACTACTACGACACAACAAAAATATACACAGTAATAAAATGAAGATAAAAAAAAAGATGAAGCTACATTAAAACAAAAAATTAAAATAAAAATAACTGGAAAAAAGGAACAAAAATAAAATCATACACAACAACAAAGCAAACATGAAATATTTAACACAATTAGACTAAGTGTCATGTGTGCGGCTGTGGCGTATGTAACAGGATCCCACTCAGCTATTGTCACCACCGAGGAAAGGCTGTGACGCTGATTTTCAGTGGGCCCTAAAACCGAGTGAGTACCGGACGTGTTTGTCGCGAGTATACGAGTAAACTTAAATAAATTTCATAAATATTTCTATAATGTAGTGTGTTGTGTTCAGTTATATGTATAGAATAATTAAATAATGATTTTGATACATATATAAAGTGATAAGTGTATGTAATGTAGTGTCCAACATTTACAACAAACAAAATAGAACTTATTTAGTTTAAAATGAAACCGATTGTGAGATTTGTATCACATGTATTGCGCAATTAGAGAGGGTAGGCGCGCGGGAGGGGTACCCGGCTTACGAGCACGGAATACTGACCTCACGAGCCAACAAAAGTGCAGCAGCGAATAATAGACATATATTTCAGTCATAAAAAAAACCGTACACAATAAATCATAATAATAATACGATTACATACTTAGTAGAAAAAATTGACTACAAAATTTTGCTATTGCACCAAAAAAAACAAATATATAAAATTAAGTAAACTAGCCAACATCTAATGTTGTCAGTGCAGTGCACGGTATTTAGTTGTAAATAGTTTTTGCCTTCGATTTCGGGTGTTTGTGGGTTTTAACCCGATTAAAACCCGGGCGCTTGCCCATATCTGCTAGCACCCTTACCCTTCAAAACCGAAACGCAGTAATACTCATATTACTGCTAGACGGCAGAAATAGGTAAGGTAGCAGTACTTCCCTGGACGAACTCTTTCACAAGAAGCTCTGCCGCTACTGCTACCCGTTCATAGACAGTAGCGTTTACCGTAAAATTAAACATCATAATATGGGATACCCTACAGGGTTTCACTACAGTGAAAGAGAAAGATAATACACTCGTATATATTTTTAGACTAAAAACTAAAACTAGGATTAAAATTATATGAATAAAATTGGGTCCCCGTGGCAAAATGTCCATGATGCTGGTAGCGTTCTCTCTTTGTATGGCTGTGCTTTATGCGTTGGGCATTGTAGCTGCGGGCCGTTATGTTTCCAAGGGAATCGATAAATGTTTTTGACAAAATTTTATTCAGTTGAAAGGCCCCGGGATTTCAATATCCAACATACGCTTCGCTATATGGATCTCAAAAAATTAACTACAGGTTGTACCGTATTATTTTCAAGTGATTTCTGTGTAGTTGCCGCCTACTAACTTACTAAACTTACTAAAAAAAATTCAATAATTTATACACATATTTGTGGACTTTACATTAAGACAGTATAGTGGACAACGACGTGTTTGTATAAGGTGATACAAGAACAATGTCTGTATCATTGAACTTTGTAACAGCAAAAGCAAGTTTTAACCAATTGTTTTCTCTGGAACGCAAATCTTTTGTGCCAGTTTCGATGAATGCAGGTAATTCTCTTCGACGAACTGCTGATGTGGACAACATACCTGAGGTGAAAAAAAAAACAAACATGGACAGACAACAAACTGAAGCATAATATTATCAGAGCCTATAAAATCACACAAAATGTTAATAAAGGGAGAAAGCACATAAAGAAGAAGGGATTTAAGTTTAATAGGACGGGGAACAAAGGGAGGGAGGAGGTCATATAAGGAGGAAGTCAGCTTACATTCAAATTAAATGTAATCTAAGGCACTCTCATCAAAACCACATTCACACAAAGAGCTGTATCTGACACAAATTTTGCAAAGGAAAGCAGGACTAATTAATTTGTCGCTACGGCAATTATCCTACTACAGTCATCGCCGTACTTACTTTTATACAAGAAGGTTGACGGGATAAGCGACTTATATAACCACTATGGCACAAAGAAAAGTGGTGACATTTTTGCGTACGGTACTATTTAAATACTTTCCATTAATGGGTTAAGGACAACTAGGAACGGTATAAACGTTCATTCCTCGGAAATGGTACCAAATTTTCAAGAAAAATTTGCCTACTTTGTAGACTCAACAACCTAAACACAATCTTGATTAGAAATCCCTCCAGTTTCTCTCAACTTTTAAAACTGTAATTTGTTTTATCTATACAATGAAAACATTTTTAATTTGAATTTAAAAAGACGCCATTTTGTTCTTAAAAAGAAAAATATGAAACTGAAGTTACTACGAGCATCTAAATACCAATATTTAAAAGAAGGCACAAAAACCAAAAAGTCCGGTTAGACAATTGAAATCCAACACTTTTCTAATAATTATTAGGTACAAAAGAACCTCTCCGGGGAATCTCGCCTATCGGAATATCCATTATTTGGGAAAGCAAAAAATGGGACACTAATGCACCCATTGTCCGTATTTCTAGGCCGCAGCCCCATTGGGAATAGGCAGCCATTTTGTTTCGCTAGATAAAGCACGGTGTTTGGCTACGTTCAGATTGTAGACGAATTTTGTTCCATCCAAATTATGATTGTTGTCTCAGCCATGTAACCACGTCAAAGAGGTTTTATTTATATATAGTTTTTTGCGCAATATGACAAAGCACACGCACAGAAAAAAAATTGGTTTTTGATTGATTGATTAGTGCTACGCTTGAAACAAAAATAAAATGGTATTATAAATCGATCTGTCAAGTTTTCACGATTGTTGCACATAGGAATTGCATAACAAAGCTCTCCCTGATTTCAACTGCTGCTTATTCTTCCAATCTGTCAAAAAACTGAAACGCTCTTTAAAATATTCCTTTTATATCATTCAAAGTGACGCCCCTCTAACTCCCATTCCACTATTTCTTTTATTGAACAGAGCTGCGATTTTGGATGATAATTCCGCAAGCACTCCAAAGGAGGAATATTTCCCAACAAATAAACAATTATTAAAATTCTAACAGAATCATATAAACTCTACAATTGAAACAATTTTTTAATAAAAAATAAAACAATCTAAATCGCGTACATTTGTTTTTTCAAAGAAACCAACATTTAGGGCCGTTTACAGGTGCTAGAGTCACGGCCGACTGTTTGACAGCACGTTGGTTTGTTTGAAAAAACAGAAAGCAGAACAAAAACAATTGCAAATATATAAAATAGTAATGTTTATCTGGAGATAAATAAGAATTACAGGTGTAGCAGCAATTGAAGTAAAATCTTTTAACATCGACTTAGTAACAGCCTTACTCAATTTATTGAAAAAAAAAAAATTACAAATTTCTTATTAAAATAATATAATTTATATTATAAATATTAATATATATAAATATATTTATAATTTATAATAAATTAAAAAACTTTTTTATTTTATGACAAAGCAGGAACAGCTGAAAATTTAGAAATTGTAACAAAATTAACATTTATTAAATTAAATTTTAATGAATAAAAAAACTTTTTCAGCTAAAGTTCACGAAATTTACGGGTACGCAAAATCTTTTGATTTTGAGTGCGAACCCCTCGACAAACTTGTATTAGCAGGAAATTAGAACAAATGAATAAAAAAGAGTCTACTAATTTTTTATTTTGAAATTAGAGCTAACAAAAACGTAAACTAACCGAAATAAGACTGCATTATTTTGTATATTTTACGCCGTTAAATATACCAGAACATACTTTACACACGTATACAACAAACATATTAAATATAATAGTATCCTGTGTCTTTAATAAATGTGTTGATGATGGTGTGCTTCTTGACCTCATGAAGCAAAGTAAAGTTATTCTACTTTTCAAATCTGGTAGTATGTCGGACCCCACCAATTTCAGTCCTATTTCAATACTACCAACACTCAGTAAAATCTTTAAAAAAAATGTTTCTAAATCACATGTGTGCACATTTTTATAATAATAACTTAATGTCTCCTAAACAATTTGGTTTCACTCGGGGTCGCTCTACAACCGATGCTGGTGTTAAGTTCATGGAACATATATTTGATGCATGGGAAGACTCACATGACGCTATTGGTGTATTCTGTAACCTTTCCAAGGATTTTGATTGTGTGCACCATGACACTCTGGTCAGGAAACTTCGCCATTATGGTGTGGCGTGACCTCGACCTTCTTAAATCGTAGTTGAGAGGTAAGGTCCAGAGGGTCGATGTTAACTGTACGAGATCATCAGGGTCTGCGATAAGCATGGGTGTCCCTCAAGGTTCAATTCTAGGTCCATTTTTGTTTTTAGTTTATATTAATGACTTACCTAGCCTCATAGAGGGTTTAAAACATCAGTTAGTATTGTTTGCTGATGATACTTCATTATTATTTAAAGTTAAAAGGCACCAATGTTCCTACGACGATGTGAACAATACTATATCTAAAGTAGTTCATTGGTTTGCTATTAATAACCTGCTTCTTAACGAAAAAAAAAAACAAATTGTGTGAAATTTACATTACCCAATGTTAGAGAGACGGTTACAAACATTATAGTTAGAAACGAAAAATTGAAACTTGTGGATACAGTTGTATTTCTAGGTATAACGTTAGATGCTAAATTGCAATGTGGTCCACATATAAGTAAGTTATCAAAACGGCTCGGCTCTGCAGTGTACGCGATTAAAACAAATACGGAAACTTTCAAACGTCAAATCCGCTACATTGGTTCACTTCAGCTACTTTCACAGTCTAATGACATACTGCATTTTGCTTTGGGGTAATGCCACCGATATCAATAGAAACTTTGTCCTGCAGAAACGTGCGGTTAGGGGAATTTACAATATGAGCCCCAGACTAGGTTTCAGAGATAAGTTTAAGGAAATTAATATTCTTACATTAGCGGAATAGTAATCTCTTTATGAAAAATAGTGACAGACATAACATTAATACGAGGAATAAAAATAAACTAGCTGTTCTTGATAGTCATCTTCACAAAGTGACAAATTTATTTAAAGGGCAATGTATACGCTTCTGTACCAAGATTTCGGTTGATATACAAAATTTGCCTTTCACGAGGTTTAAAACTATAGTGAAACAAAAACTTTATACTAAAGGTTATTATACAACTTCTGCGTACTTGGATGACTAAAATCCGTGGTAGTAACCCGTTTAGCTCATGGAGGTAGTCTCGATCTCTGATGTTTGAAAGCAAAACAAAAAATATACTGTAAATGTTGAACGTACAAATGTTATTTACAAAGAACAACCCGTAGAGTTTCTTACTCTTTCTTTACAGGGGAATCTGCCTTACGAATGAGCAGTAGAGTTTAACCATTGTGACGATTTCAAGTGTAATAATGCTTACCTATTAAATAAAGATTATTTTGATTTTAGTATGTGAGTACACGCTGAAATATGTGAACAGAAATATAATTTTCTATTAACCGTCGTCGTCGTCGGTGTCGTCTCCTACAAATAACATACTACTGCACTCTTGGGAAGACATTAAAAACATCGTGTCATTATTATAGATATTTATGTATTATAAAACAAATGATGATAATTGGCCAATTCGCTCTTTGTTATCAATTCGTTCAGCCTGCGGCGAAATAATAACGTCAATTGATTGCAATTAATTCGTTTATCCACTTTTCATAGATTAGTTCGAGAGTACAAAAGATGGATCAGGTATAAATGGATTTAAATATCGCGCGGCAAGTTAAAAGAGAACAGCCGCGCTTGTTCACTTTCCCAGTAAATCGCACAAAAAACCCATCGAAAAAATTATACAGAACTTTTTATTAGACAATAAGTTAAAATATACAGATAAGGTACAATAAAAGCTTAAATACTGGAAATTAAAACTAGGATTAAATTATATGAATAAAATTGGGTCCCCGCGGTAAGGTGCCCAAGATGCTGGCAAAGTTTACCGTTGTATAACTATGCTAATGCGTTGGGCAACGTAGCTGCCGGCCCTTGGGTTTCTCAGACAGTCTATAAATTTTTTTGGATAGATGAAGTTAAAACTTTGAACGGATGAAGGGCACCGGGATCCCACGACCCTTCGTTTCAACGACGGTTTCGACTCCAAAGGTTTTAAATAGCTAATCGGAGTAGAGGTCCTGGTGGTGGTACTTATTACTCTTCATTGTTTCCGCAAGCTCAGCTGCGGATCCAGACCTCTTGGTTGCTGGAGATGAATGGGACGAGTGTGTTGGCACACGTGACGTCTCACGCTCAAAAGCCAACCTCGTCAATGCTCGTTTACTTCACTCCTTAGTCATGTGGTTATCAACGAACATCATGTCATAGGACCACGTCAGATGGCTGATTAAACCGAATAAAATCAAACTACACCAGCGCCATCAAGTATATAACCAGAAATAGAGACAAAATGTCATTTAATTTGTTTGAAAACTTTTCTGCCAAATCATTATTGCGCTCCGATTGGCCAACCCGAATTCGAACCAATTGACTGGTGTCGTCAATTGTTTTACTTCAAAACAACTAGTTTAACTTGAGCTTTGCTATAATTCAACGAAAATGGCAAAAATTACATATTTAATATTTAATTACCGATGAAAAGTGATTCCGTTTGTTTTGTAATTAGATGTTTTGCTGTGTTTCCTACACCCCGAATTTAACAGGCCACCATACTCAGAGACATTATCTTCATTACAATAAATACAGAATATTTTTGGAATATACGGAGACCATAGATATAGAAAAAAAGGGTCAGTTGTTGGCGCGGTAATATTTCTGCTTTCTCATTTGTGATTTCAGTGCAAACGAGAGTTGATATTTAAAAGTGATATAAGGCCCATTTGCCTGATGAGTTGCCAGGGATGGATGACCCTTATTTCGTCTCTATTTCTGGTTATATACTCGATGACCAGCGCCGTCCCTACTGTGACCTCACCCAGCTTGAGTTCTCAAACTGACGTAATATTTATAAACAAAGAAACCATAGTCGAAGTAGCTAATGCGATGAGTAGATAGCTTAGTTTAAAATCGTTTCTCTAGAAAACAGCACATGTAATAATATTAGCTAAGATTTATCCTTTTGTAAGCATATTATGTAAAAAACGAAGAGAGTTCTTTTACATAACATTTGAAGTGATTTTTTTAAGTGGCATTTAGATTCTTATATCTGCTCGACTAGAGTGTGAATGCAACTGAAATCGGTAATATCTTTTTACTGTTCAAATACCGGTCATTCGCAATCTATGTATATGGACTGTCCCTTCAGGTGCATTTACAAAAATATTAATAATTAAAATTAAAAAACAATGCTCCAGATACTCAATAAAAAACCATCACTAACAATTCGTCTAGACCTAGAGTATTTGGGCTCATTATATTATGAGCCCAAATACTACACTATTTAAATTAGTTGAGTAGTTGGGCAGTTTGTAGACAGTCCTGTAAGCGGCATCGGACCAACCACATCAGTTATTATAGTAATGTCATTGGATTTTCATAATACATATTTCAAACTTCAAGTCGCTCTGTCAAGTGAACTTTGATAAATATTCACTTTATGACTGGAACTAACAGGAAAAAGTATGACGATCTTTTAAAAGATGATTCATCAAACATAGCAAAGAACCATCCCGATTAAATAAACCTTCGTCCATCCGTTAGGGAGCTATGATGCAACAGACAGACACACTAGCAAAAGTTTTATAATTATCCTCTTTTTACGTCGGTAGTTAAACATATGCAACGCTCATTTAAACCTATTTAAATAATTGGATTGAGTGTTTTATTTCAATCCTATTCATCAATTGAGGAACTTGAAGAACACGATTCTTTTGTTCTTCTTCTTTCTTTCTTTCTTCTTCTTTTTTATTTCTTTTTTTATTCTTTTATTATTCAAAATGTAAATGTAGCAAAGTTATTTTTTTATTTGATACAAAATAATATTAATAATACGAGGTTTATATTTGCATTTACTCTGTATATTTTTCTTTGGTTTTTAATTTTGCCGACCTTGGTGGCCCAACAGTTTGTCCTGTAGGACTGGTCTAGATGATCTGGGTAGCGCACTTTAGGCCTAAAGTGAATTATGTTGCTCTGGTCACCGGATCATCGGTGTCCACCTTATTGGTGATCTGCTTACGCTGGACCTTCCGGTACGAGGTCACGACTCGAGAACTCTTTGGCCCCATCGGCTATCTGTTCTGCAAGCAATGCGTCCCGGCCACAGCCGCCTAAGTTTAGCTATCTTTGAACTGTGTCCGTTAGTTTGGTTCTTTTGCGGATATCCTGATTTATGATTCGATCTTACAGTGAAACTCCGAGCCTAGGCTTCTCCATTGCCCACTGGGTGACCTCACAGTACCTTATCTACAAATTCATTACGTCAGTGTCCAAATCAATCACATTCTCTTTCCGGGAAGGATTGATTGGGTCTCTTATACTTTTCTCTGAAATATTCTGAAATGACTTCTAAAGAATCCATATACAGTGTTTTATTTTTAAATAGGACAGTATTGGGAAATCCGAAACCACAAAAAATACAAGGAAACTCTTAGTTTTTCAGTGCCTATCGACTCAGTTTCATGAAGGGATCATTTCATATTTCATTTTGTATAAAAAAATCAGGACAGCCGAAGTTGGCCAAATTCCATAAAATATGTTTCATCCTATACCTTCTATGGTTTCGGATTTCCCCATACTGTTCATTCCATTAAAAAAAAAGGCTCCGTATAGTAAATTTTATAAGTTTTAATTTTACAATACAATACACTACAAAAATTCTTTATTGTACACCAAAAAAGGGAACAAATCAAATACAGTTCAATTAAAAATTAGCGGTAATACATAATATAATATGGGCGTTATCATATGGGTCTTATCGCTTTAAGCGATTTCTGCTAGACAACCTTTGGATGGAAGTAATTCTATAATTTACAGGAAAAAGACGGCGGCGTATGAAGAATTACTAATCAATAGATAGAAAAACGGTAAATAAATACAAATATACATATATTTATAAATAATGAAATCAATACATATATATCACAGATCACATATATATATATGAATATCATAAACTACTATATATTCCTACACCTATATAAAATGAAATTTCTTAAATATAATTTTAAAACATAAAAATAACTAAGCAATTCAGTTCACACTAAAGTTAGGTAGTGTTCTTTTACCATATTTTTGAAAATATTCAATGATTTTGCTTGTTGAGTAGACAAAGGTAAAGCGTTCCACAAACAAGTAGCCTGACCAGTAAAGGACTTGTCGTAGTTACTAGATTTTATATAAAATAGAATACGTATAACATTCCGAGTACAATTAAATTATTAAATTTTTGGGGTTCACACATTGACTTACAATTATATGGACGTCGGGTCCGCGCTAAAAAGTGTCCGAACTTATAGGGCGTTAAAATCGTATACAGAGCGTCATTCACGCTTTAGTCTTCGTTTGTTCGACTGACAGCGAAGCAGGCAAAATTAGACAGTACTGCGATGATATTACAATTCAAATTCAACGTTTTAGCTTTTTCATGTTCCTTTACATGTCACTACGTTTAAATACGTTGACTTGGGACATTTTTTTCGTGGTTTTTGTATTAGACCCGTCGTCCATTTATTTGTAAGTCCTGATCCTTGTAAAATTGTTCGTCCAGGGAAATATTGCCTTTTTTAATATTACCAAGTGACGGGACGAACAAGTCGTGCGCCTGGTTGTAAGTGACAGGCTTATCCATAACATTTTCAGTGCCACTCAGAGCTTTAAATCACAAAGATCTGAGTAGACACAATTGGACAAGTCCCATGTGCTTCTAATTGAACGCAGTAACGCTAACATGACCGCTTGGTGGCAAATAGGTAAGGTGGCGGTACTTCCCTGGACGAACTCCAGGAGCTCTATAACTACTAAAAACATCTTACCTGTGTCAGTCGCCAAGCAGTAATGTAAGGATTGCTCTTCCGCTTTTGAAGGGTAATGGTGAAACTATAGGTACAGTCAAGGGAACATCCTTTGAACTTTATACCGTTCTTATCACAAGGGGCATAGAGTTTTATTGAAATCTCAAGTGTCAAGCTCGACGTGCTCTTGTCTCTAGTGCTTGTCAAGATACGTCTCAAAGTGGCAGCTGCAGTGGCAGTGCTGCTCAGGATTTGCGATTTAAGACTTTGACTACAAAAAAAGAGGAGGTTCTCAATTAAACTGTATTTTTTATATGTGTATGTTTGTTGGAAAGAGGGTACCTCAGTACTGGTCCCATTTAAATTCGAAGAAAATATTCCACTTCTAAGGGTTGCTAACGAGGGTATGAGTCCGGTAACCGATTTCAACAATAAAACATGGCGAATAGATGTAATTATACGATCTTTTGAGGTCGGTTTTTTTACAAAAAGGTTATAATTATAATATCCGGTCGATCAGGTCAATATATTAGACATAGGTGGTAGATGACTTTACCGTCTCCGTTAGCATTGACCATGGGACCTGTAAAGGGCCCGAAACGTCAGTTAGTTTATAAAAATATTATTCAAGAGATCTAAATAGCACAAAATATGAAATACGTTATATTCAATGACGTTAATATTCCAAATAGCTTTATCAAAGGCGCAAATATAACGCGAAATGAATTCGGCAAATGGCCTACTGGAGCTGAAGGCTTTTTTCATGAATAAACACAGTGACAGCGGGGTCGCCTATGCTAATGGGCGTATAGGTATATATACCAGGTTCAATTTATTCCCCAGCTTAGTAGGTTTTGGATGAAAGTTGAATTGCCACATAAGCTTCGGCTTCCTTAATAAATAAATGTAAATAAATATTAGACATCACATGCGTTGCTCCCAAAGTAAGTTATTAATCAAATAATCTGTTTATTTGAGTTTGAATAAACCGAAACGTCAGGAAACGGCCTAAAGCTGCTAAATTATCTTTTACCGACAAAAACATCGAGATTGTAAGAATAATTCATAAGTCAACGACGAAAACACTATAATGTTTTATCTTCAGATCAACATGTATCGCAATAGCTTCTCATTCATTTTAATTTGCCATCATAGACAACGAAGATAATACATATTATATATATCGTCATATCTTACAGTAATTTTAAAATACCGAATGTAACCTTACAAGTAATTATCTCTATAATTTTCTTTATGATACCAAACGATAGGACGAACAAGTTGTGCGCCTGGTGATAAGCGACACGCCTGTCCAAACCAATTGTAGTGCCCACGTCACAGTCTTTGCCATTTATGGCAAAGATCTCAAAGGCACTGCCACTGAGTCCGTGACCCTGAGACATAAGTTGACAAGGCCCATGTGCCTATAATTTCACCAGTACCCTTACCCCACAAAACTGGAACGCGGTAATGCTGTTATCGCTGCTAGGTGGTAGTACTTTTTAAGGGACCACTAAAAACCTGTAAGAAAAGATAAAAATGCATCTGCTACTGTAGCATCTGAAATAGATATAGTTTGAATAAAGGAGACACTACACGTATAAACGAGAAATCGGCTAGAACCGCTTCTTTCTTTCGCTTCCGCTCGAAAATCGCAACTAACAATTTACATAAATTGTCAACGTTTTATAGATTTGGTCGTAAAAACGTTTGTAAACGTTTATAAAACACGATTTAGGCCCAAATTATATGACATTATTGTTGTTTAGTAGTCAGTTAATGACCGCTTTAACGTTGTATAAAAGTTTAAAGGCCCGACTTTTCGTTCTGTTACTGATTGTATTGCGATCCTAAAAGTGATGCTACATGATGCGTTGCGTCGATGTTACAACGCCTGTACATTAACGCTGCGTTGTACTTCACATAAATTAGAACTACGTGGCACATGGTACGTTGAAATAGCGCACGATAACAACAAGAGGCCTGGAGACGAACCGAGGAAGGGTACTGCGTCGCGACACCGCATTGCTCATGTGGCTCTCGGTGGACCTATAAGGAGACTGCTAGCCGCGATACAAGGCAACGCAGTCGGGTATTGGTACATATACCAGATACCAAATATTCATGACGTAATGAATATAATTCCGTAGTGATGTGAGAGAAGAATGTAATGTGACGAGAAGAGTGCTAGGTATGAATGTGGAGGGAAATAAGGGAAAAGGAAGACCAAAGAAAAGATGGATGGATTGTGCGAAAGATGACATGGATACGAAGGGTGTGAGTATAAAAATTACGGCTGATAGGGGAGAATGGATGAAAAATACATGTTGTGCCGACCCCACTTAGCATAAGATAAGGGCAGGAAGAAGAAGAAGAAGTGATGTGAGACATAATAACTATCTAGTTCGTATGCCTTAAGGCGCAGCGTAGAGGGTCACCATAATTTTATTTATCACCATGTAATTTATTCTATCTACTGGAACCTATGTTGACGACTAAAATATTTGAATTTGAAGCTATTTTTGTAACTAATTTGTTTTACATTGACAAGCTGTAATTTATCAAAGCTACTCTAATTTTTTAGTTTATCTGTTTTGAGAATCTACTTATTATAATGAGATATGCTTGTTGGTGACTTTTCGTTTACCGGGGTTTGCGTTAGGGTCTCTCTTTTCATATTAGTCGAAGTCATCACTCTCGTCGACATCTGAGTCTAAATCATTGGCATCTTGTTGCTGAGGGTAAAGCTCGGGATAAAGGCACGGGATAAAGGCGCGGGGATTGAGGAGAGGGCAATGATCTCGTTAATAGCTGTATTTTATTAATAAAGACAGATTTTTTTACGAAAAGAAAAATTTCAAAATTATACGTAAGATGGCAAAAGTTTGTAAATCAACATAGTCAATCAAATGGCCATGACGCGCCACTGTGCTGTGATGGAATAACGTCGCTACGCCAATAGCTCGTATTGACAGTATGACCTTAGTGTGCTTTCCTTAACAATATAGTATCTCACATTTTCAGGTTAAGCCGTCAAATTAAAATTCCATTTACGACGACTAATTTATTTCCGTCGTTTTTATCAGACTTTTTTAGGAATAAATCCATCAGGTGCAGAGTTGTTGAAGTTTTTCCCTTTTGATTTTGTCCTCGATAGTTGGTATTTTGATAAAACACGTTTGTTTAGTGGGGCCGTCACTTTGTCATTTACTTACCAACAACTCGCACGAAGCGCCTATCTCTCCTGATACATACGGCAAAGGAGTGGAATTCATTACCAGCGTCTATGTTCCCGAAAGCGACAATTTGGAGCTACTAAAGGCTAGAGTCGAGCATCTTCATCTAATTTGGTTTGTGATCTAAAATCAGGTGAGGTTGTGATCAATTGTTTGTTTACATTGGGTATATCGTTAAATAAGAAAAGGTCGTAGCGCAAAGAAAATACTTCAGGAGGGAGACCATTCCATATCTTGCAGGTTCTTGCAAGGAACGAACGTCACACCCGAGTGGTCTTACCCCCCGTTCATACGGCAGTGCACTGCACGTTTGTTTGCAGTATAAATTCGAACCGAATAAACAATGGCGCATATATCATAATAGAACAATAACAAGTCGTTTGTACTGCAAAAAAACATCATCATATCAGCCGGAAGACATCTACTGTTGAAGATAGGCCTCCCCCAAAGATTGTCAGACTAGCCGGTTGGATGCGACATGGATCCCTCAGTTACCAGCCGCCCTTACCGGGTTATCAGTCCATCTAGTAGAGGGCCGTCCCACTGAACGCCTTCCGATTCGTAGTCTCCATTCGAGAACCTTTCTGCCCAACGGCCGTCAGTCACTGCAAAAAACGCACACCGCTAGACAAGTTCACGGAATACTGCAAAAAAGTTCAGTGCAAAACCTTGTGAACGAGGGCTTAGATTGCCAGACATCAAGGATGTGCTTTACTCGTTTAGTGGGAGGTGCGATGTTGAAACGTGACGGTGACCTTTGGGTGACCTTGAAACTTCTTATGAGGCTCAACGCCGTAATTAATCACTAGCAACACACACTGGTCAAAGACTTTTGCCTTTACCCCATTCGATTATCTGTTCTGCGAGCAATGTGCCCCACCCACTGCCACTTAACTTTTGCAATTTTTTGAGCAATGCTACTCTGGTTCTTTTGCGGATATGCACATTTCAAAATCGATCTACATACCATCTGTATAAATTCATAGACGAGGTTATTCACTCTACGGCCACGTCGTTACCTTATTTTATCACAGAAACTAAAGAGTAAGACGTATTTTTTCAAGTAAAGTTCAAGGAAGTTTTTCAACGAAGTTAGGCACAATGTAATTGACCGTGATTTATTGAGCAAATTTCACGTCAACTTTTCGCTTGTTCGGTTGACTAAACGGAAGCAGTGATGGGTGTCATTTTTTAAAAGGACCGCTATTTTAAAAAGGACCCTTCAAAAACTATTTATGCCAAAGTCTTCAATACCGACAAAAAACAGGTTCCAGGCATAATACGTGCTTTTATAAAACAATATCGATTTTTATTAAATCAAAAAACAACTCTTGGTCCAACTTATCCCTAAGTCTTCGGGGTTACCTTTAAAGTGGTTCATACCATCAGGCAAATTTTCTGAAGACTTGCTATATACAGAGGAAGACGATACCAGTCAGCTCCAGGACTTACCTCATAATGCCTTTGTACGACAACTAGGGCAAGGTAATCTATCCTCATCAATTAATGATCCCGCAAATCCATTAAATAACACTGCAAACGTCTCAACACAACAACAAAAAGCATCCCATGCGATGACATGCCCGACATTGCTTATCCCTCAAGACTCTGCAACATGATTGATTCGAGGTTTCAAATCATACAGATTAGAAACATCAGTATCGTAACATTTATTTTTGTTGAATATCATCATGTTATCTCTGTAAAAAACGGAGAGTCAACAGACACTGGTTCGTGCCTGTTTGTTCGACCTTTCTATAAATAATAATAACATATACAATAATAGGTTTTGTTTTTTAACCGACTTCAAAAAGGAGGAGGTTCTCAATTCGACTGTGCGTTTTTTGTATGTATGTTACGCGATAACTCCGGTATTTGTGAACCAATTTTGATGATTCTAAAGGTGACTGTTCACGCATGAACATTCATTTTTATAAATAGCGCCTAAATTTTATTATAAGGAGCAATTATTTTAATGGTTTTGCTTTTCTCCAATTCAAGGCTTTTTTTCTCTCTCAATATACTTTGAGTAGTGAGAACCGATTTTTATCTTATTTTATCTCCTGTGTCAAGTTTCGTATAGTGGCGAACTAGGGGATGAATCGGGATTTGCGCACTTTCCGGTAACCGATTTCAATACAACTTGGCAAATAGATGTAATTCCACATACTTTTGAGGTCGGTTCTTTTAGAACTCTGTACTGAGATTATTTTAATTATATTATGCGATGGGACGAACAACTTGTGTACCTGGTGGTATGCGATACGCCTGTCTATAACATATGCAATGCCACTCAGAATTTTAAATCCGAGACAATACGAATGTCACTTGTACACCTAGCGTCGACATGACGCCCATACGCGGAGACACCTCGAGAGATTGGTAGAGATAAAAAAACCGGTAACATATTATCAACATCATTTCAACCGAAAGACGTCCATGGCTGAATATAGGTCTCCCCGAAAAAATGCGACAACGAGCATTCTTCACCAGGTCATCGGTCCACCTTGTGGGTGGTCTGCCCGCGCTACAAACATATCAAGAGAAAACCACTTATTACGTAGTTTAGTCATAACATTACTAAATAAAGGCAAACAAAATCAACAAAGTGCTTATAATTTGAATGTTAATCAAACTGAAGTAAAATAAACAATTACTTTCTTCATTAAGTCAAATTAATAAAGTTAAGTTGTAAACTTGAAAATTAAAGAAACTTTTTTGTTTCATTATAGAAAATTTATTTATTATAACTGAAGTTACCAAGAACTGTTTTTCGTGTCAGTTTTCGTACTTGCGTTAATCAGGCCGACTGAGTTGGTAAAATATTCGGCTATTTTGCCAAGTACCTTTTCGAATATTATTCGTTGCTACATTAGTTACAACTAGTAGCCACACTGTTAAAATAAATAATACCTTAATACCAGTGGGTGTATAGGAAACCTGTTACAGAAAAGATGCTAACAGATTGACTACATGTTTGCAGTCGATCTCGGCTGCATGAAGTCGGTTTCGACTGCGTTAATGTGTGAAGTAGTTATCAACTTCATGCAATTGAGGTCCCGGATAACGATATGCGTATTTGCAGTTTATGTAGACATGCAGTCAATTTGTTACCATCCTAACTGCAAATGTCGTAACACAATAGTTCATCGACAAAAAACATCGCATGAAAACGATGACATGACCGACATCGCTTATCCCTCGAGATTCTCTCATATGATTGATTCGAGGCTTTGAATGGCATAGATGATATATACATCAGTATATCATTTTTTTAGTAAATTCCGTATAATGGTCATACGTAAATGGATGATATGGTATTTAGCAGTGTTCACTGAAGGCGGCGTTGTTATATAAAGTTTAATTTTGTTTTCAAGTGTAGCTTTGTGTTTTTTTAATTTGTCAGTTCTTTTAATACTGTATGCTGTGCTTCAATAAGTGCAGTCAAAGTCAAAGATCATTTATTCCATAGGTAAAATAAATTTACACTTGAAAACGTCACATTTACATAACATTACATTAAGCTATTGCTCGTGCACTACGCTGATTTCCCTGAGAAGAACGAACAAGGAACTCTAGGGACATCTTTATCTAACACGTAGTCTTCAATTTTGTAATGTGACTTTTCAATCAAAATATTTATAATGTAGTTTTTAAATAGGATATAATAATCTTAATATATACTCCGGAATCGTATTATAAAAACGTATACAGTTCCCTATAAAAGAGTCGTTTAACTTGGTTAAACGAAATCGTGGTACCATGAGTTTGGACTTAGTTTTAAGGTTAATATTATGGATATCTTGTTTCTTATTAGAATTATGTATATTTTTACGGGCATATAAAATGTTTGAGTAAATGTACTGTGATACCACAGTCATGATACCAGTCTCCTTAAACTTTTCTCGAAGAGCCTAGACGGACACAGAACGAGTCGCTCGTTTTTGCAATACAAATATGGTATGAATATCTGCCGCTTTACCCCCATGAGAATCCCGTAGGACATTATACTATGGAAGTAACTAAAGTAAACTACTCTAGCAGTACTAACATCGGTAAGCTCACGTATTCTGCGGACTGCGTATGCAGCGGAGCTTAATCTGCTGGCCAGGGAAGATATATTTGGAAATTTACAGTGTGAGCGAGAGTCGTGTCTTTTGAGGCTGCTTCTGCTGTTCGCATCTTTTTTCATGGTAGCAAGTGACGGGATGAACAAGTCGTGCGCCTGGTGGTAAGTGACACTCGGAGTTCTAAATCGCAAAAATCTGAGGAAACATAATTTCACCAGCACCCTTACCCTTCAAAGCCGGAATGCAATAATGCTCACGTAACGGCTTGGCGGCAGAAATAGATAAGGTGGCAGTACTTCACTGGACGAACTCTTTCACAAGGAGCTCTACTGCTACCTTTTCTTTACATGGAAAACAAATAAAACAGTGTTCAAACCAAATTGCGAGAGAATTCGTTTATTCAAATTTAACGAAAAGCCGTTAGACGATAATGTAAATAAAAGTACATTTTAAACTACATCACAATAATATAAAAAGTTATTTCAAGACTGTTATTAATGTAAACATCTGAAGTTTTTGACGACCTCAGTGGCGCAATGGTTCCATTCCCGGTAGGATCAATTTGGGAAATGAACTTTTCTAAATAGATTCTAGTATCAATGTCTGCAAGTCAGTCTAGACTGACTTTATATAGATACTAGACGTAGATACGAGTATCTACACTGGAAGTGCCCCAAAGTAATTTCCATGCTCTGGTACTCATAGCACAGGGAATTCAGTAGTTTGAGACAAGGCAATTGGTGTGGTTGTCTGGCACACTACATTGGCTAGCTTTGGCGCTCCACAGCAATATCGTGACGCTGCATGAGCAGCGGTACAACAAGTAACTTATCTGTACGAAGTTGGTAAACTGCTCTAGTTGAACGATTTGTTTGAATGATGACCTACTTTGTACCATATGTCTGTTGACTTACAACTCTTTATGTGGAAAACAAACGATCGGAAAGTTTTTTTGCCTACCAACGTTTGGAGAAATATATTTCAATGATGCTCGACTCACTGGTCTCCTCCAAGGAGAGAATTATAGGCCGTAGTCTACGACACTTGTTAAAACCCAACCAACTCGCTCGAGTTTTAACAGGGTTTTTACCCAAAGAAGATTTTAACCCATTTCTGCCCAAACTCGTGGGCAGGAACGGCGAAACCGGAACTTGGTTTCAAATTTCGATGTAAAATAAATCTTTTTTAGACGAAAGACAGGCAATTTCACACAACACACACCTTGCAATCGCAATGGTTTCTCACTACTAAGAATGCGCATTACAATTCTATTTTTATGAAGATTGATTCAAGTGCTGTATTTATTTTAATGCGCTTTTCAAGCGAATCGATTGAATAGAAAGGCAAATCGAATCGTCCAGATAGCAATAAACATTTTGTAATAATATGGTTGAATTTCAACTTTAATCGATTTACAACAAATATTTAGTTAAATATATAGATGTTGCTCTGAATTTTGGGCGTTAATGGGTTTTAACCAGCTTGCTCATCTCTGACTACGAAGATGTTGAGTTATTCTTGATAAGAGAAATGCTACTTCACAAAATTTGCAAATCCCGCTACAATGCCGAGTCGAAGCAGTGAACTATTCAAAGTAACTGTGCATTTCAAATTGCCATATCTTGCCAAGTTTGACGTTCAAAGTTTCAAATTCCAATTGCTTGTGTAAATTTCTGTTCCCATCTTTGTTTGAAACTGTCTTGAAGATGATATTGGGTGGTTGTTTTTAGAAACAACCAACCAGTATTATCTTCGTCCTTAGGGACTTAATGGAAAGGATCTGATATCCGCCTAACCGTGAATATATACTTCAATTTCTCGATGACAACGTGCATTTAGACAAAAGTACGTTTTACGGTTCCGTACCCAACTGTCAAAAAGACAGCAGTTGAATTAGAGAAACTGATTTCACTAATTCGGCTACCGATTTACATTGGACATCTACAATTACCGACCGTAGTTGGTTGTCGGTTAAGGTAATATTGTCAACAGCCGATGGTTGCATGCGGTTACCAAACGATAACTTGAAGAGATCGAGCACACAGTTGACGTCCAAGTGCAACCGCAATGTTGTGGTTAGCCATTGGTATTTCACCATTCGTATGATGCGACTGTTGCTATTGGTATCAAATTGAATTGTATACAGTTAAAGAATTAAATTATCCATCCTACACTATTCAACAAAATCTAAGGAACAAGCCAATTATATTATTAACTTATTCAATATTTTTTTTTAGAAATAGTACTGGCCGCTAAAATTTATAAATGTAAATTAAAACTGTGTAATAAAATTATGGTTCGAAATTTTAAAAAATATAACAAAAAATCAAAACTATTTTGAAATTTATGGTAAAGGTTGTTTTGGTAATTTTTTATGATATTGAGCATTGTGTTAAGTCATCGTTTAGTGCAGAATGAGATGTTTGGGGATTTGGGTATGTTGGAAGCTGGGCGCAATCAGCGTGATGTTGCAACAGCTGTTAACCCTCAACCGAGCGTAACTTGCCGATTCTGGGCATACTACGATTAGGGCTACAGGAGATGTAGCCGAATATCACCGAGGAAGATACAGGTCACAACACAAAGACAAGATTGTTTTATTGCAAAATACTGCAAGAAGACAGCTCTATAGTACAGGTTCACAAATCCCTGCACCAAGTGGTTGTTAGTGACCAAACTGCTAGGAGAAGATAGCATGAAGTCCATCTTTATGCACAAAGACCGTCAAAGAAATCGAAAACATCGTTTAGCACATTTGCACTGGACTGAAACTCAGTGGATGTGTGTGAGCTTCGTTTCGGTTTTCATTCCAATTCAAGAACAGTGCGAGCTTGGCGAGTTCCTGGTCGCAACATTCGACTCCAGTATCCTCTGGAAGTTCATCCGTACCGTCTTCGATGTGGGCTGGAAGCCCCCTGATTGGATGAACTGATCTGGTTTGGATATAAGGTAATTTGAATGCGGAACGATACTGCGACCTGGGTCCAACCCATGGTAATCACTCACTGACAACAAGTTCGGCCAAGATTTCATGCTTATGCACGATTACGCAAGTACACACTACAAGACTGGTGATGATCGGGATTCGCGAGTACGATATCACGTTGTTAGATTGGCCTACTCAGTCCTCCGATCTTAGTGCATTAAGTATGCATGGAATGTACTAGACAGAAAAGCATTCGATCTTCCCCAAAATGTACACACAGAAAAAGAGCTTGTTTTAACCGACTTTAAGAAAAGGAGGAGGTTCTCGATTCGACTCTGTTTTTTTAATGAATGAATGAAATATTCTTTATTGCACATTAAAATTACAATGACAAGACAGAACAGTAACGTAAGTATCAAAGAGTAAGCTAATGTACAACAGGCGGCCTTATTGCCACAAGTTTTAAGCCAAATTTAAGAGTTGGAATGGGGGTGCAACCAAAGAATATCTTGTAATGAAAGCGTTTTGAATAAATACACTACTCATCAATAAAGTAATTATATAAATAATAATAATAACTACATATTATATTATTGGAACGTGTACATAAATATTAATATATAATAATAAGGTAACTTATATACTTTTGTAGGACAATGAAATAAATTATAAATAGTAATAAGAATAAATAAATTTCCAAAGGAAGATTATACCATTAACCAAAAAGGAAATAAAATTAAGGAAATAAAATTAAGGAAATAAATTAGGGAACGGAGCGGAAAAATCCAGAATCTTAACACGTCGTTTGAAGGAATCAAGAGAAGGGGATCGTCGAATTGATTTAGGGAGATAATTCCATAGTCGGATAGCAGATACAGTAAACGAGTTGGAGTAAAAATCAGAGTCATGAGAGAGAGATGTTTAGTATGAATGTATCAGAAGATCGAATTTTTGTATGTATGTTACGCGATAACTGCCATAACTCCATTTGTAAAATAATTTTCTTTACTCTTTCTGTCAAGTTCTAATTGTTAGACAGTTATTCGTTCTCTGGACTGTTTTGAAGCAACATTCCCTCACTCTATACGACAGCGCCTCTAAAAGACGACATTGCATAGTGGCTACCTCTGACCGTCTCAGGACTGCCTTCACTCATAGATTTTTCTGTTTCCTGGGATGTTTTCTGTACAATGCACTCAACCGTGAACTAAACATCTTTCAACTAAATAAGTTCGAATGTAAAAAGAAGTTGGCAAACTGGCTGCAAGGATTGAATTACGATGAAACTGAAGCTTTGCTTCGTCCGATTGCATGACTCAAGGACCTATTTATTTATTTATTTTTGGAGCTTTGGGTAGAATAGGATCTCTATATGTATATGTATATATATATCCGTAACTACGCACACACACATACACACACACACACACACATACACAAACACACACATAATACAACACGCACTCATAGTCAAATATCTTGCACGTGCAAAAAAGTTTTTAAATTTAGGAATGAAACTATTTTTCCGGATTTAAATCGCGTATATTTGTTTTTTCAAACAAACCGACGTTTCGGGCCCTTTACAGGTCCCATGGTTACGGTTGACTTTTTAAATTTAATTTTAATTTAAGTTTGATCTTTTAGGTGTATATAGTTCAATAATGTCAAATGTATTTTTTTACTATTTAAATGTTTTTCCTTTATAAACAATTAATCTTAGTAATACCTTAAGATTGTCATGTGTCATTTCCAAGGGTGAGAGCCTGGTGACTTGTAGTACAGGCGTTAAGCCTTTAACAAGCACCAGCTCCCAAAAATAAGTTATTGCATGTATCTTAAATTACTAAGAACTATATGTACGTATTTTTGTGGAGGAATAAACGTTATTATTATTATTATTTTCGTATTTATTTTAAACTCTCGCCTCTCCCAAGGCCTAAAAAATTAATTTTGACGAATCTTTTTTTGTTGGAAAGAGGGTACCTCAGTAGTAGTCTCTTTTAAATTTGAGAAGATATTCCACCTCTAAGGGTGGCAAACTAGGGGATGAATGACTTTCGGTTGAGTTGATGAGTTGATGAGGTCGGTTTTTTTTATCAAATCTTTCAGAGTATGATGTCTTATTACACAGGCGACAATTTGCTAACACACATTAGAGTATGGCACGTCGTTGTAGCACCGTTCCTTATACCTGGGAGGTCCGACTGATTATTAAAGAAACTTATTTAAATAATTTTTAACTGTCACAATAGTTTTTTATTTTTGTCACAGTTTTGAATGAATGAATGAATGAAATATTCTTTATTGCACATAAAATTACAATTAAAATACAATACAATAGCTTAAGTATAATAGTAGTAGTAAGTCAATGTGCAACAGGCGGCCTTATTGCTATGTAGCAATTTCTTCCAGGCAACCTTAGGATAGACATTTCGGATATGCAAAAGGGGTGCAACCAAAGAATATCATCATAAGTACACTACATAATAAGTAATAATAAAAATATATACATATCCATAGATTAATATACATATACATACAAATAACAATAATATTATTAATACATTCATAACAATAAATACACAATAATATTAAATGCTTATATACTTTTAATAGAAAAAGAAAAATGAAGTACAAATGTAGGAAATAAATGAAAGGATAGTAGAGGACAGACGAAATTTAGGAGTTGAGGAAGTGATCCTTGACACGTTGTTTGAAGGAATCAAGAGAAGGGGATCGTCGAATCGATTCAGGGAGAGAATTCCACAATCTGATCGCAGAAATGGTAAAAGAGTTGGAATAAAAGTTAGAGGTATGAGAGGGCAAGTTAAGTAAGAGAGTATCAGAGGAGCGAAGGGGACGACAGAGTGTAGAAGAGTGGAAAGTAAAGCGATCTTTAAGATAAGAAGGCGTAAAGGGATAGAACAGAATTGAATAGAGAAGTGAAAGAATATGAAGATCTCTACGCCGATGGATGGGCAGCCATTTAATTTGTGCGCGAAATTGGGAGACATGGTCAAATTTACGTAGTCCGAAGATGAACCTAACACACATATTTTGGAGCCGTTCCAATTTATTGAGAGTTACTGACAAATCTGGGTAGCAAACATCTGCATAGTCCAGTATCGGGTGGAGAATGCTCTGGGCCAGAGTAATTTTGGTTTTAGTCGGCAAAAAGTTTTTAAGCCTTCTCAGAGAGAAATGCGCACCAAACACCTTTTTTATTTTACACCAGTTTTGTTATTTTACAATAAATTTTGATTTTTATTTCTTAACAACCCTTTTATTATTTTATCCTTAAAGTTAAATTTGAAATCAATAGTACATTATTGCAGAGGCCGGAAAGAGATTGCTGGACGAGCATGAGCTTGTTTTAATACGAGTCAAGCAATTCCCGTTCCCGCCGAGGCATGTATAGCGCTTTTCTCAAACTATATGAGGAAATAATAAAAAAGTAAAAAGAAGATTTATAATAGAAAAAGTAAAAAGAAAATAATAATATTAAACTTCATAATTGACATATGGCTAATATTGCTTCTAGTTCGAAATTAGGCGAAGTACAAGATATTACTATATCTTTGCTATCACTCTTCTCTCTCTCTCTAAATAGAGAAAAAAATAAAAGGAATTGTAACCCACATTATTATATCGATTAAAGAATTTTAAAAACCTATTGGCTGACTAAATAATTTTCTTATCACTTTCCTGTGTTAATATCCCTCATGCTCGTATAACATGTTCATTTAGGCAAATTGCTACAGTTGAGTATTATAATTCAACATAAAGGGTTACATTCAATCAAATTCTCTTAAAAGTTTCCGTTCAGTGATTCGTCAGCCTAAAGGAAAAATGATGAGGTATTTCTTTCTTGTCTCTTTTATTATTTTCTATAGAAATCAATTAAGATTGTATTTGAATAATTCTGAACATCCAAATTAAAATCACCGCCTTATTTTATGACTTACCATTTAAGGTTTAAGAATTTTCAAATATTATAATTGAATTCGTTTTCCTTTCACATTATTACAATATTACTGCAAACTAATTATACAAAGGGCGCACTATAAGTTTCCGGAACTGGCCACTTACATAAACAATATTAAAAAAGTAATTACAACATTTGAAAATGGATCTCTTTGGCTGTAGAATACAGTGTGTTTCATCTGACTGTCACTTGTTTTTACATTGTGGCGTCATTTTAGGAATTGGTTGTTTACATCACCATGGATTTAACTCGTGAAAATTTGCGTAGTATGATTTTCTACGACTTTATGTGTAATTTAACAGCTCAGCGGTGCTTCGCTCGGCTTCAAACTGCATTTGGCGATGAAGCACCGTGCAAGACGACTATTTATAGCTGGTTTGCAGAATTCAAAAGCGGTCGTGTGAATCTCAGTGACGAATTTCTAGATGGTCGCCCGTCCACTGCTGTGAACAACAAAAACATCGATGCTGTGCGCCGTATGATCAAAACAGACAGGCATGTGACATACCATGAGATTCGGGCATCCTTAGGCATGAGTCAAATACAATCAATACTACACAAACATTTGGGTGTGAAAAAGCTATGCTCTCAGTGGAACCCACACATTTTGGCTGACGCTCAAAAAATGAATCGTGGCGCTTGGTGCAATGCCATGCTTACCAGATTCAACAAAGGGGCGCCAAATTTGGTGTGGGACGTAGTAACAGGTGACGAAATATGGATTTATAGTTACGATCTCAAAACAAAGCAGCAATCGGGCGTATGGGTCTTTCGACTAACGTGCCACGCGTGCAAAGTGCCTGTAAGCGGATGATTGCTTCTTTTATTTAATAAAACTGGACACGTGACCATCGTTGCTTTGGAGAATCGTTGTACCATGAATAGTGATTGGTACACGACCATTTGTTTGCCGGAAGTTATTGAAAAACTCCGTAAAAATAACCGTAAACGTCGTACCATCTTGCACCACGATAATATATATCAGTTCTCACTCGGCCAGACAGATAAATAAATTTTCATAGGTGAACAACGTTGACCTTATGAGCCATCCCGCGTACAGTCCCGACCTGGCACCTTGTGACTTTTATTTATTTCTAAAAATTAAGAACCAGTTACGCGGTCAACGATTTTCATCACCTGAAGAGGCTGTCGAAGATATGAAAAATATGTTTCAGAGATTGTCACGGAGGAGTGGCATAAATGTGTTCAAAATTGGTTCATCCGTATGAAAAAGTGCATTGCAAACATTAACTCTAAGAGAGAATATTTTGAGGAACAATAAATTCATTTCTGACCATTTATAGTATTTTTTCTTATTCATTCCGGAAACTTATAGTGCGCCCCACATATGCACTATTGACGGCAAAGGTGCTTGGATATCGCGAATAGAATAAAAATTTTCACAGCAGTGTGTCAAAGTGCTAAAAATTGTCTGTCACGTGTAGTGCAATGATGGATAACGGAAATCCACCAAAGTCAAAGTCAATTCAAAACCAAAGTCAAATCATCATTTATAGGTACCATAGGTAACATTTCTGCACTTGGAAACGTAATTTTCGTCGTTCACTGTGCCGACTTCCCTGAGAAGAACGAGCAAGAAACTCTAGGGATTGCTCTTTTCAAATAAGCTTAAATGCTATAGAATACATTTTGAATCATATTTGTGTGGAATCTAGACTCCTGTTGCCATTCCATATGTTTTTATCTAACATGTAGTCTACAATTTTGTACTATGACTTTTCAATTAAAATACTTTTCATGTAAGTTTTAAACTTAGGAAAATGGTAAATTCAAATTCAAATTCAAATTCAAAATAATCTTTATTTCATAGGTATGCATTATTGCACTTGAAATCGTCACAATGGTTAAACTCTACCGCTTATTCGTAAGGCAGATTCCCCTGAGAAGAATGAGCAAGAAACTCTAGGGGTTGCTCTTTGTAAATAACATTTACAATATTTAATAATCTAATCTTATATATGCTCCGGAATCTTATGTTCAGTTTTGTAGAATGTTGAGAAAAATAAAAATGAATTTTCTTCGCTGGTACATGGTCAAGAGTATATCTATCTTGTACATATAAAATACTTGTTAAACTGTGTGGCGTGTTGTAACCACAAAATTTTCACGTGTCCACGTTTGTCAAAAATGTTTATGCTATGATTTGGATAATCTCCTCCTCCTAAAACACAGATCTTGTACTATTGTGTCTTAAAAATCGTTTCACTGCTGTTCACTGGTTCTTTTGCTTTGTTAAATTGAGTACGAAAACGACTAAACCCTTTGAACCCGGACTCATATATAGAATAGATGAATCAGGGAAAATCTTACTAGCATGAGTCAGGAGTTTCACAAAATGTTACGAACGCCATCTAGTATTAACAAAACCAATTAAACCTGATTTCTCACTACATTTTACCAAAAATTTATTTATTGTTACTAAAAGGATTCTTTTCTATTAAAATAAGAATTAAACTAACTAAAGATTACGTTTCCGCAACAAACCAAGCGTGAATAGGTCTGATACCTAATTTAGGGGTTGGATGCTCATATACAATTATAAAAGTGATGTTCATCTTAAATAATTGTAATTGTAACTTACGATTTAAATTCGACTCTTACCGCATGCTATAAGGACGGTCCAAAATCACGAACGTAACGAACGACAAAGTAACGAACCTATTGTCCTGTTAACTGTACAGCACTATACGCTCAGTACTCGTAAATAATAGTTTACAACCTACTTCAAACCTTTTTCCAACTTTGACTTATTTTGACAGATTTTCAACGATTAAAAATATCTGTGCATTTGGTGCATCCATCGACATGGTAAGACTTACTGTAAAAAGGTAACAAAATATATAACAAAAATCAATTTTTTTAACTAATTTTTATTATTGCAGATATTGGATTTGATTATGTGTGGAGTTGGATTCTACTTAGAGAAAAAAATAACAACGACAGCAGGTAATTAATTGTTATGAGTGTATTATGGTACTGATCACACAAAAATAAAACATAACCGATGACCTGGCAAAGACCAGCTGCTCTTAGAGGATGGAAAAAAAAAATAAAAGAAAGGAGCTGCCCTAACTACAGAATCAACGTGCATGTAACCAAAATTTGAAATTTATAAATGGCGGATTTCTTGAGTGTTGTACAATAATCTATCGATAAGTCATTATCGACATGCAAATGTATGGCTTAAATGTTGAAACTGTTTTTTTTGTTTCTTTAATTTACTGTAACCAAAGTATGCCTAAACAAACAGAAGTCTAATAATTTAATCTCGAGTGGTATATTATTATAAATGTCATCACACATATTTTACATTTTTTAAAAAGTTTATCTTCAAGATTACAACTGGTAACTTATTTAGTAAAAGTCACCAAACTGCTGTGCAGTTTGTTGGCGACATGCGCATTCTTACTTAATTATACCTACTTTACTGGTATATAACATTACATAGTATTAATTGTACTTACTTAATAAAACGTAAACATTACTTTAAGAGGTACGCCTTTAACCTACATTTTAGTACATATTTACATATCGTCTTTTAACTAACTGTCAAGTACAAGTCTATTCAGGTTTCTGCGGATTCTAGTATTCACGTTACTGGCTTTCTTATCATACAAATCAATCTATCAAGCAATCTTAACCGGTAACTTATTTAGTAATAGTCACCAAACTGTTGTGCAGTTTGTTGGCGACATGCGCACTCTTACTTTTTTTTAACACTCAACATTACCTTACCTATACCTACTTTACTGTATGTAACATTACATAAAATAAAAACAATAAAAACCTCGTAGTGAATTGTTTTAATAACAGAATATCGATAATATGTATGCTTACAAGATCAACACTACCTCAAAATAATCGTTAACAACAATCATCAAAATATACAAACAAACAGGCAATCTAAAGTAACAAAAGCAAAATTTGGCAAGATTAATAAATAAACTACTTAAATAAGTCTAATTACATAAAATATTTGGGCTATTGTGTGATTTATAGACAAAAAAATAACACATGCCTGTGCAATGTAACATTCGATTGATTTGCACTTTTTCTAAAACCACATCCCTTAATGCTGCAGCGTCGCATTTTCATTAATTACCTAATTATTCTCACTGTTAATATTTTTGTCCAATTTAATTATAATACATGTGAATAATTCAATAGCACATTTGGAAAAACATTTTTTTTGACATTTGTTGTACTTCCCTTTGACAACGGTATCATGTACCTCATGTACTGCGAAATGGACACGGTTGGCATTTAAGATGACGTTACATATTTTCTCACAAACTCATTCCTGATCTTCAGAAATTGAAACATAGAGAATGGGAAATGAATATCAGGCTGACTTTCGAATTAGGTGGTAAAGATCGCAGAGAGGTGTTGAATGCAGACCCTCAACAAGAACGAGAAGAAGTGAATTTTCGAAATCTTGATCACGTTGTTTTTGACATTGTCGATAAACACCAAAATTATCTTACTCATGATGCAATAAATAAATTAATAAAAATAAAAGTCAAATCTGTTATTTCGGCGTATTGTATTTAACCACCTGATAGTGGGGATGGACTTGCAATAGATGTTCTGGCTGATAATCCCCAAATCATTATTCTAAATTTACATATTCCTATAATTTCTTAAAGCACTTTTTATCTACAGCTCATCCTTTTGAGGTATAAAAGAAAAGCCCAAAACCTTTTTGTTTTGATCATCTCTTGCCTCCTAACTACCTCCAAATGCAGTCCAAAAGTTCAAAATAATGATCCCAGAATTCCCGTCTACATTTTCCTGGGTTTTTAGTGATACACTTTACTTAATTATCGTTTTCATTTGCGCAGAATTATTACCTATAGAATCAGAACCAATTGTAAGAATACAAACGACTATCTGCTACACACTGGTGGCATTAAGTTTGCTATGGATTGTGTTCGACACGGTGCTTCTCACGTCTCTGAGTCGTGCCACTATAAATCGTAAGGTAATTTTTTAAATATTTTTTAATTAGTTTGTATCATTATATAGTTTTTCGATACCACGAGTAATCCCCAGTCAGTTTACACCTGTCACATTCATTACATTTCGAATTCATTATCTTCGAACAGATTTGTGAACCTCGTGTACTAGAGTCTTATGTTTAATGTGGAAATAGTCATTTATTTTTAGCAGTTTGGTACCGCTAATATACAAGATGTTATTAGTATTCATAGGTTGTGACGATGGTAACCTCCATCGTCATCCCACCTTTTTAATATCTTGTTTTCTGATCGCATTCCCTTTTTCTTCACTATTCATAAGTTTATTCGATCTGTCGTCACAGTCATTAAATTTCTTGAAACGAAAGGACATAATAATAACTTAATTATACTCATATCTCATTACTAGGGAAACCCTGTATCGCGGGTGCCAGAGACACATACATAGACAACCACAAATTACACCCAAACTCACAGGAGAAATAAATATATGCCATTCTAATATTTCTCCGGAAATCGAATTTGGGACCTCTGTGTGGCGACTGCCACACCACTCACGTAGTAACCGTTCGGCCACGGCCACCGAACTATATTAGATATTAGACGTGCCCATAAATCACAAATTACCGTCATTTCCTTATTGTTAAACTTCACGTCCATTATTATTAAAATTACATAAATAAATAGGCCCTTTTGGGGTGACTATTGTGTATTGTGTTATTTAGTTTTATTGAATATGTTTTATAATAATTGTACCTTTTTTATATCGTTTTAGTATTTGTTATAGCATTCCTTTTCCTGTTTTATCGTCTCTAATCTTGGTGACATAATCTTTTGCGTTCTCATAGGGTTAACGATTAAGGTAATCGCAGTTAGCAATCTAATCAAAGGCTTCGGTGAGATTGGCATATGATTTTATCCCAAAAGATTCTGGAAAAGCTAATTCGTGATTATCTTTTTTAAGTCTTTTGAATGCAGTGGTATTTTATTTAAGGTCCATTGCTGGTGTGTGGGAATTTTTCTGGTCTTCTACGTCATGCACGCATCAGTGTCATTCGATGTGAGGTGGATATACATACAAGAATTATACAGCGTCAAAAATCAGATTCTTAAGAAACGATTATCGGAAATGTTACCAGTGATCTCAACTATTATCTTATTCTTTCTGATGAAATGTGAGTATAAATGTTAATATAATATTTTATATTTTGAAACAACAGTTAAGTTCAATATTATAAAAACCAAAAAGATTACACATTCACACTTTTTGTTTTACTTCGTACAAAGAGATTTAGAAGTTCACTGAATACGCTGTTTTTATAAATTGATATTATTTATTATATAACTAATACAAGAATTTTTCGATTATATCATTTTGTTTTTTTTTTTGTTATATTGATCGATATATAATAAGAAACCATTTCCTAGATAGGTTTGTAATGAAGATTTTTCTTATCAGAGTACAAAGATTTTTTTTAATAAACACCTCGTCTGTGTTGTAAAATCATGTCGATGTCACATGTTGTCGGAGTAGCGTAGTGTCTGAGTAAAATAATGTCGAAGCAACATATTGTCGGAGTAACGTAATGTCTGAGTAAAATCATGTCGATGTAACATGTTGTCGGAGTCGCGTGTGTCGAAGTTCAATTTTAGAGTCAAGTTAAAGTTAGGGATGCACATTTTTTCTTTGAATCGATTTTTTGGATCGTTATGAATCGTTTGCTTCTGAATCGATCCGCAGATCGGATACTCGTGAATCACGCTCATAAAAATTGTTTCAAAATAAATTTTGATAAAAAAGATAATTTTGACAGTCCTTTCGGCCTCAGTCGGTTGCGACTTCCATTTAGAGTGATATTAGGCAGTGAGAAATTGCTTTCAGATGGCACAAACGATCAACAACCGCCAAATATCGTAGACGTATTGTACTTAGTTGTTGCCAAGCTACTTTTCTTGCAGATCCATATAAAATAGTATTAGCCTACCGATGCTGCAGGGGTTCAGAAAGAGACTGTTTCGTTTAAATTATGAATACAATCTAAACAATCGATTTGCCTTAATGTCGAGTCGATTTGCTTTAAAAACGCATTGAAATAAATCGATACAAAAAATCGCTAGATCGTATACACTTGAATCCATCTTCATAAAAATCGAATCGTAATGTACATCCCTAATAGAAGTATGACGTTTCAAAAATAGGTATCCATGCCATATAGAGGAATAGTATTAAATACAAAAGTCTTATTGTAATTGACTAGAATGTTGACGCTGTATTTTTAAATTGTCACGTGACGTGACGAATAAGTTGTGAGTCTGGTTGTAAGCAACATGACTGACCCGTAACAGTTGTAATGTCACTAAAGGTCAACTATCACTGCATCCGTCACCATGAACCGTAAAGTTGACAAGTTCCATGTGTCGGTAGTTTCACCAGCACCCGTAGGTACCCTTAAAAACTGGTATGCAGTCATGCTCATTTTGCTTGGCGCCAGTAATAGATATGATGGCAATAATTCCCTGAACTCTTTCTTTTTCTTTCTCTCTTTCTCACTCTTTGTGACTATGCGTGTATGTAGTGTTGGGTCATGGAAAAATATCCGTTTTGAAAAATCATATTTAAAAAAAAAACTTTTCCTTCAATTTTGAAGTTACTGAACGAAAATGATGGAGCCATTAAAAAAGTTTTTTTTTCGCTGGTGTGTAATCATTTTGAATCTCGTTTTTCTCATGTGGATTTTAGACAAGTTTATTTTATAATTTACGTACAAAACTTCAAAAGATATTTCAAAACGCAGAATGTAATATGAGCTTTCGAAATTGTATTTTTCCAATTTTTCGGGAAAATTACTTAACAGTACGTGTATGCCACAAATATTTTCCCTCATTTGTTTTCACTGGTTTCCTTCTGATAACGGCAGAGGAAAATACAATGCCCTTAATTTAAATTTAATATGCGTTTGCCCGAATGATACCACGAAATTTAATAAATAATTAGTATTGGAAAATACTTCAGTGTTTTGAGCTCTTTTTACAATGACTTGACCAATTTTTTATGGACTAGATTTGGACTGGACAGACCTTTCCATCCTACTTTAACGGTGATAAGTTTAAGTTTTAATAAATGATGCATTTTAATCTTTACAGTGCCGATTACTCTTACAGCTCCATATCTAATACTCCTTCAAAAACGTCTGCCCCAAGACAGAGTTGACACAAATGTGAACATCGCATAAATTGTCTACATCGCCAAATAATTAAAAATTACGAGACGTGGAGATGAATAAAGTGAGTCTTCATTCTGCACGAATTAAAGAAAATGTTGTTGTGTAAACATCATTCACTGGCCCTAGCCATTCTTACTTAAAATGCTCAGCAATTCAAAGAGATCTTACGCCACTAATTCCTCTGCTATTTTCTATAAAATATGATCAATGATGGGTCTCGAACTAGTTAATTCTGTAATATTAATGCCAAAAGGATGTTAACTCCATGACTCTGAGACTATAAGTAATTTAACAATGCATGGTCTTACCAGAAATCGAGACCTCCTCATTTAGCGCTGAAAATGTTAGCCACTAGGCCATCAAGTTGTATAATATCGTCTGCATTGTATCGAAAACGTTATTCTAAAATATGGAATTAGATTTCACAATAAAAATGCATTTTTTTCTTTTAAAAATTACAATGTTTTTCTTTGAAACCTGTCCTGCTCCTATTGTATAAAGATTTCAACAAACTATGTCAATTATTGTAGTGCACAAAAACGTCAAATTTTCAATCGATTTTTAATTAACTGATCCATCGAATAAATAATTCGATGTTACTCAGTAATGTCCACAAGTAAATTCTAAACTTAATAGCTTTTAGTGGGGCGAACAAGTCTTTGCCTGGTGGTAAGTGACACGCCTGTCAATAACAGATGCAATGCCGTTCAGAACTTTAGATCGCAAAGACCTACCACTGCGTCCGTCACCCGGAAACATAAGTTGAAAAGTCCCATGTGCCTGTAATATCACCAGCACCCTTACCCTTCTAAATTGAAACGCAGTAACGCTCAGATTAGTGTATTGCGACATAGGTGAGGTGGCAGTACTTTCCTGGACAAACTCTTGCACAAGGACCTCTACTGCTACTAAACTACTACAGACTACAGCTAGAGCAGCTTGTCAAAATTCTTTGTTGATAATTTTACATTAGGTCAGCGTCATTCGATACATGTAGTAGCACGCATACGTACGCATACCACACCTAGAAGTGCCGGTGATGATTTTATACCGATTTATCGGATATCGAAGTTATAACAGGTAAAAGAACTAATATTAATTGCTGTTTCGGTAACTACTCTAGCAAACCATAAAGTTTTCAATGCCTGGGTCTGTCATTTAAAAAAAAATAAACAACTTCAAAAATACGTCACGACAATCGTGTGTGTTATTGTTTGGGCTGGTGATTTCGGTGTTTATTTATTGAAAACATACCGTAAGTAGCGTTTTTTAAGTTTACCCTGAATATAAATGTTTATAAACTATACTTTAAGGAGTAATTTCATGGTAAACGTTAGAACCACTCAAACGGAATATTATCATATTTATCCAAGTACGCCAAAAATTTCATTAGTGCTTATTAAGTGCAGGATTTGCGGTGTATTACTGCATTTTATTTGAGATGTTTTTGTTGGTAGTACGGAGGGTATTTACTTAGCAATGCAGAAATTTTTATTTATAAAAACTTGTATTTAAACTGAATGCTTTTCTAATTTGCGATACCAAATAGCCGCCATTTTGCGGTAGGAGGAGCGCATCGCGTGAGCGGATAAAATTCCCCTCTTTTTGCGTCGAGAGTTATTTAATCGGTTAACGGAAAGTGGGTGAAGTCGAATAAACTGTATTATCCCGTAAATTGCCCCTAAAGATGAAATATTTTGAATAGAACCACTATAAGGTGGTCCCCTTTCCGACAAAAAAGAATCATCGAACCGGATCACAAAATGTCGAAGTATATAAAAAAAAAATTAAAAAATGCAATCGAATTGAGAACCACCTCCTTTTTTGATGTCGGTTAAAAAAAGACATTATTATACCTTATAATATTTATACTCTAAACCAACCATTATTTAATTTAGATCCTTTTTTATCTTGTAAACGATAGCTATGTGATAAGCAAGAATTACTTACCTTATTATTTAATAGAATTATGCATACAATATTGCGATAATTATGTTTTGTTGTTTAATTTTATATATTAACTTCTTTATAAAATTGTTTACAATGCACTTTATTCAGACTTACGTTGTACACTAGTCTTTTTCTCTTTGCGTGTGTAATCTCCTTGATTGCTCTTGCGGTATATCCTATTTATTGGATAATCGATAGTTAGTCCTTATAAAATGTAATAACATGGGATTGAATTTAAAATACATGCATCATACAGTTCGTCTCACGCCTGTGCGACAGGGTGAGAATATGCTTTAAATATTCTATATTGTATATAAAATTTTGCGTCATAGAGACAGTCATTACTTTATTTTAAGTTATACTGCATCCAAAGACTTAAAAAGTTGTAAATGTGTTTCGTCTGGGAACCGAACCAACTGTTTGTAGGTACATAAAGAAGATGGGGCTTGACACGGGTCTTTCCAATAATTTTCTGTGTTAATTTCTTTACATAATCTTTTATTGCTTAATAATAAAATCTCAATACAGCGTATAATAATTATGCGAATAGCAGCTATGTCGTGTAAGAAAAAAGGGATGCAAGAAGTCGCAGCACCGGATTACATATACTGGAAAAGCGCCATCTCTCGACGCCATCCGGAACCAGCTGCCAACGACGCGCTGCGCTGTGTAACTTGATGTATAAAAATTCCATGAAGATTGTGTAGAGGGTGCTGTCCTCATTCGATCGCAACTCCACCGATGTGATCACTTTTTAACTGACTTGAAAAAAAGGTGGGGGTTTTCAATTCGACTGTTTTTTTTTACTTCATATATGTTACGCGATAACTTTGTTTGTGAATTTGAATTTGTGAACCGATTTTCATGATTCTTTTTTTGTTGGAAAGAGGGTATCTTCATAATGGTCCCATTTAATATTGAAGAAAATCATCCATCTCTAAGGGTGTCTGTTCACGCATGAAGATTCATTTTTATAAACAGCGCCTAAATTTAATTATAAGCAGCAATTATTTTAATGGTTGATTTTGATATTCTCCAATTCAAGAAGTTTTTTTCTCTCGATATACTTTGAAAAGTGAGAACCGATTTTTATTATATTTTAGTAGCGAACTAGGGGATAAATCCGGGTTTGCGCACGTCCCGGTAACCGATTACAATAAAACATGGTAATATTGAGATTATTAATCGCAAAGATCTGTGGGACATTGCATTGCCACTGCGCCCGTCGAAATAAATAAAGTGAAACTACTTCTTTCACAGGGACGAACTCTTTCACAAGAAGCTTTACTTTTACTTGTTAGGTACGTGATTATTGTAAATGTTTAATAGCAGTACCGTTCGATAATAGTGACGGTGAACATCGTGATAAATAAAACCTGCATGCCGAAGAAAGTTCACACACAACTCTGGGAAAACGTGTGAAGTCGCCAACATTCATTGGGCCACAGGTTAACATACATGTTTTCCTTTGAGGAGATCGTGTCAGAAGTGATAATATAATGGGTTAAATATAATGATATTATGTATTAAAATTAATATCGACACTCATTGAGCAATCCAAACAACAGTGCACCGTATGATAAAGTATAATTCCTTAAACATTTGTCAGTATGGACAAATAAAATATTCAACTAATTTTACATGCATTCATGCCTTTACGCATTATACCTTTCGTATTTAATTAATAAAAAATTTATTAAAACATTCAATATTTACTAAAAAACTGAATTCAAATTTCGTTACGTGCAGATATTATTATTTTTATTTAAAACGCCATCTATCGGTGACTCCATGTACTATTATTAATTCAACGGCAACGAATTCGTAAGTTCTGTTCAGTTCCTCTATAAATGACTAGATGTCGTTGTACATGTTTTTTTTTTAGATTTTTCGTGTTTTCTCTCTCTTTACAAAAGATGTTTTAAATACAGTTGCTCAAAACGTAGTATTTTTCGTACTACAAATCGTGCCGAAAGTTGAATTTTTCGCACTAGTGCTTTCTACTTTCCATTTTCTTTTTATTTACTATTGTTTCAATTCTTAAACATAGAACTAAAGAGGTTGTATATTTATTTAATATTTACGTACTTTGTGACATAAGTCATTCGTCATTAAAACTTATATTTACTTACAAACATCTTATTTGTTTAAATTGCATAGGTGTTTTATAAAACAACAGGTTACATTTAAAAATACCAAAATATTTTCCATAAAGATGGCTGATTGAGTATTAACAATAACCGGAAGTGAGTATTAAAATAATAATTTTAATGTGGCTGAAAACTGGCAACAGTTGCCATATTGAAAAAATCGGCCAAAACTTTTTCATTAACTTTTTTTAATACTGTTTTATTTTACTTTCAATGTAGTTTTTTCGCAAATGTATTAAAAAACGTCGTTTGATACACGTGCGGATTTGCCATTTTCACTTGTCTCGAGACTCGTGAATAATGACTAACTTTCCGCACTTGTATAAAAAATAACTATACTCGATGGGGTGGGCCAGAAAGAATTTGAATTTGAAAAAAATATAATAAAAAAACTAAATACAGTTCACATACAAATGTTTATTTCAATTAAAATAGACATCCGGGAAATTCATTTCTTAAAAATAACATCATCCAGGTGTGCACCGTCGCGCCGCGAACATTCCTCGAATCTGAACTTCAAATTGGTAAAAACTCGCTCACACATTGCGCGGGGAATAGCTGCCATTTCTTCTCTGATATTGGTCTCCAACTGATTAATTGTTGCTGGGTTATTGGAGTAGACTTTACTTTTTAGGTATCCCCACATAAAAAAGTCCGGTGGTGTTAGATCCGGACTTCTAGGTGGCCATGCAATGTCACCTCGGCGCGATATCAGTTTCCCAGCAAACATCTCGTTTACGACCGCCAAAGAGGCATTAGATGTATGGCATGTCGCGCCATCTTGTTGAAAACACGTCGCACGATTATAGGCTTCAAATTGTTGCAGTTGCGCTAAGAAAAAATCCCTATGTATCGGTCAGAATTTACATGGACAGATTGTCCTTGTTCATTTTCAAAGAAATAGGGTCCGATAATTCCGTGCGCTGATATGGCCGCCCAAACGGTTACTTTCGGCGAATGCAGAGGCTTTTGATGTTTTGCACGTGGGTTCTCTGCAGCCCAGTAACGGCGATTCTGTTTATTGACATGCCCATTTATGTTAAAATGGGCTTCGTCGGAGAACAGAATATTGTTGAAACTCCAAAAGCGTTCCAACATTGTTTCAACAAAAGCTCGTCGTAAAGTTGGATATTTTAGCTGTAATTCCTGCACAAGTTGAATTTTATACGGGTG
>NW_020653726.1:19838864-19858244 GCF_003589595.1 Hyposmocoma kahamanoa | reverse complement strand
GATCTTTCAACAAAATGCGACGCAAAGATGTTCTGGATACCGCAAGTTCAGCTGATCGCTTGCGAGTCGATAGACTAGGATTACGTAGAACTGAAGCTCTAACTTGTTCAATTGTGTCTACCGTTCTTGTTGACCTTGGGCGTCCCGCAGGCTTCTATTTGAGAGTCGAACCAGTAGCTTCGAACTTTCTGACCCACGATCTAATCACACTTTCCTTCGGACACTGATTTAGGTCATGTAATCCAAACTCACGCCGAAATAAACGCCGAACAATAGCGCACGAATCGCCATTTTTGTAATAATGTTTAAAGCAGAATGCACGTGGCGCTCCGGTGAAGTGATCCATCGCAACTAAATTTCCGAGAACCGAGCTTCTCAACCCCACCACCCGCGCGGCCTCCTCTCATATCGTTCAAACGCAAGAGTGTTTTTAAAATCGTACGCCTTTCTGGCCCACCCGTTACCTTAACCGGTGGAAGTGCAGACTCGCAGCCTATCCAGTCGGAGACAGGCACGATTGTTGACTCATATAATATGTATGTAGCCTGTTGTAAAATGCTATTTTAGAACGTACTGACCTAATTTTGGTCCGACGTTCATTTCAAAGTTTTGTACGTATTT
The DNA here is from genome assembly GCF_003589595.1 of Hyposmocoma kahamanoa. Lineage (NCBI taxonomy): Eukaryota > Metazoa > Arthropoda > Insecta > Lepidoptera > Cosmopterigidae > Hyposmocoma > Hyposmocoma kahamanoa. The sequence continues at coordinate 19,857,623 of NW_020653726.1, read as the reverse complement.
CAATATTTTGAAAAGAACACTGCTTCGCAGATAATATGATGTTATAGATAAATAATAAAAACCCATTTTTCAGTAATTATACAAATATAATCAACAAAATAAAACAAATGAAATTATAAAAATCACAGTCGTTTATTTAATTAAATACTGGTATATAGGATAAACATAGAGATTTACCAAAAATAATTAGCATAATGAAAGATAAAATTGAATCTAACGCCTAAGAATATCTACCTGAGTACCTTTTTAAAATTAAGATTTAGGATTATACAGGGTGAAAAATTATTGAACCGAATTACGCTAAAATACGATTGTATGTATGGTTTTAGAAATAGATTTTAAATAAACTATTTCCAAGTCGCTAGGAAATTCGCGCACGTGTTGTAGCTATGTTGATTATTTAACATTAAAAAGTAAATTTTTGGTAAACAAAAATTGTATCTTAGCTGTCTAGTAGTCTCTAGAAAACACTCCTAACAATAACTCGGTTAATTAAAGTTTCACCCTATGTGATTTTAAAGTGTAAATAAAACTTATTTACCAATAAGTTTAAGAAACTTAACTTTAAGTCATGGGCCCAATCTTCTATAAAACCTTAACCCTAGCCCCTATGGGTATGTATAAACAATGTATTTTGCATCAGATTTACCGTAGGCGTAATGAAAATTAAATGTTCATAGTAAAGGTGAATTCCATACACTTTAGTGGCCCAAGAGTGTACCCAAGAGTGTGTGAAGAAGGACTCGGTTTCCTGTAAACCAATTTTGGAAACAAAGTTTGTATAAGGCGTGTATTTGTGCCTTCTTTTGCATCCGTGGTACAGATTAACTTGTTACAGTGAAACCAAAGTGTACTTGTTGGTTTATTGCTGTTTTTTTTTTTTATAAGAGCAAATACCAGGATTGGCTAAGTGGTATAATGGAATATTTATTTAGTTAAGGATAAGTAAAGAAAGTTACTTGATTATAACATATCTTGGTAAGGAAGAAAAATAAAAAGAGAACTGAGCTTTTCAAAATTTTGTCTACGGTAACTCTAATTTTATTTAAATATCTTGCCGCCTATAAAGCTAAATATTTCGAAACCTATTTTATTATAAAGTTATTAACACAGTGTTGATAAAAAGACCAAAATTATAATAATTATATTATTTTTGTCAATAAATATTTTTATTAATTTGAAGTTGAGCTCTTCAGTTTTTTTAGTCTGCCAATTAATTAAATTATTTTGAAACTCCAATTCCAAATTTAGTTTAACAACTAACTAAATTATTTTTGCATTAATAAATATCTCTTGACAACACTCACATTAAAATAAATATATTTCTTAAATGCTACATTATAATAAATAGTTTAATTTATTCATCAAACTTTACTTTTCGAATGAAATTTATGTTGCATTGTCTTCGTCTGACATAGAGTTCATTAATAAGTCGAAATCATATTATGCTATTCGTATTTAATATGCGATTTAAATACATGTTTCGAAGTCATTTACATTTTAACGATGTCGATATTAAATGCTCGATTCGATAAAATTAAAATTTGGTGTTGTGATGTCACTATTACAAATTTAGTATGGAGCGCCACCAATAGATGGCATTACCTATATTCCAAAATACGCAAGCGAAGTATTTTGTTACAATTAGTATAAGACTGCTATTGCTATTGGCGCGACGGCTATTGGCCTGACTCTTTACCCGTCGTTTTATTGTATTTTGCGGTTCGAAGCTACCGCAATAAATATTCCTTTTCCGCCTGCTCTACAGTGTTTATTATTAATATATATTTTTCTTCGTTGTATAATCTCCTTCTACAGGTGTCACAATTTAAGCTACAAAAATTCTCTTAAAATTACTTATTCTTATAGGGTCATTTTTGTCATGAACACTGGATGTACTGATATATTGAATGAACAATCATACATCGGGAAAGCTCGGAAATTACGAATATTTCCGAACCGTAGCCGCGTTTTTAAGTCATTGTATGATGATGTATTTATGAGAATTAAATACGAAATTTTATAAACATTGCCAACGACTTTGACAAAATAACAGCAACGGCGTCGGGATATACTCGTGGTTTCCGAATTTTCCAGATATCAATTATGTTTATTCACTACGTTTATATCCACGTTTAAGCTATTAAGATGTTAATCTTTTAATGTCTCCATAATTTATGAAATTACTTCTTCTTTTGTAGTTTCTTTTATAGTTAGGATAAGAATCCAAACTACATTCGTATCGTTTTGAGCGCCGTCTGAAATGTTTTAATTTCCACTAACGTCTTTATCTTGCGTCGAGAAATTGCGTACACAAAGCGTTCCTTCTATAATCGTAGTAGGGAGTTTAAGTGCATTGAAATATTTCGAAAGTACTAGAAATTCTAGTGTACACAGAATACGTGATATTAGTTTCTGTTTAATATCGAATCTCTTTATCAACACTTAGTTATCAGACCGTAACTGGAATCAACAAAGCTGCCTTTGTGCTAACATCTACTGCATCATCTTCAACTTGAACCTAAGCACTAAATACGATACTATTCTAATGAAAACGAAGAATGCGCATAGAGCACCGAAATCCACCCAGAAATTCGCGTGCTCCATCGTCATTTCACCCAGGAACTTTGATGGGATCCGAAAGTGGCAATACGCTTCAGAACAATTCAGTTTTTCTCTTCCGTACCCATAAACGGCTAGCATAGCTCCCTCAAATCCATATCTCACATAGCTGAAGTAAGTGAGCCATCGGAGATAACTTGGTATAGCGTTGAAGTTAACAAAGAATCCAGAGAATAGCACAACGGGTATTGTAGTGACTGGTCCGAGATAAACACCAGTTTCGATCTTCATACCAGCTCCGATGAGAAGGCCTAAAGACTGGGCGACAAGAGCGGTGAGGATGTTGATACTGGTGAACATGAGAACTCGATCTGTTTGCATTGGCTGCCCGGTCATGAAGTAGACTATTAGGACGTACACTCCGCTGAAAATAACCTGTAAAATAAAAGAAGATTAAAATGTATACAATCGTGGACCAAAAACCTCGATATAACTGCTAATCGCGATACATGACCAAGTAAACAAGTACACCAGATGTTTCGACGAGTACCAAATAGCTTTATAACCAATTTGTAACTATTATACATTGACAAGCTGCAATTTATCAAAGCTACTCTAATTTCTAGTGATAACAAACACAGCAACTAGATGGCGCTTATTGCAAATTTTAATGGTACTACCGTATATTCTTTTACATTGTTTAGGATTAGCGCCATCTACTCATATTAGGAAGCGTTAATTTATAAATTAGTTTATAACGTACAATGCCATCTATTGACAGGCATATTTGTGAAAGTTCAGAAAATTATTTTAGCTTATGATCAATATTTGAATAATATTACAAGACTTCTAATTATTTCATATTAAAGAAGAATTAATTGATATCCACTTTCTGGCTACTTGATCAGCACAATCTAGATGTAAGACGGAATTTCGACCTTTTTCAGAGATACAATCTGTAGTATGGAAGTTAGCAGTTCTCTTGAGTTGTCGGTCAATGATATAATATGAATCAAAAAGATACATAATACTAAAAGAAAAGAAGAAAGAAATTACTAAAAACCACTACTCCGCTTATGCCTTAAACATTCCAAAATATTTGTATACGCTGTTGTATTAAAGCATTTCGAATTAAACTTACCTGAAACGGCAGATCTGCGATAGTTTTAGCGAAGTAGAACGCCTTCAGCGAATACCAGTAGTTTAGATGCTCTCGTACGAATACACTCATCTCAGTAGGGACTGAAACAATTTTGGTTATTTCAGATGGAATACTTCCCAAATTAGAAGGGGTTAAACTTCTTCATAAGGCGTTAGTTAGATAAAGCCAAGCAGTAAAGTCAGCATTACTGTATTCCGGTTTTGAAGGGTAAGGGTGCTGGTGAAATTACAGGCACAAAAGGGCTTGTCAGTGGCGCAGTCGCAGTGCCCCTCAGATCTTTGAGGTTTAAAGCTCTGAGTGGTACTACAATTGTTATGGACAGGCGTGTAGCTTACCATCAGGCGCATGACTTGTTCGTACCGTCACTTGATGTTATAAAAAAAATGACAGATTTTTTCAAACGTAAAATTTTTGTCTTTTCAAATACAAATAACTTGTAAAAAATTTAAAAGCAAATAATAATTTGGAACAATCTAACAAAATTATCTGAATACTTACATGTTAGAATTGTGGGCATCATAGCCGTGAACATAGTGAACATCACAGTGAAGAAAATGCAACCAGCATTGCTCATAACTTTAGCTGCGTCAGACCCAATATCATAATAGAGGAAACCAATCAATAACCCAACAATTGTGTGGGAACACAGTCTCAAATGCGTTAGTGTTTGATCTCGGAGAATACTTCTGAAGGTTCTCTTTAGAAGTATCCAGAACTGTTTCCATCCCGATGTAGGAAATCCAGTTTTGATAGGCTTCTTTGTGACGCTTTCACTCGAATCTAGGAGAGATGTTGTACAGGTCACTGGTGCTAGATTTGTTGGATTAGGTAATGCTAGTGCGTTCTGTTTTTCTGGGTTGAGAGTCGATTCTGATATGTCTATCACAGTACAGGTTGGTTTGTCTGGAACAAAGATATAAGAAGATACATAGTCGTTTTTGGTGTAATCATGAACAATACTGCTAATCGCGATATAAGACAGCGTAGTCAGGTGTTTATAGTATCTTTAAGAGATAAGTTTAAGGAAACTAACATTGTTACACTAGCGTCACAGTACATTTATGTTAAGAGGAATAGTAATTTCTTTATGAAAAATAATGACAGACATTAACACGAGGAATAAAAACAAAACTAGCTGTTCTTGATAGTCGTCTTCACAAGGCAATGTATACGCTTCTAAAACAAGAATCCGGTTGATATACAAAATAAAAATTTACGAGGTTTAAAACTATAGTGAAACAAAAACTTTATACTAAAGGTTATTTTACTACAAATTTTAGTTTTATTTTGTAGTTTATTACACAACTTCTGCGTACTAGGATGACAAAAATCTGTGGTAGTAACCCGTTTAGCTCATAGAGGTATTCTCGATCTCTGATGTTTGAAAACAAAAAATGTATATTGTAAATGTTGGATGTGTACAAAAGTTATTTACACAGAGCAACCCCTAGAGTTTCTTGCTCATTCTTCTCGGGGGAATCTGCCTTACGAATGAGCGGTAGAGTTTAACCAATGTAACGATTTCAAGTGTAATAATGCTTACTATGAAATAAAGATTATTTCGATTTTTTTTAGTGGGACACCAGAGGTCGCGACGAGTACCAAATAGCTGTTTTTGTAACTAATTTGTAACTGTTATACATTGACAAGCTGCAATTAATCAAAGCTTCTCTAATTTCTAGTGATAACCAACAAATCAACTAGATGGCGCTTAGTGCAAATTTTAATGGATATTGCCGGATATTCTTTTACATTGTTTAGGATTAGCGCCATCTACTCATAGTAGGAAGCGTTATTTCATAAATTAGTTTGCCATCAATTGACTTCTTCGCCAATTAACTTCTGTTTCTTGGCGTGTCGACTCTGACGTTTATATTTGTGAGAACGAGTACCAGAAAAATAACTTCTGAAATTTCATACTAATTTTATTAGGCCATTTACATTATATAAACTACTTCCACGCTATTGATCAGCGCCATCTGGACATAAGATAGATTTTTGACCTTTTTTTAGAGTTACGCTCTGTAGTATGGAGATTAACAGTCCTCCTGAGTTAACTATTTATAACAACTGTTTTTACGGTATTTCACTACATCCAAAATACCAGACAAAAACCACTAGGTACCTATATAACAAGCCCAACATTATGTATAATTAACCACTCACCTATCACAATTTCAAGGGTCTCATTCTTCTGGTTGTTCTTGCCATAGTTGTTGTACATGTAGTTCTGCGAAGATGTAGACGAGGAGCTGGACTGACCCCGGCCATAGTTGCCTTTGTTAACTGCCATTACCAATTTGTGGACCCAGTCCCCATGTTCGCCAGTCGCTACTTCCATTACTGGAAATAAAAGGAAATACTGGTTTAGTAGGTCACGTTAAGACTCAAGATTATTGTTAAAGCACTAGCTTGCTTTAACCAAAACATCGGAAATATGAATGTAGGTCAAAGCTCAAAAATTTTCACCAGTCCCTAAAGCATATTGTTGGGTATAATGTACTACAACGTAAAATGTTATATAGGAATTTATCAGCATCTGGGTATTTTTTTCATAATATTTGATATCAATAGAGGAAATTACGCAAATCGTTTTCAGCTATTATCGCAGGGGTGTAGAATTTTTGTCCCGGATTATAAGTTAGTAACTACAATAATAAAAATTAATCTTTCTTTACTAAAAAAAAGGCCATCTAGTCCATAATAGTTTTAAAAAAAGTCAGTCAGTCAAAAAGGCCATCTAGTCCATAATAGTTTTTAAAAAAGTCAGGGTCATGAATAGAGGAAAATATCATCCAAGGTAACATGTATATTGCTTGTATTTTTTGTATCGTTGCGATGAGATGGTTGTCTATTTTTAAATCAAATATGAATGTAGATGTTAATTGTAAAGAAAAACATTTTTTATATCACAAAAAACACATCGATTGACTGCTTTTTGGTAAACTTACCAAACAGGACCTAACTACATATTATACTTATTTTATTATTTAAACAAAAATTATTTCACCAGTTGGACATAGAATGAGATAACTAATTTTACTGTTGTGCCGATGTTAATACAGAACACCATAATAATATTTCGAGGTCACGGGACCAAACAATACAAATGTATCCTTACAAACGTGATCAGTACAAATTAGTACACTACTACACTACTAGTTTACACTGCACAAGACACTACTTCAGTTGTAATGTTGTCAAAGAGAAAGAAAATCTTAGTAAACGAAAAGGAAAATATTACTTGTGTTTTTTGGGTCAGTGTCTACTCGTATTTCAATTCCATTATCTTCTTTTAAAAGGTCCACGCCGATATAAACGTTGACAATACCCAGTTGTTATTTGGTTTTTAGAGCACAGAATCATTACAATGAACGGAAATGAATATGAGTAAGCGATATCGCTTATGGATATCAATCATGGTCGCTAGAACTTTGGACCAATCACACTTACATTAAAATAAATTGATGGTTAGAGTACGCATTTTAATAGAATATTTCGGTACAAATTGAACATGAATAGTACCAATTATTTATTTGAATTTAAATTTTTTAAGTGTTTTAGGATGTTCAGTGGGCTACATTTTTGTTTTAGAGTGCTTTAGAAGTACTAGGAATAAAATGTATGGAACACTATGTTGGTAACTAATAAAATAGGCTTTACACTTTAAAATACTCACCATAATCAGCAGGATTGTGATAACTAGGGCAATTTAATCCCATCGACGACAAAAATGGCACTAATCCGATGACTTTTCCTTGATATATACATTGCCCGTCCGCCAAAGTGTACAAGAAGTCGAACATCTCAAAAAGCCTTGCGGACGGTTGATGGATGGTACAAATGATTGTTCTCCCTCCTCTTGCCAACGATTTGAGCAATGATATACACTGGAAACACGAAGAACTGTCCAACCCTGAAGTAGGTTCATCGAAGAACATTACAGGCGGGTTGTTCACTAATTCTAAAGCTATGGACAAGCGTTTCTTCTGGCCACCTGATAAATTGATCGTTCTCGTATCACTTGCTTCTACAAGACCTAACATTTCCAATATCTCTTCAATAACAATCTTCTTCGCTGCTTGCGTCATGTCTTTACCAAGTTTCAAGTTAGCTGATACAAACATCGCCTCCCTTACAGTTAGATGGGGTAGTAAACAATCATCTTGCATAATATAACACGACAGCTTCCTAAACCTTCGAAGATTCCTCTCCTTTCCATTAATGAGTATTGACCCGCTGACATTGGACGTCCTGAAATCAAAGTGGAATGAATTTTTAACCGTGTTTTTAGGTTGGCTACGTTCCAAATGTGAATAGTACACAGGCTAATAAACATTTTATTGGTTTTTAAAGCCAACTATTTGAGTGCATTTTACAACCAACTAATATTATGAATAATTAGAAGTTCTTCAACCTAAACAAGCAATCGCCAAAAAATGATGATGTAATATCCGAAATTAATGAGGACATCTGTCCGTCTTTCGATGAGACAAGTTTAATGGATTCCATAATAAATTATTTAGTATTCGTCAAATAATTGTAAAATACTGAGGGTCGCATTCTAGAACTCTACTCAATGCTCAAGTCAGGATTTGAGCAGACTTGAGTATGATTTCAATCACTGGAAATACGACCCTAATGGCAAGGACTTGAGTATGATTTTCAGTGCTCACTGCAATACTCAAGTCCTGACTTAAGTATTGAGTAGAGTTCTGGAATACGACCCTTAGTCACGGATGTAAAATGAAGCCTTTCACAAAACCGGTCTCAATTTTCACAAAGTATTCCTAGCCAGTACATCGAACATAATATTGTTGTAATATATATCTACCACAGGCAAATTAGGCGCCTGGACGTTGAGTTGCGGAATCCAGCCCGTTGCACCAAGTACCATGTAATTATTTATCTATTTTTGTTTCTCTCGACATGTAATTATCGTTATTAACTTACACTTAAGCAGTATTGGTTAAAAGAGTTTGTTAAGGTGTATAACTGAAGCCGAATTAGAGTATTACTGTTTCAAAGTCACGGACGTCACGTAGGACACATTTTTGGAACTAATCTCCAACAACCCGCACTGAATCCCAACAAGAACCGCTATGTGAATAAATAAAATGTACTTACTTGTAACCCGCTAAAATATTCATGAGTGTACTCTTGCCTGCTCCTGAAGGCCCCATAATCGCCGTCAGTTCTCCCGACCTGAACGTTCCGTTGATACATTTCAACAAAGCTTTGTATCCTCTCTTTCTTCCTTCACTCACTGAATAAGAGAGGTCTGTAAACTCTATGTCGACTGGAGGTCTCTTTGGAAGATGTGTGAGAGCGGCCATGGGCTTCTTTTGGTCTCCAAGATCATTTGGGATTTTAGGCACCAGACCTGTCATTGCAGCGGTACCGGCACCTCCATTGCATAGGTTCATTTGGGAGCCCCTGGAAAAGAAAAAAATGAAATCAATCATTGGCTACGTAAAATCAGATAAAGCTTTAAGGTAAGTTGGAAACATTTTTAATCCAGGATTAAAACGGTAATCTTTCACGATTTTAAGTATATTGTAGAAGAAATTGTAAAGTAAATGAATAGATCAAAATAGTAGATGACACCACGCGGTATTATATACTGCCGAACTTTGTCTAAAAATGATGTGTTAAAATACTGACATAATAAATAATACATATAAAGTACCTGTATTGTAATGGAATAACACGTTATAAACAAAAGGAATGAATAAAAATAATAATCTTCATTCACAGCAAAATATAAAGTAAAATTGGAGTAAGTATAATTAATTCAATAATTAAAGGTTTTCGAGTGGAGTGGGTGAAATGAATTGTCTTTATTCAATCACTTAGTAAATATTGCAGAAGATAAAACCAAAGTATGAGTTTGAATTGATGAATTACAATGTGAGAATCATATTTCTAGATTTTATGATCGCGAATGCAAAAGATAAAAATATTGTAAAGGTATATTGAATACACGACTGGCGGTTAATAGAATAAATGTCTCTTACGAAACATATATTTAAAAGGTTACGTATAAAGAATATTTAGATGAATTTGATGACCTGTAACAAAAGCTAAAACGAAGACAATTATCACTCACGATCGTCTTTCAAGTCGAAGGAAGACACGGGAACAATGTATAAATTTTTCCATTTCCAAAATGGCGACAATACATAACTTAACCGAAAACAAAACTAACCTGACAATTGAAACATTCCGGTTGAAATAACAAAGATGAGAAATGGCACTACCATGACTGATGATGAATGAACATCAATATCGAAACGCCCAGTCCAAATGTAAATTTCTACTCAATTCATACAAAATGAAATCATATACACTGATTTAGTTAAACCAATTTCAGACAAATACACCACGTTGGCAGATCGCCCAAGGGCCGTTTGGGATTACACAACTGTAGAATATCTAATACAGTTAGGGAATATTACTAAAGCCTGCTTTTATACAATATAGGCGAGGTTCGGCAAAAAACAGTATGCATACAAACATATTCCAATGTGTATTGACTTTATTGGGAATCTTATAAAGCTAAATTTCAAAAGAATATAATTTTCAAAATGCAAACGTTCAACTTTCGAACAAAGAATATTAACACTATAGAGTTTTCAGTACGTGTGTGACACATTGTACCAAAATGCCGAACAAGAGTCAACAAAGAGATCAGTTGCTAACAAATTCTAAGAAAAAAATCACACTTGAATGAACTTCCGGGTTCAACATTTTTAGAATGTTTCCAGAAGCACGTTTGTTATGTGAACTACGTGGCATGTGTAATGTTTACGGCATCGAAAGAACAGTTAGACTGACTCATACAGTCATTGGCATTCCGTCTTTACTTTCTAGTGCTAACGAATTAATGTTTATTATCAACATTGCTCTTTAGGAGTGAAAAAACTGAAATATATGATGATTCGTCACTAGAATTATGATCATGTATTCTATCGTTTTGAAAGCAGGTCAAATTCAATATGTCTATGTCTCCAGTACACTCAAGGTATTTCAATGCGAGCCAAAAATCTAGGTCTGTAAATTAATATGAATAAAATAAGAACATGCAGGGAAAATTTGATACAGATCCTATGTCGACAAGCGCCCGATGGCGACTTACGAGGCTTCAGTTGAAAACCAAAATTTAGCAGGTTCTCTGTAGTACTTAAAGAGAAATATCTAAAAATTATTTATAAAAATTATGTACAAGATTAGATATGTTATTCTTAAGTAATTCGTTTTAAGCTTTTATTGTAGCCTGATTTCAGGATTTTATATGATCGGATAAAGTACATCCTATCGTGTAATACTTTAGCACATTCTTATACAATATCCTTCGATGCATAGTATAAATTTTGTAAGACAGCTATTTAATATTTAATACCTAATACACTTTGACTAACAAAACAATTTTTTTCCCGCTTCTTTTCTAGTGACTCGACTTATGGTGTTGAAAGTATTCCGTTTTACAATATAACCAATTACACCTATGAGAAACTAATTGGAAAATTTATTTCTGTTGCTCTATTACGACCACAACAAGAAAATTAACTGGTGGTCAGGCGGGTTGGTCATTGATCATTGGTCATGGATCGCATTATAGCTTCAATATATAAACACAATAAGACTGTGGTCGCTTGAGTTTATTTGTTCTTCATTGTGTCGCGATGACGTACGACAATTACGCGACGACTTTGCATACACAACCTATCACAAACTGGAATTTATTTTTTCCGAAATAACGTTTGTTAGAATTTTCATTACACCGAAAACTGAATTATAACGAAACCGTTGTTCTTTCAGAATATGTTGGATGGTTATCGCAGACACGATTCGGTTAGGTCAAGTTAAGTTTAAAAGAAAAAATATTTTCCTCACAAAATTACTTGGTTTTGTTCTCAAAATTACGAGGTTATGAAAATTCGAGCTAACGTTATTTCTGAAAAATATCATTTCGGATTTCTGATAGGTAACCCATACACAGGCACCCTTAGGGTGAGGCCAGGCGAGCGCAGCGTTATCTTGTGAGTTGTTACGACCAAACTTCGGTCGCACTATGTGACGTGTGTGTGCAAGTGGAGCGAGGGGTGAGAGAACCATTTGGTAGCACGTAGAAGTACCTTACACATAAACTTGCATATAGTATATGAAACACTTTAATCTTGTCATATTGAGTGGATGTACCCAAACATTGTCTTCTAATGTTTCATAAATGCCCACTATTTTTGATGAATCCTTTGGACTATATGATACAAACATCCCGGACAAACGTTTAAAAGCAATGGAATAAAATACATTCGTGTGGCGCTTCAACTGAATTTCAGTCGAATGTAAATTGCGCAACTCAAAAAACGCGATTCACGACTCACAAAATTATGCTAGTCCGGCCTCACCCTTACTAACAATGTTGATGAACTGACAAATGGACAATCAACTGATGGCGAATGACGACCTTAATTTAATGTATTTTGTTTGAAAATTACTTTTAAAGTGTTTAATTAAGAATTAAGTTTTATTAACATAAGAATATAAAAGGAGTCCGAAACGCATCGAAACATTGGTTTCTTTGAAAAAACAAAAATAAAGAGTTTAATTTCGAAAAAAGGACGGTGACAGGCGCCGCCATTTTGCGGAAAAAGACAAAAAGAAAGAACGGATTTTTGTTTCGTTTCAATTTATAGTATTCTTTTATTAAGTGACGGGATGAACAACGTACCCTTGGTGATAGATAAGCAACACGTCTGTCCGTAACAATTGCAGTACCAGTTAGAGCATAAATCTTAAAAAATCACAAAGTTCTGAGGGGCACTGCCAGTGCTCCCGTCCCGAAATCTCATTTGCCTGTAATTTCACCAGCACCCTTACTAAACCGAAACGCAATAATAGATATAGGTAAGTAAATAGTACATTATTGCAGACGCGGGGAAGTGAGGGAATTGCTGGACGAGTATGAGTTACAAGGACGAGCGCCAGCGAGGCCTTGCACTGATACGAGTCAAGTAATCCCCGTCCCCGCCGAGGCATGTTTAGTATATTTCTCAAACAATGTGAGGATGTGTTAATAAAAGACTAAAGAAAGGAAAATATAAATTAGTATTAAAAGTAATATTTGACGTGTTAGGATAATTGCCAAAAGAAAATGTTATTGTTTTTCCAGGCACATCAATTGTAGTCTGCTCAACTTCAGATGAGGTATTTGAATGTGTATCTATTACTGTATTTTCGTTATCGCTCTTCTCACTAGCACTTATTTTCGCGACCAAAATACAAAAAAGTCGAAAAAACAAAAGAATACACTTTAGTTTAAATGTTACCGCCAATTTCTTTTTTCAAGCAAGCGGTACAGGTAAGTATTTTTAATTCTCACAACTATGAACACTGAAGTTTTTCTTTTGCCTCTTTACTACATTTAAAAGTTTATAGAAGTGGACAGTAATGGATTTTAAGTCGCACGATCCATAAATGACAAACTTTCCATGTTCGTTTTTTGAAAGAAATGCAAACATTTCCGAGCACGTGTGAGAAAAGGGTATTACAATAATTTATAATAGTCACTGGAGTCTCATTTCTTAGACAAAGTTTTATATAACAAGTGACAATAGTTATTTATCGCGATTGCCCAATATTAAGAATACCTACAATCTAAATTTATACAAACGTAAACCTTTCCGAACACAACACAAGATCTAAATTCCAGCTCACGGTGTCCTTGAATGCTATTCGTATCGTATAGGAACGCACAAAAATAGAAGAACACAACACAGCGCGTAAGCGGAAAATCCTTTTATAATCCACTGGTTCAAAATTGAACAACAGGGCAAAGGAACTGAATAGAATTTAGATAGGTTTTTAGGAGACAATGAATCTTTTGAATGAAGTTTTTGACCAGGTTATAAAAGAACTTTACGTATCATTACTGCTATAACATCGGTGCAAAACGTTGTACAGAATTGTTGTTTGTATTGAGGTTGAAGTTCTTTTTATGCATCGAGTATATAACGAGAAATAGAGACGAAATGTCATTTAATTTGTTTGAAAACTATTCTGCTATATCATTACTGTGACAACTGCGCTCCGATTGGCCAGCCCGAAGTCGAAACAATTGACGGGTGTCGTTAATAGGTGTCGTCAATTGTTTCACTTTAAATTATGTAATATTATTATATAATGGACGAAAATTGCAAAATTACATATTTAATTACGATGAAATTTGATTCCGTCTATTTTGTAATTAGATGTTTTGCTGTTTTTCCCCACACCACCGAATGGAACAGCACGGCATTGTTAGAGATATTATCTTTATTACAATAAATACAGAATATTTTTATAATATACGGAAACGTACACACAGGTCAGTTGTTGGCGCTGTACTATTTCAGCTTTCTAATTTGTAATTTCAGTGCAAACGAGAGTTGATATTTATAAGTGATGTATCACTGATAACTCACCAGGAATGTAGACCCTTATTTCGTCTCTATTTCTGGTTATACACTCGATGTTTTTATGATATCAGGTGACGGGACCAACAAGTCGTGCGCCTGAAATCGCAAATGCCTGAGGGGACGCTAAGGTCATCAAATCCTATCATCGTCATCAACAACCCATTTATACGTTCACTGGGCTTAGGTCTCCTCTCAGGGGAGATTAATGCAGATTGGGGATTTGACATGGTTGTGAACCTTCTTCAACGTACAGGTTTCATATACACATAATATGCACATCAATTCTGAGAAACTCAGAGCTACGAGCCCAGATTCGAACCCACGGCTTCTGCTTGAGAGGCGTTAGATCAAACCATTAGGCCACCATGGCTTTTTTCAAATTCGTTGTGGCTGTAATATCACCATCATCTTTACCCTTCAAAACCGGAACGCGCTAATGCTCACGTTACTGGTTGGCGGCAGAAATAGGAAGAGTATTTGCCGAAATGAACTCTTTCACAAGAAGCTCTTACTGCTACAAGTATTAAAACAGCTAAATAAAAATGTTAATAACGCCTTTATGCTTCAGTCCTAGCAAGTGATTATTTAAATTGATCGCTTTAACGTTCACTAGGAAAACCTGCGCGTTAGAGATTGTTCAAAGTTCTTCAATGGCCTAGGCGTCTAGGTTCTGTCCTATAATATGCTTTAGCCAAATTGATACAAAATATCCTGAACGTAATCTGTAGTTACAGAAAATTTTGGTTCAGAAAAATTTTGTGCGCCAATCATTCATTTCAGACAAGATATTTTAGTTCTGAGTCACGAGAGGCGTAATATTTTAATAGAACGGTGTATTTACTCCAAATAGACAGAACACAATTGGTATCTTGAAATTACTAAATCATCAGTAAATGGGGTTATGCTAAATAAGACACGTTATAGGTAGGATGGGGCAGGTATTTTCAATTACCTTTTTAAGGCGAAATGGTATCGTGCTTGCGTAGGTTTTGAAACGCTCATGGTAAACGCAGAGCGCTGCGCCTATAAACTCATTGCACGATATTTAAACATAATACTTTTTAGAAATAAAACATACTCTCCTACTGTAAAATAAGCTCATAGTCCTCTGAAATACTTATTACAAAACACGAGAGAGAAAATTTTCATTCAAATATCTCTAATAACAATCGAACGAATCTGATTTCTCCGTATATATATATCCTTACTCCTATAGACAGGCGTGTCGCTTACCACTAGGGGCACGACTTGTTCGTCCCGTCATTTAGTAGGTATCAAAATGCTGCACTTGTGAGACACCCCTGGGAATTTCTATAGCTAATCACATAAAATAAGCAGTAATAATCGTCCAGGAAAGTAGTTACTGCCACCTTACCTTGCTCAGCCGCCAAGCAGTAATGCGAGCATTCCGGTCTTTAAAGATAAGGATGCTGGTGAAATTATAGGCACAAGGAACTTGCCAACTTACGTCTCAAGGTGACGGGCGCGGTGACAGGGCCCCTCAAATAACGTACACTCAACATAGCCCCGCACTAGGGATACCCTGTGTCGCGGGTGCCATGGACACACACGTAGACAACCACAAATTGCACCCAAACTCACGAGAGAAATAAATGTAGGCCATACAAATATTTCCCGAACCGGGAACCGAACCTGGGACCTCTGCATGGCAATCCGGCATGGTAACCGTTCGGCCACGGAGGCAGTTATAGTTAATCTTTGCTATGTAAAGCTCTGAGTGGCACTGCAACTGCTATGGACAGGCGTGTCGCTTACCAGCAGGCGCACGACTTGTTCGTTCCGTTACTTGGTATTGTAAAAAAAAGCTGTACGCTGTCTTTAACTAGAGGACTTCAGATGTTTTCCATTAATTCTATACCTTTTATGCAGATTTTATCACAATTAATTGAGAGGTTGCTAACGCTGCAGTAGACATTCACCAATGCACGTAACTTAGAAATAAAAGTCTATGCCCTAAGATACCTGACACCTAACCGACTATTTAGTTCTGAGTAGATCACTGTGAAGGAATATGTTAAACCAACTTAACCTTTAACCTGTGAGTCGAAAACTTTATTTTGATATTATTTCCTTATTACATTATTAGCGAATGACGTTTTAAGAAACCATTGAAGCCAATTTGATCTTCAATAACCACCGAATAATAAATACAGTAGAAGTGCTTAGTTTGTGTGGCACGTGTGCCAACAGCGTGCGGAGTTCCGAAACTTGAGCTCAGTCCGCCATTTTAGATTTGTACACACGCCAGCACATCAAGCTACACATTGACGTATCTTGTTCCGTTGCACTGGAGGCGATTTTCGAACAAAAATGTGTAGTCTGATGCGCCGTTGTCCGTACGTTATTGTCGTGTCAATCATCTCACGCGAAACCTCGAAAATCGTAGAAAAATGCCTTTATTTTTTAAATTTATTTGGAAACGAAAGTAAATCTTACACCGCAAGAAGCGACCATATTGGTCGCTTCTTTTTTGCAGAACTTAGTAAGCATCCGTATTCATCATCTTTCAGCTATGTACACCGCTAGATGGCAGCACATTGATTGAAATTTCAATATAAAATCAAAACGTCGTAATTTGCAGTAACAAGTATTGAATATGATATTGAAGTTTCAATGATATGCAAACAGAGTGTTTAAGTTGTTAACAATCCAGAATAATGTTATTTCTTTTTAAATTTGAAATTACGACCAATCTTTATCAAGTTATCGTAGTGTTTCAAATGATAGTAATAAAAGTTTGTTTTTCTTTCTTCCGTGTTAATAACCCTAAATAAATACAAATTTTAACCAAAATACTGGAACTCCTTTCCATTTTTCTGTTGCGAAAGAAGGCTAGGGGGTCAGGTGGCCTACCACAACCTCTTAAAACAATATTACTTTAACCTTACATTGACTTTTCGTACCATAACGCGTTTAAAGTAAGCTTATTTGTAATGTTAAAACTATGATGTTTAATTGGCAGCTTTATGACTATTCATTCACTCAGTTCGTACTATGACGCGACTTTGACATTAAAGTAATATTGTTCTTGAGTCAAATTTAGCAATCTTAAAATAGTTACACGGATGCAACGGAAACAATATTATTTTCAGTTTTATTGTCTTAATATTGATTTATAATGATTAAAAGTTAAGTTGAACTTATTTTATTTACATATATCTCTTCAATATTTTGTTAATTTTTTTTAATAGCACATAGGAAATAATTTCTCGTAAAATAAAAATACGCGATGTTTATTTTGTAAAATTATGACAGCGCCATTTATATGCTCCTTGGCGAAACTAACTGTTGACACTAGACTATGGTTCCGAATTTACAACGTGACTGTCAAGACTCAGCTTGTTTTATTTATTTTTCTTCATGAAAATGCGGAATAATAATTGAAAACAACGTAAATTTAATAGATTTCATTATTACATACTTTTCTTTTTTTGGCAGTTAAAATTCTCTGAATGTAAATAATATTAAGTACTTTAACATTATACTACGATAACACGATTCGGAACATCAAAAAAGAAAGAGATAGCATTATACAGTTCATATAGCGTTGTTTCTTTCCTACTTTCAGTAAGGAATAGACAATATTGGGAAATCATTCGTTCTTTCTGTCACTTTAGCAATAATAGATTACTTGGTTGATAGGTTTGTCATGGTACGAAAATGCGTAATATTTCAATATGCAAAGTAAGCATATACTTACATTGAAATAAGATTGTTTTTGGAAAGCTTATGGTAAGCCCCCAGCATTAAGCATAGACTGAACGTACATAGACATTAAAGTCTAGATTCATGTCACCACAAGCATTGGAGCCGTTAACCTCTCAAGTGAGGAGTAACTGTTCTCGGTCAATGATTTGTGGACAAAATTTAAAGTCACCAGCTAGTGCCCGCGACTTTATGTGGGTCGAATTTGGTAAATAACCAACATGACTTAGGTACACTGAGTACGTAGAGCATATTACAATTAACACCTTTTAGGTCTAATGCCAAATAACCAAAAGGTGATACTTGAAGGACACAATTTTCACAAAGAAGCATTAGCAACCCACGTCTTCTTTTGGCAACTAGTTTTTATAAAGAAAAAATAGGTACGTGTCTCTTTATTTTATTTAAGTTCTGCAAGTCTTTATGGTCACAAATGTCATTGACTTACCAAAACAGAGATGGGCAAGCGTCTGGGTTTTAACCCGACGCATTGTTTTCTTGCCGTGTTTTAATCGGGTTAAAAGCAATTAACGCCTGAAATAGAGGGCAAAAACTAATTATTTGTACATGGAGTACTATTCAAATTAGTGATATTATGACGAAATGTTTATTGCTTGCTTACATATATCGGCTTTCTATTGAATCGATTTGCTTGAAAATCGCTTTGAAATGAATCTATAGAAAAACTCGATAAGTACGACACCTTAATCCACTTTCATAAAAATGGAATCGTAATGTGCATCTCTAGTAGTAAGTAATAGTCAACAGAATTGCAAGCTGGATATTGTGCGGAGTTGCCTCTTTTTCGTCAAAAAAATATTTTTTACATGAAAATTTGTATTAAGTATG
>NW_020653726.1:19830946-19838854 GCF_003589595.1 Hyposmocoma kahamanoa | reverse complement strand
ACATGAAAATTTGTATTAAGTATGGAATTATACAAATTCCATATTCATCGTTTGCCCACGATTTTGGGCAGAAATGGGTTAAAACCCGGCGGCATTGGTAAAAACCTCGTTTGAAACACGGGCTATTAAACCCATTTCTGCTTACCACTCATTCGCACGTAGCGCTTTACTTCATCTTTCAGAAAGGGAATAAAGGTTTTTTGGCGACATCTGTATTTCCCGACAGCTACAATTTGGGGCTATTCAGGGGTAGAGCGAATAGACATTTACTAGATAAACACGTAACATCGTCGTTCACTATCAGGTGAGATTGTGGTCAAGCGTTCGTCTATTTACCATTAAAAACAAAAATCTTTCAACACCCGTGGTGTAATAAGGTCATATCTGCAAAATTACAACTTCTCAGGAGAGAACTGTAAAGATTCTCCGAACGAAGTTGGTGAATTACTTTTTTATACTGTATATAAGTAACAGTAGAGCTCCTTGTGAAAGAATTCGTCGAGGGTAGTTCTACCATCTTACCTATTGTTAATTTATGTCTCAGGGTAATGGGTACAGTGGCAGTGCCCCTCAGATCTTTGTGATTTAAAGCTCTGAGTGGCACTGTAATTGTTACGGACAGGCGTGTAGCTTATCATCAGTTGCACGACTTGTTCGTCCCGTCACTTGATATTATAAAAAGAATACTTCAAGGAGGGTTATAATATTTAACATATACATAATTTGTGATAAACGCACTTTAGACGTCTGATAATATTTGGTACGAATTTAACGAAAGCGCTGGTAGCCTAGTGTGAGAACAAATGTGTCACATTGGGAGTTCGATGGTACGAATCACCGTGGCGGCATGTACCGTGTACCATGTACTGTTTTCACAATTTTAACGCATATATTATGTAAGTGGTAACGTAATTGCTTCTTGTACTGTATCAATAATCTGTTCGTTCTGACATATTTTGTGCGTTTTAAGGACATAATTGTCAATTTGTCACGGCTACTATGTTCCGTGTCACGTGTGTTCTGTTGCCGGATCCGCTGAAAATCAGCGTCGTAGCACCATAAGTGAGACGACAATAAGCTGAGTGAATCACGGTTTCCTTGGCAGCACAGCACACACGCGTTGTACTCTTCTATATATTTGTAGTTAATACTATTTTTATTGTTATTATTACAAAATGCATGTGTACTGTGTTGTCTACTTAAGGAATAAATGTTTTCGATTCTATTCTAGTCTATTCTACCTCTAAATTTAATGTCTAGGTTACGTACATTGTGAATGTTTAGTAGCGATAACTTTAGTAGCAGTAGAGGTCCTTGTGAAAGAGTTCGTTCTGGGAAGTACTGCCATCTTACCTATTTCTGCCGCCACGCAGTAATGTGAGCATTCCTGCGCTCCAATTCTGAAGAGCACACAGGTGACATTATATGCACATGGGACTTGTCATCTTAAGTCGCAGGCGGGCGCAGTGGTAGTACATCTTTGCCATTAAAAACTTTGAGTGGCATTGTAACTGTTATGGATAGGCGTGTCGCTTACCATCAAGCGCATGACTTGTTCGTCCCGTCACTTGATATCATAAAAAAAACCTGTTGAGTCCGTGGTCCTTAATAATGAGATTCCGCGATGGTGACTTGACGGAAATTGCACGCTAAAGCTCTAACAGTGACCGAGCACTCAGCACGGGCGGTGACAAGCAAATACCTTCGTTTGCTTCAGTCTTATCAAAGTCATACCCAGGATTGCACACAACACTCTTCTTCTTCTTCCTGTCCTTATCCCCCGCTAGGTGGGATCGGCACACCATGTATTTTTCTTCCACTTTATCATGGTCACTGTTAGTCACTTTATCCGGCACGATACACACGTGCAGGCGAGTCTTGGGGCCTAAATGATGGTATTTGGGCCCCCTTATACCCCACTACACTAACAATGTCATTTTCTAAACTCTCATCCACACTAACCACTGACGTAGTACGAGTTAAATACGTTAGTTTATATGTCTGAGTATTATGGTAGTTTTCTATTCAATAAAGACCCGTTGAAAATTAAGTTCACAAGCTCCTTGAACTTATCGGATTTCCTTCCAACGATCGCTGTGATGAATAATTCCCACCATTAGGCTAATAGTATTAAATTATTCCATCCAACGGGCTCAGTATGACGCAAGAATATGATTACCATACTTGAGAATTATAATAATAATAATAATATTGTAAATGATTCCGTTTCTTAAATCAAACGAGGTTATAGTGAAGCCTTATAATACCAATATTTAAGACTCGTTGAAGTAAACGCAAATGAATACACGGAATAGTAACATTATGAATGTTTTATGAAAAATAATAATAAACGTAACATTAATACGAGTGATAAAAATAAAGTGGTTGTTCTTGACAATCGTCTTCACAAAGTCACAGGAAATGTATAACGTTTCTATAATAAGATTCCGGTTGATGTTCAAAATTTGTCATTTACGAGGTTAAACGGTATAGGGAACCAAAAACTTCACACTATAGGTTATGACGTGATTATGGATGACAAAAATCTACGGTAGTGGTTTAAGCATAGACCGTTCAATTAAGAAGCGACCATTGTCCCACCTCTCAATTGAGTGACTAGTACATAAATACATATACTCCTATAAGTAAATCAAAATGGGTCACACGTCGTAGAATCTTGGTGCTCACAAAATTATGTAAAAACCCTCTGATCCAAATAAATTCGAAACTGGTGAAACTTGCTGCCAAATGGTTGCTTTAACGTTGCCAAAGTTCCACTTGTGCTTGTAATGGTTATGCATTATGCACTGGATTTTAACAGGGGTTTGTAGCATCTGACTCCGAATGAGCCCAAATGCGAGTATTGTGTGATCCTGGCAGGCCATCATTTACGCTGTTAAAAATTACCAATGTTTACCAGACGGTCTCCTTCCAAACTCCTAGGTCTTGTTCTTAAGATTGTCTGGCCGGAAGAAAATTTGGGATGAAAAGTATCGGAACGGTAGCTTATTTAAACCGCATTTAGCAGTAGAGCTCTTTGTTAAAAGAGTTGTGTTGTTGTAAAAGAGTTAATCTGGGAAGTTCTGCCACCATACCTATTCCTGCTGCCAAGCCGTAATGTAAGCATTAGAGCGTTCTGGTTTTGTAGGATATTGGTGCTGGTGAAACTACGGACACAGGTGACTTTGTCTGTGAGTGACGGGCGCAGTAGCAATACCCGCAGATCTTTGCGACTTAAAACTGGGAGTGGTACTGCAACTTTTATAGATATGTCGCTTACCATCAGGCACACGACTTGTTCGTGCCGTCACTTTATAGAATAAAAAAGTTTTAATTAAAGTTTCAGTGCTATTTCGTAACGAATATATAGGTATGCAAACTTTGACATTTGCAATAGTACATTACAATATTTTTATCTTTAAATCCAAGTTTACGCAGTGTGTAGTTACGTAGACGATGGTCTTTAATCAGAATTTCTCACTAATGCCTTAATAAAAATGGAAGTAAATTACTTTCCTACCCCGCGAACTCAGTGAAGGTTTAATCGTACAAAATGGTAACGCTTGTGTTGAATATTTTTGTCATGCAGTTCTCCCTTTGCATAAAATTGATGAAGTAAATAACATAAGCACAAATACAGTCACAAATACCTCCACCAAAATTATACAACTGACACGTGTTTCGCCTCCATTACGTTTGGGAGTTCTTGGTTGTTCGACGCTTGGCCGAAGAATGAGCTCTCAATGAGTTGATCATATTTATGCCCCACTACCTCCACTATTGCAATCATTATAATTTGAAAATACCCGCAATAAAGGTGATGGACGTAACATTCAATTGTTCATTTATTATAGTTTAGAGTTAACTATTGTTGATCCAATTGCAGTTTCCAACAAAATTACAGTAAATTATTGATTAATAGCTTAGTTCAAAAGAAACAGAGCCGGTTTTATGCGGTTAAATTTTACCAAGTTCGATTAATGTCGTGAAGCTTAAATGGAACTCCAGCGAGATTGTGACTTTTCTATTCCAATTTTAGGTATACATATATTAACGTTCAATCTGCACCCGCCCTAAATTTAAGATTTTCTGTGGGAAAAAATATTATAGAGATTGCCAAATAGGCTATGTCAGTATTATTTATATTATACGAGCATTTTCGTGCAATGTAGATGGTAATGGTTTATTCGATATGAATTTTGGGGTAATTATAATTATATCTATGTCATCTGGGATAACCACGGCATCATCCTAGGTACCATATGAGAACAAATAACAGAGGATTTTCCCCAGCTACTATTACAAGAATGACACATCTTAACCACAGCCAAATAAGTATCTCAGCTTTGACAATTTTCTGCTTTTGCAATGCTTACGCTAAAGGTTGTCCGTTATTGAGCTGATCGGGTGGAGATTTGACAGAAAACATGACTTTGTCGCTGATCTCCCCTTTGCTGCCGCGGCCAATGAGCGGCAGATGTATCTGCGTGCCTTTCGACTCCATCTTCAGGCTGGACGTCATCGTTGCATGACCATCGTGCGGTAGGGTGCTCTGCAACAATGAAACACGACAAATGACTTGATTGCAGCACTGAATGGCAATTTCGTAATGACTCAAATGGCTTTTGGAAGTTAATACCTCACAAGACTGTTGATGGAGAATACAATAAGAATTACACGTTATTAATGGAAGAAATAGTCAAACATACTTCTAAATGTGACCCGTAGGTCAGTGGTGAAAGGTTTGTCTTGATAATAATGAATGACGTCTGAAAGTTGTTTAAAGCAATATGACACAGATATATGCGGTTGTGTCCTCCTCCCATCCTCATGCGGTCGTTGTTGGAGTACCCTGGCTGTGATAAATTTAAGCACTAGAACTTAACACATATGGGATTTAGAGGCGTGGTGTACAATTTAAAGTATTTATTTTCTTACAACTTCTTTACTAACATAGGATATAAGTTTTCTGTAAGTACAGCCGGATTTAGATTTCTCTGACGTGTCGTGTCGTGATGCGTCAGAATGGTATCAGTTTCATAGATTTAATATGGTTACATTTATATTAGTGTGTCGCAATCTGACGTGACGGCTTGTTTTGTGTGTATGAAACAGACACGACACGACGCGTCAAACAAATATAAATTTTAATCGGTTTAACACGATTTGGACAATGTCTAAAATAAGTTTTTGATTTTATTGATATGCTCGTTTTTATATAAATTTAAGGCCTGGAAGAACTTATTCCTGTTCTGAATACTAAAAATTTAGGTAAGATAATAAATCGTCCAGCTTGAACAAGCCGTACAACGAATTAAATTAGTAGTAGTTACACCCTCTAAAAGATAACAGTAGTGATTTTTGTGTAGGCCTTGTTATCGATTGTCTATAAAAAGGAGTATTTATTAACGAACGTCATAGGAAGTGATCAATGGAGTAAGCCACCTTCCACGATACGACATTAATATTAAAAAAATGTTGTCTGAGGGAAAATAAGTGGTCGCAGATCAGGATATATTATTGACATAGGAAAAATCGACTCATCCAAAGAACAGAGTCCGATGTGATTATACAGCGAAAATAGGATAAACACATAATCCAATTATTCAAAATAAGGCCAGTCAATATTAGGTGTTTTCAGAATTTTTAAATCATATTATCGGAAATATAAAATCGAACACCGGTCCACAGCGAAGAACAACGACCGAAATGTGCAATGTCCTAAGAATAAGCAGTCTTGCGCATAGGTCTTTGTTCTATGGAGGAGTCGAAATATTCAAAGCGCTACATCGTCAAGAAAGACAGTGCTGGGTATTCCTCTGCTATTAAAGCAATCGTTGAGTTGATAAAAGCATACATTAGACAATATCACATATATTGCTCTGATCCCAAAGTAAGTAACTAAAACACTATTGTTATGGAAATCGGAAACAACGACGTACGAAACGAACTTGATCTTTCATAAATTCTGAATTGTAACTGGAGGTGGAATTAAAAATACATATTCTTGAAAAATATGTAGTAAACAGAAATCAAAACATCTAAATGCAGCCATTATTCACCTTTAGGTTTATATCTATGCCCATCCTGAAATTATCTTTTAAGAAGAAAAGCTTTTACTAAATACTCCTGATATACTGACAGCGTGTCACCTTCCACATTGTTATAGCAAAATACGATTGCAAACCAAGACTCTTGACCTTTACCCTCGTTAGGAAAATCCCAAATGTAGATGTATTCATCCTTCTTCCGATCCTGGATTCGACAAAAAACGGTGACGTCAAGTGGTGTATAGCTACATAATGTTATATGTATATGCCTTCTCCGTATGTATTTTCGAGATATCCTTCTGTGAGTGAATCAATAGTAATTATATTATATGTATATGTAAGGGGTGTTCTGTTGATAGATGACGTTATCGACCCCAGTTTGTTCGGTATAATTCGAAGTTCCACACACTCTTTTCCGGTACCACGAGAGCGGCAGATACAATACCGCAGGGAATAGAATACGATAATAAAATACGAAATCGTTATCTGATAGGTTTCGTGTAGCCGTTCCCAAAAAGACGCGACGCGCAGTCTCATCATGTCCCATAATCAAAATTCTGTCGAAGAAGTTACCATTCGAAAGAAAAATTTTAACATCGCGATTCATTATTTGCATAAAACGGCTCAACGCCATCAAGTGCCTCTCTAAGAAACTACAAAATAAGTTGATTGCTTATTACTACTTACTATATTGCATAGTATAGATAAGTTACACATACAAATAATGATAGTCCACCGAGGCAGAGCTAATGAATTCAGACGCTTCTACCTATTTTTTTATTAAATTCAAGCAACGGAAGGAATAAGTCGTGGTCCTGTTGATAAGTGATCACGCCTACCCACAAAAGTTACAGTGTCACTCAGAGCTTTAAATAACAATGATCTGAGAGGTACTGCCACCACCCTATCACCCTGAGACATAAGTTGTCAAGTACCATAGGCTTGTAATTTCATCAGCAGCGTTACCCTTCAAAACCGGAACACAGTAACGGTCCATTACTAAGCAGGCGGCAAAAATAGGTACTGTGACAGTAGATTCCTGGACGAAGTCTTCCACTAGGGGCTCTACAGCTAGTAACACCATCTCCTGCAGAAGCTTACCGCTAAGCAATCAGGAAATAGCTGTATAAATCTCAGTCATCACCGTCTTATACAGGCTAGATATTTGAAAGTGAGACATACTTATAGAGTGCCTTATATTCCTGATTCTGAACCCAAAAAAATAATAAACTAATGAACTTAAAAAAAAAATATTTTATTTTATCGACTACTACTTGTGGACAACATTACATATCGAAATCTATGCACACCAATATTATTGCTCCGACAGATGCAGCGGCGAGAACAAATCACAAATCAGCACTGTTTGCAGAGACAGTGCACGCGCGACCTTGGCGTAGCGAAGACACGTAAATTATTTGTACTTCCGCTCGCACGAACACTGCGCCGGCGGCGAAAGCGCTCGTCGCCTGCAAAATGGATATTTGTTCTAACGTCGAATTGACTGAGATGGTGTTACTTTACGCAATAAATGGTGATAGTGTGAGGCGAGCTATTGTAATGTTCCCAAACTGGAGTTAACGCGGAGGAGGTGAACAGTGTCGAAGTTGTTGCATGAGAGGATTATCTCAGCATTTTATACTGTGAGACAAAATGTGTTTGTGTTGATCAATTTAAAACAAAATTTACTACGACGTGCTAGACTACGCATTGTGGAAAACGGTGGACATTTTGAACACTTGCTCCGTAACACGTAATTGTAAATAAACTGCAAATAACTAAAGAATTAATCTGTGTTTATAATTGGATTTCACAATTCAATTCAATTCTTATTAAATGATAACTTAATTATATTTTT
>NW_020653726.1:19799520-19830936 GCF_003589595.1 Hyposmocoma kahamanoa | reverse complement strand
ATTTTGGTATATGTTAAATTGTAACATGATTTACTATGACATGTATGAATATGTCTCACTTTCAAATATACAGCCTGTATAACTCCGGATTTAAAGGTAAGGAGATCCGGCGCAGTCACAAGAGACTTAAGATCTCATATCCCATGTAACACGTTTGCAATATTAAGAATACTTCTTTAGTTTCCCATATGTATTTGGCGGAGACCACGTTCCACCTGGTGGACCTTTTGACAACCAAATCCATAAGTTGCGTTCTGCGAAAATTTCTATTTATTTATTTTATTTATTTGTTTATAAGTCCTTTACATGTGTTATCGTTACAAAATATACTTATGTATATACTTAGACACTAACAAACACATGCTCCTAGACAGGTATCGCAATATGGAAAGGGAGAGGGTCAGACATTAATAATTACAATTTCATCATCATCATTATCCACAGCCTGATTTCACCCACTGCTGGGTATAGGCCTCCCGAAGTTTGTGCCATCCAAACATAATTATAATTTATCCTGAAAATACTCGTCCACGATAATAACTTTTATAAATTAATAAGTTTTTCAATGCATTTATACTATTGTTTACGTTTGACTCTGTTTTTGAAAATTCTGGGACTTTATTATAGATTTTTATTGACGTAGGATGAGGTCCGGAACTATTTCCTACTTTATTATAAAAATTTGGGTTCTTTATAATAAATTTGCACACTTCCAGTATATATACATATGTACCTGGCAATGTACCTGGTAAATATTAAGTTTTTTATAGTTTGGCAATGGCATGATGCCTTTTTTTCATTACCGGACGTAGAGCGACCATAATGTACAAGAATAAATCTAAATCTCAGTCATCTGTGAACATGAGACCTATCAAGAACCCGAAACGCTGGTTAAATTGACAAAACCAATATACGCTATACAGATCCGAATTAACAGTTTAATTTCCAATTGCAGCATTTGATACCAAAATTCTTTTTCTATATGGAACTTTCCACAATAGCAAAAAAAGTGTTCTGGTCTGTACATTTCGCTCAAGATGGTATAAACAGTATTACATGACACAGCTGGGTTTTTTCCTGATATAGGTGTAATTTGAGTTAGCTCTAGGTGTAATTTGAGGTAGTGGGTGTTAGCACCCACGCTACAACAGTATACCATTTCAGCGACAGCAAACGACGAAATTAAAAGCACAAGTAATCGATTAGGGTAGAACGAAGTGTACGAGTAGTAGCTACGCCCTACGCAGGTATAAATTACGTCATCGTGGAAAGGTCACCACCAGGTACAGTATAAAACCTTACTTATTCTAGAATTGATTATATATTTATAGTATGTGTGTATGATGTGAATGAGACTGGTAAAGTTTCTAACAAATTGCCTAATAAGCCTAACTAAAAACAAATTGTGAAAGTACGAGTTATTTGAACCGTCACAGATGCGAAGCACATAACTTCTTTATCACATTTTTTTAAGGAAGAGACACGCCAGTCCAAAGCAATTACAGTGCTGCTAAGAGCGTTAAATCACAAAGATCTGAAACGCACTGCCACCGCGCCCATCAACCTGAGACATAAGTTGACAAGTCCCATGTGCCTGTAATTTCACCAGCACCCTTACCCTTCAAAACCAGAACACAGTAATGCTAACATTTCTGCTTGGCGACAAAAATAGGTAAGTTGGCCTGGACGAATTCTTTCACAAGGAGCTCTACTGCTAATAATACTTATATTCCATAGGCATAAAGATGCAGTGTCGACAAGTGTGGTAACTCTTTAAATGTTCACACTTTCATATGTATTGTATACTATTTATTATGTAGTTCTTACCTAGTATGGATGGAGGCATGACACAGCCATAATGGGCATCGTATGTTACGTTCATTCGTGCTAAAGAAGACATTGAGTAGATACAAAAGAGCAGGGCAAGTTCAGAAACTTGCCCTGCTCTTTTGTATCTCTCTACCAGAGTAGAGGCTTTGTTTGTGACACCAGTCTTTGATAATCAGCTAAACAAAAGACAACGAACTGATGCCTAATGCGAACCTAAAACAGCAGACCGACATTGAAAAGTATCAAAACCATTTCTGCCGACAAGCAGTAATGTGGCTATTGCTTTTGAAGGTAAGAATGCTTCTTGAAATTACAAAACAAATGAGGCTTGTCACGTTACGGGTTACGGGCGCAGTGCTAATGCCCCTCAGATCTTTGCGATTTAAAGCTCAGAGTGACATTACAACTGTTATGGAAAGGTGTGTCGCTTCCCAACAGGCGCACGACTTGTTCACCCCATTACACACAATTAACACAAACAATATCACAAAAAAAATTTAATAATTCATATTGCACAAATAGTACATATCTTCATCATATCTTTTTATTTGTCATGTTATGCACACCTGTTATTTATTCCGAACTCAGCTCTCCGGTTGCTTGGTAGAGAATGTCTAATGATATTTAGTCCCTGAGACATAAGTTGACAAGTCCCATGTGCCTGTAATTTCACCGGCACCCTTACCCTTCAAAACCGGAACACAGTAATGCTGATATTACTGTTTGGCGGCAGAAATAGGCAAGGTGGCAGTACTTTCCTGGACGAACTCATTCACAATGAGCAAAAAGGGGTACTAAACAAATAAAGGATAATATTATTTAACCCTCAAAGATATACTTGATTTATTGTAAAGGGCCACTTTTTTAAATAAACCATTTTTTTATATTTGATATAATATATATTAATTGTTCCGTCTACATAAATGAAATGTGTTATCGATTTCTATATTTCATGTCGTTGCACTTGTAGACATGGCATTTATCGTTATCAAAATCAACACAAGCGTCAAACATATTCTGATGTCAATAAAACAATAGGAGATATACACAAGATAAATATTACGGATCACAAATGTTCAAAGATAATGAAACATTGTTGCTGTGATAGCTTATCAAAATTTGACAGTTTAATGTGATTTTTAAGATTTATTTCGTCTAGATCCGCGTTTATTTTTGATGGTAACAAGCCAGAATGCAATATCTATTGATAAATTCGTTTACTAAAGCCACACGTGATACAGCTAAACGATACAATACTACGCCAACTTCATTTTTTGGTCATCTTCTGTTTCAAACCTGAAATCATGCAAGTAATTTAATTTGACGTTGGTAGGCCTTATTTGCCCAGTGTAACATATATACATACATGTTTTGTCACTATGTTTTCCTTCACTGTTAGCAAGAGGCTATTACTGCTTAACACTCCCAAAGTTACGTCACTTAGAAATTAAAGCTATAAGTACATGCCGCCACATGGTTCGAAGCGTCGACCTCGCAATTAGGCTACCATCGTTTACCTCAAACTACACAGATATTGGCAAAACATGCATATTACAATATATGTGATAAACATAATACATTAATGTGGGAGGTCAGTTTATATTTACTATTTGAGATTATCTATGATTTACGTGAACTTGTTTGTATAGTCAATCTACGTCACCGCGATCCCGTTATCTCGACCTATAAAAAACTATCAACTGAATTAATTTTGATCAACGACGCGACTCATTTGAATTTTTCGTATTAGCAATTGTAAATAACAGCTGTTGTTTATGATTTTAAGTTAATTAAAATATAAGGAATTGATAACATTCGTAAAAGTCACATGTGATCGTATCCATGTATCGAATTACCATTGACTTACAAACAAATGGACGACGGGTCTAATACAAAAACCACGAAAAACATGTCCCAAGTCAACCTATTTAAACGTAGTGACATGTAAAGGAATATGAAAAAGCTAAAACGTTGAATTTAAATTGTAATGTCATCGCAGTACTGTCTAATTTTGCTTGCTTCGCTGTCAGTCGAACAAACGAAGACTAAAGCGTGAATGACGCTCTGTATACGATTTTAACGCCCTATAAGTTCGGACACTTTTTAGCGCGGACCCGACGTCCGTATAATTGTATGTCAATGCGAATTACATAAAAAAAATTGTGTATAATGTGAAAATTTTTAGCTCTCCTATTTAATGCATAAAAACTTTACCTATCCACAAATATTTTTTATAGATTTTTTAAAGCTCTCTCCTGAAAAATTGTAATTTTGCAGATGTGGCCTTATTTACAATAGGGGTGCGATGTATCAAGTGACGTTTGGTTATTTCCCGCCTAAAACTCTCCTACAGTTATAAAATTTCACATCATATTAAATTTGTTTTAATTACGTAGTTTTTGTTATTTTCTATACTACAAGCCCTTTTAACGTATGATAACATATGTCTACGTCACTTACAACATCACGCGACTGTATATGAATTCATTGCAGATACCCCACTTTGTATATTATCTATTATTATTTATTTTTATTTTGTCTTCTCTCCATTTCTTATAGATATTTAGTGTCACTGTGAGATTTTATATCACTTCAAGCGTTTGTTAAACCGCTTATGTTCTTTTTCAAATGTTTCAATTCATTAACAACATTAAAAAAAATGTTATTGCATAGCTATATTAAATAAATTAGACCGTGAATTTATCTAAAATGCAAAGAAAGAATTACGTAAGTCAATTAATATGATGAATAATTACGGTTATAATGAAGACTAAAGTACACAGACTATGAACATTAATTAAATTATCCATATAAATGCGATAATTACTTTAAGAACAATGGCTTTACAGTTTCTTTGAACATGAAAGAGAAGTCCTATTTGATAATAATTAATAAATTATTTTGATTATGAATAATTGGATCGAGTCCGTTAAGTATAGTGGGTTTCTTGTTTCATTGAAATGATTTATATAACTTATTAGGGCTTGGAGAAATAAGTCACTAGATTGGTTTCCTTCGGCTACTTTCACAGTTTAATGACATACGGCATTTTCGATCAATGTCGGCGATATTAATAGAATCTTTGACCAGCAAAAAACGTGCGATACAGGCGATGTACAATCAGAACCCCAGTGTATTTGAGAGAGAAATTTAAAGAAATTAACATTCTTACACTCGCGTCGCAATACATTTACGAAATTATTTACGTTTAGAAAAAAAGTAATTTATGAAAAATAATAATAATCATAAATTAATGTTATGTTTTCTGGGTTGAGAGTCGATTTTGATATGTCTATCACAGTACAGGTTGGTTTGTCTGGAACAAAGATATAAGAAGATATCGTTTTTGGTATAACCATAAATCAATACTGCTGATCGCGATATAAGACAGCGTAGTCGGGTATTTATAGTATCTTTAAGAGTTTAAGTTTAAGTTTGCCGTTCTCGCGTAGAGATCTCTCGCTTTATGTCGCCCTCGCACAAGTCCCGCCCTGTCGTGCTAGCCCTAATGATTTGGCTCAGTCAGAATTTCTATTACTGTGGTAGCAGTCGGTCAAGGAATACTTTGTGACACTTCCATTATGATCCAAGATTTTGTCATAAGTGTATGTCAATAAACTACGTGAAATATTTGTATGGTACAGCGTCATTAGAACTGACAAGCATTAAAATTAGCATGAAAGTGGAGCAAATGACAGCTCACTATGTGTCATAGAGACAGAATGAAGAACAGTGTAATAAGATGGCATTCTGGTACGAAAGATTCACATTGGCTAGGATAGAAAATGGAATGCTACGACAACTTAGTCCTATAAGTAATAAATTTCTTTATTTCCTCCACAAAATTGTAACAGCAGAACAGAACAAAGAGCCTAAACTAGGATACCGTGTGATTTAAGTGACCAGGGCTCCACCTCCAAATATACATATATATATTTTAACGCACACACTTATAGCCCCCCAATAGGGAAGCCCAGTATCGCGGGTACCATGGACACATACTTAAACAACCACAAATTACATACAAACTCACGAGATAAATAATAATAATAAATGTCTAGCCTAAAAATAAGGGAACCTATTTTTGAAACAGTGTCGAAAGTCTCGTTCCGGAAAAACCTGTCACTATAATATCGCGCAATGTGACACACCAATAACATACAGAATTTTTCAGAGTTATGACACACACCATTACAGTTTAGTTATCATTTTTGAAGTTTTTTTTATGAAACCTTAACATCAGACGCACGACTTGTTCGTCCCGTCACTTGCCACGAACTAGTCGTGCGCTTGGTGTTAAGCGACACGCCTGTCCACAGCAGTTGCAGTGTCACTCAGAATTTTAAATCGCAATGGTCGAACCCACATGTCGAAGTCGAAGTCCCAGGTGACTGTGTTCACCCGTACCTTTACCCTTCAAATTCGAAACTCAGTAATGCTTACATCAGCTTGGCGGCAGAAATAGGTAAGCCAGTACTTCCCTGGACGACCTCTTTCACAAGGAGCTCTAAACTGGTTTTGTAAAAGACACGAACGACATTTTACTGTTTGATACAACTGTACCCGCAAACCACGTGGTTTGTATTCGATGTATGTGAAATCAATTTCCGTTCTACCCTACGAAGAGGTCGCCCACATAGCCGGTAAAGAGCGTCGAAACAAGTGTTAATTCTCGATTCATTTCGTATGTTAAATCCGTCAATTGATTTCGTCACGAGACGCATTTTGTCCAAACATAGTAAGAATATGTAAATGTATAATCGACCTTCAATCAACCGATAATTGTGCCACAAGTGTTATTTTCTATATTATTTGTGTTTGTTGGTAAAGGTGTTAGTGTCATTTATTTAAAATTAATCGTACAGATGTAAAAGCAGCTAGTGTTATTCCTTTTTAAGCTCATTTTTCGAAATTTAGTAATGACACTTTCATTTCTTAGGCTGTAATTAAAAGAATTTTGTAGTTTCCGTAAAAAAAACTTTCAAATACATCATTTCTCTTCTTTTGTTGTAACTTAGTAAAACTAGCAAACAAACACCCGGGCAAAATGATGCACATTTAGGAAGACCTACTCATCATCGTACTTTTCATACGAAATCGAATCGATTACATAAATGTTTTTCGTTTAATAAACACGCTAAATGTATCGTGCCTAAGAAAAGCGGTTAGGTATAAAGATAAAAAAAGGTCAAAGAACTTACGATCTCGGAGTCTTAGGAAAAAGATAGCAGAGGATTAGACTATGCTAAAATATTTTTCTGATAATGCACCGGAAAAACTGGATAAAACCACATTTTTTACTGACGTTTATGAACGTTCGACGACCGCGATAACTTACTGCCACAGGCTTCGTGTATTACATAAGGAGATTCCGAACCTGCATAAACCACTTTGTAGACGAACTTCTCTAATTAATAAAAATAATAAATTTATTTCTCTCCACAAAATATTTGTTACAAAAACAAGTCTTATTTACAAAAAGACAAAACCTGTGAGACTGGAGTTTAAACTAGATCATGAGACGGTCTAATCGTATGCGTTGTAGGTGCTGGATGCCCCGGTTCCGGGTTCGATTCCTGGTAGGACCAATAATTTTTCCAAATTGGGTATGGTCTGGGTGTTCCGAGTACTATCCCGTTGCTCTGGTACTCATAGATAATTCTAGAGGTAGAAACCAGGCAATTGGTGTTGTTATCTGGCACATTGTTATTACACCGTACAGCGTAGCATTGGTAGTGTTGACATTGATTAGTAACATGAGAGCTGTTAGTACAGTGAGTTATAGAATCCATATTAAACCCATATACGCCCCAGCAATGGACACGACTCTCCTATAATAAAGGGGCGTGTACAGTATTGCATTATAAAGTATAGGTTAATTAATAGAAGGATTTTTCGATTACATGATTTTGTCCTTTTTTGTTATATTGATCGATATAAGAAACCTTTTGCTACATGGGTTTGTAGTGATGGTAATTCTTATCGACGATTTTTAAGAAGCATCTCGTCTGTGTTGTCGAATTAGCATAGTGTCTGAATAAAATCATGTCGATGTGACATATTGTCGAAGTAGCGTGTGTCGAAGTTATATAATAATATTATGGTCATTTATTATTTCAAAACATGATAATGTAAGTTTTTAACCGACTTCAAAAAAGGAGGAGGTTCTCAATTCGTCTGTATGTTTTTTTTTGTATGTATGTTACGCGATAACTCCGGTATTTGTAAACCGATTTTCACGATTCTTTTTTTGTTGGAAAGGGGGTACTTCCATAGTGGTCCCATTTCATTTTGAAGAAAACTATCCGCCTCGAAGGGTGGCTGTTCACGCATGAAGATTCTTTTTTATAAATAGCGCCTAACTTTAATTTAGGAGCAATTACTTTAATGGTTGATTTTGCTATTTCTCCAATTCAAGGCGTTTTTCTCTCAATATACTTTGACGAGTAAGAACAGATTTTTATTATCTCCAGTGTCAAGGCCTATATAGTGGCGAACTAGGGGATATTTCAATAAAACTTAGCAAATAGACGTAATTCCACGTACTTTTGAGGTCGGTGTTTTTAGTACTCTGTACTGATCATTATTAATAAGGCATTTAAATTTTTATCACTGGCACACTACGTTTCCCTCGCGACCGCTTTCAGCAATAAGGCCACCTTTGTTCACATTAATTATAAGATGTCTATATACTGTTTTTGTTTTTTTTTGTGTGTGAGCACTAAAGTGTTTTATCTATCTATCAGTTTTAGAGTTAGTTTATTGTTATAATATAACCGACTTCAAAAAAAGGAGCAGGTTCTCAATCCGGCTGTTTTTTGTGTATGTTACGCCATTACTCCGACAATTGAGAACCGATTTCGATGATTCTTTTTTGTAGGAAAGAGGGTAGGTACCTCAATAGTGGTTCCATTCAAATTTGAAGAGAATATTCTTCCTCTAAGGGTGGCAAATTAGGGGATACATCCGTGTTTTTTCTATGGGATGAACATGTCGCGCGCCTGGTGGTAAGCGACACGCCTATTCATAACAGTTGCAGTGCCACTCAAAGCTTTCAATCGCAAAGAAATTACGGGTACTGCCTGCGTCCGTCACTCTGAGACATAAGTTGACAAGTCCCTTGTGCCTGTAATTTCACCAGCACCCTTACCCTTCCAAACCGGAACGCAGTAATGCTCACATTATACTGCACGGCGGAAGAAATAGGTAAGGTGGCAGTACTTCCCTGGACGAGCTCTTTCACAAGGAGGTCAACTGCTACTACTAACTGGCTTATTGGATTACACATAGGTACTTTCTGTTAACCGATGTCAATGAAACTTGGCAAATAGATGTAATCTATAAACTTTTGAGATCGGATTTTTTTGTAAGAAAGTATTATTCTCCGATCTAAATCTCATATGTCTCATGGGATGTAAAGGGTCCGAAACGTTGGTTTGTTTGAAAAAACAAATGTACGCGATAAAAAATAGTTTCCTTTTCAACGTGTAACAACAGCAAAAAGCTAAGAAATCGACTTGTTATTTGTTGATTTAGGCCATATAGAACACACCCTTACATGACCTTTGACAAAGTGATAAAACCAGGTGCGGCTAAATATTTGTACGTCAAGGGCACAAACAAACGCTGAAAGTATTACAGGCGTGTTCATATCTGTAAATTAGCTTTTTTGTTTGTTCATTTCTTTTTACGCAGCGGATTTTTGTTTCTTTACTTTTGTACTCAACAATAAAAACATTGATACAGTAGAGCTCCTTGTGAAAGATTTCGTTCAGGGCAGTACTACAACCTTAACTATTTCTGCCGCCAAGCAGTAATTTGTGCATTATTGCGTACTGGTTTGGAAGGAGTAAGGGTGCTGGCGAAATTACAGGCACATGGGACTTGTCAACTTACGTCTCAGGGTGACGGGCGCAGTGGCAGTACACATAAGGTCTTTGCGATTTAAAACTCCGAGTGTCACTGCAACTGTTATGGATAGGCGTGTCACTTACCACCAGGTGCACAACTTGTTCGTCCTTGATATAATAAAAAAAAGATATAAAGAACATGTTCATTTTGGGCAGGCAAATTTTTTTGTCGTGACCGGGTGTAAATTTATA
Source organism: Hyposmocoma kahamanoa (assembly GCF_003589595.1). Taxonomy (NCBI): domain Eukaryota; kingdom Metazoa; phylum Arthropoda; class Insecta; order Lepidoptera; family Cosmopterigidae; genus Hyposmocoma; species Hyposmocoma kahamanoa. Next base: position 19,821,004 of record NW_020653726.1, on the reverse strand, counting down.
TACCTCTGCACATACGAGTACGTTATATAAAAAGATATTAATTTTTTGATCGTTAGCGTCCAATTACACGAGGTAAAGAAAACTTTCGCGCGGCCGCCGCGCGGCGACCGCCCCGTTACCACGCCTTCATGTACATTAATCGCGAATCTAAATTCAATTTACTATAGTCCATTTGTTTAGGTACTTAACTAAATGTAAACAATCTAGATATATCTTTTTATTGAAACACATGCTTTACAAATCAATAGGTATAAAAATAGGCATGCAATTTCATATGAAGCTAAGTATTTGTATTTTGTATTTGAAGGTAAGGGAAAATCATTTTATAAATGTATATTTCATTAAATAGACATCTCAAGATTGTTTACATTTATTTAAGTACCTAAACAGATGGACTATAGGCAACAACATGTAATTCGTGTCGTATAAATGCTCCGTAAATTTTGACATTTTATTTTAAGCCTCGTTATACTTGCCATGATTTCTTCAACGTTGAGATAATTATGAACGAAAGTTACAATAATTGTGACACCGATAAGCAATGATCTTATATTCATTTAAAATATTTTTAAAGTACATCGATACATTGGGAATCACCGTTATCTGAGAAATCGATCGATATTTTTGTCTGGGTAATTTACTTTGTGTAATTAATTATTACTTTTCGATGCCTTACTTTCTCAAACTCGTATATTATAAAGAGTGACTATTCAGGAGATGGCGAAGCTTTGTATTTATTTTAAGTATCTTATCAAGGGTGTTAATTTCGATGCATTATTTTAAGAATAGGTAAAGCCAGTGTGTATATATGAAGTAAACGTGATGTGAAGTCAGCCTGCAAAATTTGTATATACAACATTGACTTACAATGGACGACGAGTCTAATACAAAAACCACGAAAAAAATGTCCCAAGTCAACCTATTTAAACGTAGTGACACGCAGTACTGTCTAATTTTGCTTGCTTCGCTGTCAGTCGAACAAACAAAGACTAAAGCGTGAATGACGCTCTGTATACGATTTTAACGCCCTATAAGTTCGGACACTTTTTAGCGCGGACCCGACGTCCATACAATTGTAAGTCAATGATATACAATCCATTTTTTACATTTCAGTAACTTTGTGTTTTAAGATATGTCTTTGAAAAAAGTAATGCAACGTTTTGTAATGTAATTAATTATAGAGTTGTTAGGTTTTCGGAATTGTTACAAATTGAAAATGAAACTGTTCGGATATAATTCGCGTATATATTTGTTTTTTCAAATTAACTAACGTTTCGGGCCCTTTACTGGACCAATGGTCATGGTTGACGGAGATGGTGAAGTCATCAATCAGTTATGTCTAATATTAATTTAAACCAACATATGTTTTAAAGCCGTGGTAGCCTAATGGTTTGACCTACTGCCTCTCAAGCAGAGGGTCGCGGGTTCGAATCCTGCCTCGCACCTCTGAGTTTCTCGGAATTTATGTGCGAAATTTAATTTGAAGTTGATCACCTGCACGTCGAAGAAGGTCACAACCCTCGGAAAAACGTGTTATGTCCCCAACCCGCATTGAGCCAGCGTGGTGTCCCATGGCCTGAACCTTCGTCTGAAAGGAGACCCGTGCCCAGCAGTGGGATGTACAAATGGGATTGATGATGATGATGAACGTATTTTTCATTAGAGTTGCAAAGGTTATTTTTAATATCATATTTTTAATTTTTCAAAAAACATTCCAATTTACTTAAATTTATTTGAAAAAACATACATACGCAATTTTGATCCAAAAAGCAAATTTGAAGCCTTTCCAATATGAAGACAGTTTTATTTGCAAGCGGAGATTGTAGTGTTCTAATTTCATGACGGGCCATGGCATAATAACAGCATTTCATAGTCCTCAGAATTGAGTTCACAGATCCTTTTCAATTACCAAAAGAAAAAATAAATATTATCGATTTTCTCCACTTTCTTAACAGCCTTCAAAATAAGGAGGAGACTTTTTTCGTGTTGTATGTTACGCGTTAACTCTTGTGAACCGATTTTGATGATCCTCTTTTTGTTGAAAAGGGGGTGCCTCAGTATTGATCCCATTTTTTGAAGAAAATATACTCTACTCTCTCTAACTAAGAGTCTCTCTAACTCTACATAAGAGTGGCAAACTAGGGGATGAATGCAGTTTCGCGCACTTTCCGATAACCGATTCCAATAAAACTTGGCAAATAGATGGAATTTTACGAATTTTTGAGGTCGGTTTCTTTAGTACTGTATACTGAGATTATTCGGAAATGGCCATTAAAGTTACTATAAAATTTAAAAAGAAACGTTTCGTTTAGTTATTACAATTATGTTTTTAATTATATTATTTTGTGCAATTGTTTGCGCTTTATGTGATTATGCATGTCAAATAAAGCGGACGTGATTTCTTTTTATTATTAAATTATTCATAGTTAATCTTATAATTTACCGTATCAATTAAAGCTGTTTTTAACTTCCAATTTCCAACGGAAAAAGAGAGGAGTTATAAGTTATTAAACAGGCAAACATTCAGACGAACAAGTCATCCGCCTGGTGGAAAGCGACACGCCTGTCCATAACAGTTGCAATGCCATTCAGAGCTTTAAATCTTTGAGATCTGAGAGACACTGCCACTGTGCCAGTCACACTGAGACTGTAATTTCACCAGTACTCTTCAAAACTGGAACGCAATAATGCTTACATTACTGCTTGGCGGCAGATATAAGTAAGGTGGCAGTACTTCCCTGGACGGACTCTTTCACAAGGAACAAAGTCAAAGTCAAAGATCATTTATTCCATAGGTAAAATACATTTACACTGGAAAAGTCACATTTACATTGCATTACATTAAGCTACTGCTCGTTCACTACGCTGATTTCCCTGAGAAGAACGAGCAAGAAACTCTAGGAAGTCCTAGAGTGCGTTCACTATGAAAAATATGATTCCTACCGAAATAGGAGAGTAATTGAGAACTCCACTGCTACTAAAATTTCTTACTAATATTCTTTTGTCGTGTCAAAGCAGTTATCTTAAAAAAGATTTAGAGAGTTCAAATAACAAGAATAAATACGTAGTATAATGAAGTCGGGACAAGCAATCAAGGTGACGAATGTCTCGTCAAACAAACAATGTAGGTATGTGCGAAAATCTTTGTAACTAGACAACAATGAATGAACAGGTGTTTATTGAGAGATAACGTTATCGGACGAAGAGTAGCCTAGTTAGTGAATAGGTAGTTCATTATACGTTCAAGATAGACTTTTTTCTATTGTGTATAAACAGCGAAACATTCTGACAGATAGAATAGAAACATTGAGGCAATTGGTAACTATAAATATTTAATAAAACATGCTATGGTTTAATAAATCTCTCCTTAAGTTCTTGGCTGAACCACAAACAAACAGAGTCTAGTTTCGTAGTAGCTTAGGAAATGAAACTATTTTTTCGGATTTAAATCGCGTTTTTTCAAACAAATCAACGTTTCGGGACCTTTACAGGTCCCATAGTCACGGTTGACTGAGGTGGTACAGGCATCAACCAGTTAGGTCCAATATTAATGCAAACCATCCTATTTTATTCACTATAGTTACAAAAGTTATAAATTAAATACCTTATTGTTAATTTTACAAATCCGGAAAAATAGTTTCATTTCCTACGTGTAACAATCGTGAAATCCTAGGAATTCGTAGTAGCTCCTTGTAAAATAGACCGTCCAGAGAAGTACTGCCACGATACTTATTCTACGGGTTCACTAGCAGTGCACCTCAACTTATAAGCGTATCACTTCCCGCCAAACGCACTTGTCCGTCTCGACTCTTGATATCATTTACAGGCGAAAGATGAACAAACGTCAGTTTGATAGATCACGAGTAGAGCGATGAGCTTATCGATGTGGAATCGAGTTAAATCATTCGGAAATACTTTACACCTATCTAAACAATAAGACTTAGGCAGGGGACCACCCATATACAGAAAAAAAGGATTTCTACTAATAAGAAAGAGCAATTTCTCAAAATATGTATTTGCTAATTCTGAAAAAATATCTATTAAAAGTAATAAAATATTGTCATTACAAAAATACTGCTTATCATTTTCTAATACAATTTTATTCTTAACTTTATTCTAACTTTTAGACAAATACGTTCACTTCAACATTTTATTTCATTTTTAATCAATTAATTGGACATTACTTACATCAAGAAATTTTTGCCTCTTACACCAAATTTAAATAATCTTAAATGAATTCAAAAATTTCTTGGGTGTATTTAAAAAATATATATTAAAACAAAAAAAGAAGTAGTTTGCTATTCAGATAAATATTCTAAATTCTAGAGTATATTTTTAAAGCAACATCTCGTTGCGTTTTCATAGTCAATGTTGCCGTGACATGTCGCCGAAGGCGCACGGTAACGATTACTTTTACTTGTGCTTGTAATCATAAAAAATCATAAACAGTAATTTATCCAAAAAAAAACAATAAGTAGTATCTCTAATTTGTTAGTGTGTTATTTGTAGTCATAATTTAAGAAATGTGGTTTTAGCATGAAATCAAACTACATTTGTAACAAGCACAACTTTAACATGCAATTAGTTCCATCACGCCACTGCTAGATGGCATTAGTTGTACTCTGAAACGCGCTATCGTTTTGTTAACTTCAATAGTATAAGTCATCTCATATATTTAGAATTGTTAGTGATCTGCTTTCTACCGCTGCAGCATTTATACGGCACTGAATGATACTCAAGTATTTGAGAAGATTCCGTCCTATTCTGCTACTATAAGGTTTGGGACTAAACTGTGTGCTTTTCACGCCAGTGAGACGTACTGTTGGGTCCATAACCCTGTTAATTTACCCTGTTTGATATTAGAAAACATAAATCTTCATTCAAATAATTAAGTACCTCTCAATTTTTAATTCTTTTTTTTTTTTCAAGTCAAAATCGGTCATTTCTAATAACTAATAAATATTTTGTTGAATCTAGAGTGGCTTTATGACATGAAGTAAATTAATTTGCTCTTGGACTAAATATTTCTGTCTTAAAACTAAAATACACTTTTGAGACGTTTTTTTTACTATTATCAAGTAATTATTCTCTAGCGTCTATAGGGAGAGGATCGTTTTGTTGGATTTAATAAATTTGTCTTCCTAAAAAGAATTTGGTCCTTTTCTAAGTAATCTGTTTTTACCGTGTAGGCAAGGGTTCCATCCCTGTATTGCGGATATGTCAAATATTCGCACAAAGCTTTTGTTCTCACATTTATATGGCGAACTGCTTTAAATTGGAATTCCCAGCATGCAGATTTATACCCTGAGCGTTATAATTTGGGCATTTTCAAGGCGAGAGTGAATAGGCGCTATTTATGTATGCATGATCCATCGTCACTTTCCATCAGTAGAGTTTGAGGTCAAATGCGCATTTCTTTATTTGTTTTATAAAAAAGCAATAAGTTGGAAAAATCAATGCTGACGGACTTCTGCCGCACAGTAAAGACGCACTCCTTCCCACATATAAAGACTTATAATTTTTTAAATACTTTTAACAAAATGCACTTGTTTTCTTTTGATACCAAGTAACGGGGCGAACAAGTCGTGCGCCTGTTGGAAAGAGACACGCCTGTCCGTAACAGTTGCAGTACCCCTTAGAGTTTTAAATCGCAAAGATCTGAAGGGCACTCCCACTGCGCCCGTCACCCTGATACATAAGTTGACAAGTCCTATGTGCCTGCAATTTCACCAGCTCCCTTTCCCGGACGAACTTTCAGAAGTAGCTCTACTGCTACATAGAATTAGTCGTGCTGGAAATAAACGGTTAAAAAGACGTTGTAATCTATTACTACACTCTATTGGTGTTACATGTAACTAAATAAATAAGATATATGACAAATGTTCACTAAAACAGTAAAATGTGACATATTAAACTATTCTTCTCCACACGGTCAAAGGAATTTAAAATTCAATGTATTTTCATGAATGTTACAATTTCAAGAACATTAGATTATTGTAAATCCTTAACTCTCAATTTGAATACAGCTGAGAATTTACTTTCGTGACGGTTGTTTTGATTACGTATCTTCTCGTTAGGTGTACTTTACAAAAATACGTTTTAAATAGTTACAATGGCACATTGACAATGCATCAGTTTCAATAATAGCTCGATTGAATTGGACACAATCGATATGTACATCTCATTATGTAATCAATTCTCTGTTAATTACAAGAGTGATATGATTCTGTTTTGTAGATTGTATTCTCCTGTATTGTATAAGCTAACATGATGCGTTTTGCAATAACGCACCACGTTAGTTCAGTAATAGTATTCGAATGAAACACTTTTATTTCAGAGTTGATTAGGAATAGTAGAGCTAGTTATGAAACAATTCGTCCAGTGAAGTACTGCCTTGGCCTCTTTGTCGGGAAGAACGGGAGCGAGAGGAAGATCCTTCCTCTCATCTTATGCCGCCGCAAACGTTTGGGGCGCAGGCGGCTTGCTTATTGCCCACCAACTGCCGCCCTGAGAGTGAACCCTGGCAGTGAAAAACGGGGGCTTTTGTCATCCATTAGATAAGGGTTCACGGGTTGGTTGGTGTGTCCCGGCATGCCACTAACGATGGAGGGGGAACGGTGTTCCCCAGGGGTGAGTCCGCGGTGGAGGACAACCGCAGACTGGGCCGTGGATCGTAAACCACGTGGCCACAGCCCCTTCCCACGCGGGATGTGCGTTTTTTTTATTATTGTAACTATTACTATTGTATTAATGTTGATATTAGAAAACAAAAACATTTTTCTTTTTCACATAAAAAAACGTACCTGCGAAACATTGCCACAAACACTAGCGCAAAACACCACCATTTTTTTAAAATCACTTTAGATATATACAATAAATAAAATTTGGTATACTTAATCCCTGACCGTGACCGGATTAAAAATAATTAATACACAGTACGGTTGATATCAGACTAAATATAATCTTATCATTTTTTAACTGCGATACTGGCACATTTTTAATCGTTCGTTTGTATGTTCGTTTTTAACTTCTTTTCACTGGTTACTAATTAAACATAGATTTCACTTGCCCAGTGGGAAAACGGTTGCTTCTCTATTAAGAGGTCAACGGTTCGAAACCCTACTAAGACGGTAATCGTAATTTTATTTCTCGCTAAGTGTTAAGGAAAACTTACTGATGACATCGGGAAATGAAGTTTCCAACCCTTTGGTCAGAATTTTGTTCTTAGTAATAATCTAGTGGGACGTATAGTAGATTGATAGTAGAATTTTCCTTTAAACTGCGTTTCGTAATTTACAGTATTAAATGCTTTTTGATACTGTAACACGCTAGTTTGTCTATATTGTATTTAGAACTGTCCATAAAATAAGGTGGGTTTGTATTTAGTTATAAAAAAAGAGTATTGTAGTCAAAGGAACATCGCGGTTGTTCTGGTAAAATTTTCAAAGTGAACGCTATCAGTAAATATAGATTTATGAATATATTATTAAATAGTACCTCTCTCTACGCTAAAACCACGACTACGCTCCCACAATACTAACCGTAGGAGTTGCAGTGTTACTCAGAGCTTTAAATCGCAAAGATCTAAGGGGTACTGCCACTGCACACGTCACTTTCAGACATAAGCTGACAAGTCCCATGTCCCTGTAATATTACCAATAACTCTTCTCTTCACGGTTACAGCATAAAGAGCTGCCTAGTTGTCCTCTTTTAGAAAAAAAGTACCTAGCAACATTGTCTTGGTGCCTTGACTATCTCATCGGTGAGATTAAAAACGTCCAGTTGCTACTTAGTCACATTGTTAAGTACATTTTTGGTACAAAAAATTGATCACATTTACTTCACTCCATCGAACCACGTTAGTGCAAATATGCCAAGCTTTATACGGGCACGCCATCGATATGATAAAAAAATGTAAATGTTTATTAGAGTCTATTGCTTTGATACATTTAAGTGAGTAACTTCTTAATTTGCAAGTCAAGTAACACACCAATAATGTGGAACACGCGTCTAATATAGTTACGAAAGGTAGTGATCTTCATTGTTCCAAATTTGTGAATGGTGTACGTGGTTTAAGTTTATATCTAAAAGACAGTAGTACTAATGACAGATCAAGGCTGTTTAAGCAGTTAATATCAAAACTATAATGAAAGAAAAACCATTACACTATTGCTTACCGCATCCATTATGTAAAAAAGCAACATCTGCAAAATGACGACTTTTCGGGAATGAGGTTTAAAGTTTCTACGAACGAAACTATGTACACGGTAACTTTTTTTATGATACCAAGTCACGGCACGAATAAGTCGTGCGCCTGGTGGTAAGCGACACGCCTGTCCATTGTTATGGATTTTTTTTAGTATATCAAATCAAGTGACCGCACGAACGAACGAATGTTGGCAAGCGACACGCTTACCCATAACTGTTACAGTGCCACTTAAGCGTGAAACACACAGAGAGCGGGTGCAGGTCGGGCGCATGTCGGGTCGGGAGCACGAGCGGGCCGGGTCTAATTCCGTGTATTCCGCCCGTGTCGCGCCCGCGCACGGTAGACAAATTTTAGTATTTTACTGAACAGCTTCCAACAAAAGCATCTCCTAATTACATTATCTGTTGGTTGTAATACTGACCACCTCTACTCCGTAGTATAAATACCAGAACAAACACTGAGTTGCACTATTGTTATGGACAGGCGTGTCGCTTACCAAAGACGCACGACTTGTTCGTCCCGTCACATGGTATCATAAAAAAAAAATTAAGTGCTCCCGACCCGACACGCGCCCGACCCGCACCCTTTGTGTTTCACGCTTTAGAGCTTAAATCACAAAACATACATGACCTTCTGTGAGACATACCTAAGTTGACAAGTCCCATGTGCCTGGAATTTTACTAAAACGTACGTGAACATACATGATTAAAATATTTCCGTCGTTCGTTAGCTGCGTTGAGGACAGAGTAAAAGCATCAGCAATTTGCTGATTCCTAGGCTTCATCTAGTAAGTATTCACTGCAAGAGACACCGCAGCGTCTCTTCAATTAAAGTATAATGAAAATGGTACCTTATTCACTAAATAGAACACTTGTTCCAGACATACCAAACTTCAAACTTACTACAAATTATACGTACTGACTTATTAAGTGAGTAGAGAGCATTTCACTTTGTAAATTGTAATAGAACAGGCAGATAATGGTATTTAAACGAATTTAGAATTAATTAGTAGAAATTCTAATTACCAAAAAAATGTTTTGCGTTGAATAATAGTCAAATACCTAAGAATTAGTCAAAAGACGTAATAAGTTTGAAAAAATTATAAATTTTCAGCGTCACGAAATTATTCGTTTTATCCAGTTATTAGCCCAACTATTGCATGTTTTCTACATAATTTTATCGATTTTATTTCTTTTAATGTAATGACTTATATTTAAAAAGTAGACAAATATAATTAATATTATAGACGCCATCGGCATGAACACAGTATCAAAACTTATTATATGAGCGTGTAAAAAATATATGAAACTTTGTATGCCGCAAGCCGGATCACAGTGAATCAATATGAACTTTTGTAACCTGTGTATCACAAAGAAATATAATAATTTGATTTTAATTGTTTAAGATTAGTGTATAAAGTATTCAACCCTCAAATGTAATCGACAATTAGACATATTTTCAAAAAAAAGCCGCGAACTTACACTTGGAAGGACTAGGTCGGCAATTTGTCATTTTTATCACGTTTTTTGTTTTTTTTTTGTTTCATTGTTGTCACGTTTGACACGTCGACGAGCTAGCAATGTTCCATTATCTGCCAAAATGGAACGGATAAGAGCTGTGTTTCATTAACCAATAGCATTTCATTGTTTTTACGTCAAATTAAAATAACGCATTGCTGTTAGTAGTTGGAATACAACTCTTTTTCGCGCCATTTTGTTAGATATGGATTCATTGTCATGTTCGTAACCAAAATGGGACCATTTTCAACTGTATCGTTCATTCGTTCATAGTTTTCCATGAATACCTATGCGTAAAGTAGACATGGGGAAAAGCGTTACATTTCGATCACCGTGACTCGTTCCAATTAATACAGGAATATTTTCTTCAAATTTAAATGAGACCACTTCTGAGGTACCCTCTTTCCAACAAAAAAGAATCATCAAAATCGGTTCACAAATGGCGGAGTTATCGCGTAACATACATACAAAAAAAAACATACAGACGATCAATTCGTCTCAACTCAAATCTCCACCTTTTTTTGAAGTCGGTTAAAAATAAAAGCGAACCACAATTAGTAGCGCAGTCGGCAGTCTTTGATTCGCGCATGATTTTCTTTGTAACAAACGTCGTACGCGTATGTCGCGATGTGAGTGACGGAAACAGTTAGCGAAACGGTTAGCGGCCTATGTGATTTTGGAATGTCGTTCCTTCGTAAAAAGTTACGGTAATATTATTTGATGGTTGATCACTGTGATTTTTTCACCGTGACGTTATTTATCACCCGCCTCTAGCGTAAAGTGCCAATCGATGTTTTGGAATTAACTACGTCTTTTCGTTTGCAAAATAGTATCTACCCATAGGACTCGAAAGCTACAAGTCTATATTGTAACTAATAAAAATGTTACATTGTGCAAAACGTAGAAAAATATGCTGCGTTGCCGGAGATCGAAGTAACCCAAGGGTCAAGGATGCTGCAAATTAGCAACGATCAATGTTGTTTCACATATATTGCGTGTCATAAAAATAAACGGGCGTCCTCTAACTGAGAAACAACAACTCCTTCCCTAACATACTGTTATGTTATTATATTATGTTTCTATCCGGTATTGCATATTACGTAAGTAGCAGTATTGTAATAATGAATGGTATAGGTAACAACTATTTTTTTCACCTCACTAGCTCGGAAAGGCTTTCTTTCTCATTAGAAAAGGTTTTTGAAATTCGAACTCACGATGAACTATAGTGCACCTAACCATTTCTTTCGATGAAAAAAAAAAGATTATGACATGTTCAACTTGTGTTTATTAAATTATTTTAACTTGTGTAAGAACTAAAATAATTTCAATAATCACAAAAAATAAAAGTACAAGCAAGAATAAAAATTTATGACATTTAAATTCAGAAAGCATCCGAAGATAAACTTTTCTTTAATAAAAAAAACTGATGTTATATACTTATGTTATATACATGATAAACATTTTGATAAACATATAAACCTGCATGATGCCCAGTTCGGTTTCAGAACTGGTCTATCCACTGAAAGCGCTGTCCTATGCCTCAAACAGACTGTCCAGTAGGTAACATACGGCCAGAATGACGCCAGTATACGCATGTTTTTTGGACCTTTCTAAGGCATTTGATTTAGTGTCATATAATACCTTGTGGCGAAAACTGCATTGTGATACCAAAATGTCCAAAGAAGTAGTGTCTATGCTGGGATATTGGTACAGCAATCAGAAGAATACTGTCAAGTGGGCAGGTACGCACTCGGAAGTATACAGGTTGGAATGTCGGGTGAGGCGGACGGCTCAGTGACACTGGCATCGGTTGCCATATCAATGGAGTCTGTATAAATAATATCAGCTGTGCTGATGATATGGTGCTACTGAGCCCTTCGATTAGTGCCCTCCGTAGATTGTTGCGTATATGTGAGTTGTATGCAGAGACCCATGGACTTAGGTACAACGCAAAAAAGAGCGTGCTTATGATTTTCAAGGCTGGCACTAAATCGTATTCTGTTGTGCCTCCGGTTAAACTTGTGGAACGGTTTAAATATCTGGGACATTGGGTCACTGATGATCTAAATGATAATTTAGATATAGAACGGGAGCGCTGGGCGCTGTCTGTACGGTGTAATATGTTGGCACGGAGGTTTGCACGTAGTAGCGACCAGGTTAAGGTTTTGCTTTTCAAAGCATATTGCCAGTCCTTCTACACGTGTAGCCTGTGGGTCCACTTTATACGGCGCACTGCGCGTCCAATATAATAATGCTTTTAGGGTGCTATTTAAGTTGCCGCGTTACTGTAGTGCCTCCACTATGTTTGCTGAGGCTCGTACAGATTGTTTTTATTCAGTCATACGAAAGCGTTGTGCCTCACTCCTGACTCGGCTACGAGGCAGCACGAATGGCATCCTTAGCACCCTTGCCGCTAGATGGGACTCTCCGATGGTGGGGCGCTGGGTGCAGCTGCACACGGCACCAAGCCGGTAGCTGCGCCTCGAGCCTTTCTACACTAATTTTTTAAGTTATTTTGTTACTAACACTATGGATTTATAGTCCGAAATAAATGATGATGATTATTGTTATTTTATACTAGAGTAGTTCAACTGTTTTTCTATCATCTACCATTTCCCTCGCTATAGTGAGGTGAAAAGTTGTGTATTTCGCTCGGCAGCAAAGATGTTTTGCGTCTCGTGCCTTGAAACCCTCGCTAAGCTCAGGATTCTATTTTTGATCCGCGAACGAACCGATCTTAGCTCCCTTGCTTGCTCAAGAAACCACAACTTTGCACAAATAACTATTAAACATTTTTAATACAAACATTCAAGGGAATCATCACACTTGCCAACACCGAGTCGTATTAAGTCAAAAAAGAAATTTAACTGATATTTCACTCGAACCGTGAATCATGGTAACACTAAATGCTAAAATTCTTAATTACACATTCTACGAAAAATACTTATATAATTTTTCACAATATATTCTAAGTTTCAGAACAACGAACGACGTACAAAATTCCAACGTTATAATTATTTCGGGGAACATACCACTGAGTTGGTTTTATTCAATTAAATAATTGGATACAAAAATAATTGGAAACATTCTGAGAAGTTTGTTCTTGAGACAATCCCATCTCTCAAAGTCGTTGTCGACGTTCAAACGAAATTGTTTACGACGGTTATTCGATAAGCAATACCAGAATACAGGTATCTTTTGTTTCTGTTGTTTTGATCTTGTATATTTTATTGTGTCGAACAAAGCCAGTGGGACTACGCAAGGAACACGCTTTTAAATCACAAAGATGTGAGGGGCACTGCCACTGCGCCCGACACCCTGAGACATAAGGTGACAAATCCCGTGTGTCTGTAATTTCACCCTTAAAAACCAAAACTCAGAAATGCCACATTACTGCTTGGCAGTAAAAATAGGTAAGCTCGCAGCATGTCCCTGGACAAACTCTTTTACATGAAACTGTACTGCTACTAATTTATTTAAAAACTATTTCTCTAATTGCAAAAAATTACGAACACGAAAACAAAAATGGGTACAAAACCAAAAGTTCGTTGAACTTGTTCAAGTCACGCCACTGCGGTGCCACAAAAAAACTGTTAACGCGACGTAATCAACGTTTTGAACCTATTATTTAATGGTTGAACGTAAAAAAATAATAGATTTCATCTACATGTACTGAATTGTAAGTTTGTTTGAATATGTACCTAGCGTGAGACTGATGTCCTTAAGCGTCTTTACAAACTCACATGACTTTGGTTAATTCCCCATAACATAGAAGGTTGTGAATCAATAACTTTGGAAAATTGAGTATAGTACACTAATTAGTATACGGTGTGAAAAAAAACCACAAACTAACCTCGAAATTTTACAAGAAAACCGTTGCATTCAATAGGTACTTTACATATATCATTCGTTTTTTTTAAATATATCAACTGAACTAAATAGAACAAGTATAGTATATTTTCAAACGGCTTTAATTGCGTGTGTAAAAAAAATTATTTTGAAATAAAGCCAGTGTTCCTGCAGCTCGAGCCAAGCAAAATAAAACGTATTAGTAATACGGACAAATTTTTAATTCGAGCTGAGGTAGTTTCGATACTTAAAAAGGCCGAGTTATAAGTATCAAAAATAAACGGGCATGTATGAAGAGACTGATGGAAGTGGAGGAGTTTTGTCAGGAGCTTACCAGGTGGTGGTATTAACGGCTTCTATGGCCGAACGGTTACCAAGCTGGTAACCATTTCTCTTGTGAGTTAGAGTGTAATTTGTGGTTGTGTACATGTGTGTTCATGGACGCAACACAGTTTTCCTAATGCGGAACTAAGAGTGTGTGCGTTATTTATTTATTTATATGTATGTATGTATTTATGTATATTTACTAGCGTTATGAAGCGTCAAATTTGATCTCCTTATTAGTTTTGTTTAGTTGAACAATTTATTTGTAGATTGGCTGCAAACAGATTGAGTGCGTGTTTGCAGTTAAAGCGTGAGGTCGTTATCAACTTCATGCAGTCGAGGTCTCGGATAACGACTTCACGCATTAACTGCGCGCAGTCAAAACCGACTTCATGCAGCCGAGATCGACTGCATGCTGTTAATGCGGAGACTGCATGAAGTTAATAACGACTTCACCCATTAACTTCAAATATACAGTCTATCTGTTTGTTGTCTAAGCGCCTAGTTACACGAGGAGAAACGGCGGCGACCACCCAGTTACCACGCCTTCATGTACATTAATGGCGAATCTGAATTCTATTTACTAGGCAACAACATTTAAATTCCTCTCCTTCCTAAATTCGGCCGCCGCGTAGACCATTTCAAGCCAGGTTCGCCCGTGTGCCCGGAACTCTCATTGAAGTTAAAACATAAAGGCTAAATAAATAGAGCATATTTTGCCATGACAGTTACGACTTCTCCCGGCGACCGCGCGGCATGAGCGCGATAAAATTCGTGTCGAATATTTTTTTTTTTATAATATCAAGTAACGGGACGAACAAGTCGTGCGCCTGACGGTAAGCTACACGCCAGTCCATGACAGTTGCAGTGCCACTCAGAGCTTCAAATCGCAAAGATCTGAGGGGCACTACCACTGCGCCCGTCACCCTGAGACATAAGTTGACAAGTCCCACGTGCTACAGGCATTTAACCAGCATCATTACCCTTCAAAACCGGAACACAGTAATGCTAACATTACTACTTGGCGACAGAAATAGGCAAGGTGGCAGTACTTCCCTGGACGAACTCTTTCACAAGAAACCCTAAGAAGACAAAGCGTATTATTTTTATTGAAATGGAAGATATAGAACGAAGTAAATAAAACGAAACTGCCGTCAAGAACGCGATAATTGGGCGAATACAAGTCATTATGTAGATGTGGATTCGCAATCCACTTAACATTACGGTTTATATGGCAAGAGACGGAAATTTTCGTGCGATTGTGATGAATTCAGATACGTAATACTCCAACCGTGTGAAATACAGTTTTGTACAACAAGTACTCTTGGTATAATAGAGCCATATGTGATCTAAGCTAAAGTGCTTTCATCACACGAAAACATAAAAATATTAATATCGCACTAGTGAATAGAATAGTGGAAAGTCGGAGACGCCCTCGTCATCACATTCCGCGAAATAAAAATAATACATGTCTAAACTGAAGATACATAGTTCCGGACCTCATTCTATGTCAATAAAAATCTATAACAAACTCCCAGAATATTTAAAATCAGAATCAAACGTAAACAAATTCACAAATGTATTGAAAAAATTATTAATTTCTAAAAGTTATTACGACGTGGACGAGTGTCTCCAATATAAATCATAATTAATGTCTGCTCCTCTCCCTATCCATGTTGCGATGCCTGTCGAGGTGCTTGTGTTTGTTAATGTATAAGTATATTCATAAGTATATTTTTGTAACGACAACACATGTAAAGCACTTATAAATAAATAAATAAAGTGTATTAACACAGAACGTGAATTTTTTGTGAATCGATGCAAACCTAATTAGGTACTCACTTCCCGTGATAGATTTTTGAAATTTATGTACAGGTTAAAGTTTTTTTTTACAGGTATCCAAACAATTTTGTACTTGCCAAATATATTTAAAAAGGTAAATATAATTTTCATATTTTTTTAGTAAGGACGGTTTAGTTCAGAAGTAGCTCTCAATAAGTTTGTCTCATTTTGAGTTAAGTAGATATCTTGTAATTATTTCTTACAATATATTGTAACGACGGTTTTAATGACGCATAGACAATGTAATTCTACGTTCATCAATTATACAATCTTGAAGTTCACATGTTTTGAGTTATAACACTATTGCAATAGCAGTGCGATATCATAGTCTTAAATTTAAGTACGGAGTGGAATTTCCTACCTGCAGACTTAAACCCTACGTCAACCTTTTCAAGACGAGAGTGATTAAGCATTATTTAGAAGTACATACTCCGTCGATCTCATCGTCATTTTCCATCAAGTGAAATGTAAGTCAAATGCACACTTATTTTTGTATAAAAAAAACACTTCATGACATATACATAACTTAAACAAAAGGTGCCAATATTATAATGAATTTATTTAATTGAATTGAATTTAATTTTTAATTTCAATTATTTGAATTAAATTGAATTAAATTTTTAATTTCAATTATTTGAATTAAATTGAATTTAATTTTTAATTTCAATTACTTGAATTGAATTTAATTTAATTTATTTGGACATTGTTCAGACATAATTAATGTTAATAATATGTAATATAATTAGTAATGTGATGTAATTCTATGTATTATTATGGACTATTTCGTCTGATATGAATAAATGAACTTGAATTTGAATAATTATTCCATTTATAGACTCTTTAAAATTAATTATTATTAAATTAATTCTAATTGTCCTGCCCAACATACAGCCTTGTATGATACTGACAAAGCTAATGTATATAAAAAACATATAAATAAAAACTTACTTCATAACAAAAAACCACCACCACTGATTGATGGACTTTGTTGAGCGCCTAATTTATGTCACGATATAAATAACGATTTTTAAATTCAACCTAAACAAGTGTATAAAGCTGAAATATCTATATAAAATCCATGCTGGAATGGCAAAACGTGTAACGTGCAATTGGAAAATATTACAAGAGAGCGATTTAAAGTAATGTTATAAAGAAATCTTAACTCTAATTTTATTTGTTGTATGAAAAACTACAAAGTTTCAGCTTTTCTATGTAACATATAGAATTAGAGTTTAGATTTCTTTTTTCTTAAAAAAATTACTTTAAATCGTTCTCCTGTAATATTTTCCAAATGCACGTACACAGTAAAAGCGGAAAGGCAAATTTTTTAGGTCGATATTTTTTAAATAAAATGTTATATTGAGTTGTGTCAGAATAAAGGCATTATCTATCTAAGTAACATAATATACAAATATTGCTGATATTACTTATTTATTTACAAATTTTATCTTAGAATCAATAACAGTAATACTGTATTTAGGTCAAGCTCGCTAGGATATCTGCAACATTGTCATTAGCTTTGTTCTTCGTTTGCACTTTTTGCGTAGTAAATTAAAACACACATTTTTCAATAACAAATAACGTCCAATCTGCAATGGCCTGACCCAGAAATTATGCCACTGCCATCAATTATTCTAATACAAATGCAAAATGTTTGTTAAACAGCTATCATCATTTATAGTTTTTTACTTTCCAGTGTGTTACACAACGTCACAGTTTACTGAACACGTGTTGTTTCTTATAACAATACTTTCTTTTGCTAAGTCATTAATATTCTTTATTTATTTTATTAAAGTAGGTTAAATGGTTTTATTTCGTGCAAAACATCTTTCGCATCGCCTTTTTTACTAAGATGTAAATGTTCTGTTATGTATTAAAAATATACAAATTCTGTAATAAACAATTCAATAACAGGTTCATCCATTAGAGGTGACCTAATTGACCAGTACCACCATCAATGTACTTTCATTCTTAAGTAAACAAGAGCTGTGTTATAACTGTCAGAAGCAATTGCTAGTTCTTTTTTTCAGTTATCTTTTACTGGTACAAACCGAAACCACCAGGACCTATTATAACATAATGGCGCTAAAACTCCAACTCCAAAGAGAGTATATCTCTGTAATGAAACACCACGTGAACTAAGAACATCGTCTCTCTAAAAAATATATTGATTGGTATGTTTAAATTAGTATCCAATGCTAAATCTAGTGTTCAATTCTATTTTGCATCTGTGCCATTGGACTACCTGCGATGTAGACGGACTGGTTCTGCATATTAAGGTCACGAGGGCGTTGTACTTAAGAATACTTTGATATATTGAACATACCAGTCAAATACTGGTACATCAATATCCCTATACGACCTATTCTTCCACCACGTGACACACATCCTTTGCTCCCTCTATTCATATCAGTGTTTTTTTTTTGTACTCATGTCTCTGAATTCTTACTTAGTTCATTTTATCTGGCTGTTTTTCAAAGACATGCCCAATCTGGTTGCGATATGTGTGAATCGAGCTTTACTCACGTGTCCCTTCACATTTGCTCTTTAAATTTATGTCGTTGCTAACTAACATGCATTCTTTCCATATAACCAAACCACTGTAGCATTCGTCTTTCTACCCTTGTGATATATCAATTAACAGACAATTGCTTTTACAATCATGGAAAAAGTTCATGTCTTGTCGTACCAGGACAGAACACATTAGGGCACTGAACAGAGATACTTGGCTATCACTCCACCGACCAAATCCTAGCTCTTAAATAAGAAAACTTTGAATATTTTACTATTATAATTTTACACCATTCGGTAGGTACAGAGGCCACTGCCAACGGTAATTTTCTTACGTGTAAAATGGACTTGCTTAATGGGCGTTTGTTATTAAATTTTCTCATAATGATTGTTTTTCTTTTAAAACGATTTCAAGCTGGTAGAATTACTGGTCATAAAGATTCATATTGGAAAACATTTGTTTTAAAATCTTATAGAGGTTTTAGCGTATTTTTTTCGGATCTCAATCGCGTTATATTTGCTTTTTTATATTCAAACAAAAAAACCGTTTCGGTCTTCGCAGGTCTCGTGGACACGGCCGACTGAGATTGTAAAGTCATACTTATGTTTAATATTAATGCAAACCACCCTACTCTGAATTATACTTACAAATGTAATTAATTTAAATACCTTATTATTAATATATAATAGAACTTTCCAACCTTTATGATTTGTAAAATATTTTATCTCAACAACATGATTTTTATACTAAATTAAATTTCTGCTGCAGTGTGCTTGTGATTTTTCACTAGAGGAAAAGAAACATTGGTTTTTTAAAAATAAAACAAATACACACGATTTAAATCTAAAAAAATAGTTTATTTTCCTACATTTTGAAATTAATAATCATAATTTGAAAATTACATTTGAAACTACCGTGCTTTTTAACTCTCACTTCTCCTTAGAGAAGAGACTCCTGGCAGCTTAATGATTAAAAAACTCTATAAATTTATAAAGCTTCGAAAACATGTGAAGTTAAGTTATCATCATAGATCAGGAAACGAACGCCACTATCGTCTGCTTCTAAAAGTTTCCTGCAAGAAGGCGGCTTACTATGACCAAATTTGTTTTTAAGAGTGTCAATAGTACATCAGGCCGAATTCAAATTTTTCCCGTAATAATACGGTTTATTTTGCTTGGGTCGAGTGGCAGAGACATTGGCTTTATTTCAAAATTCATTGTTTTACAAACTAAATTAAACCCATTTGAAAAATGTATATCGTATACCTAGTATTCTATTTAGTACAATTGATATAAAAAAATCATAGGTTTGTGTAAAGCACCTCTTGAATACAACGGTTTTCTCGTAAAATTTCGAGGTAAGTTTGTGTTTTTTTTTTAGGTGTCGTGTTTTCACACCGTATAGTAATCAGTGCATATCCTCCATTTTAGTACAAATTCTTCCCAAAGTGATTGTATACTCACAGTTACGCGGCATCAACCAAAGCCATTTGAGGTTGTATAGACTTTTAACACGTAAACATATTATTGTATAAATACTGTAATGCGGTAATGTTTTTCTAAAACATGCGTACATATGAATACTGTAATTCAATGTTTACTGATAGTAATAAAAGCCTTAGTCGCACTGCTGGGTACAGGTCCCCTCTCACACGGAGAGGGCTTGGGGTTCCCAATGCCGATTGGAAACTTCGCACACACTTTTCATGGTACCAAATGACGGGACGAAAAAGTCGTGGGCCTGGTGGTAAGCGACACGCCTGTCCATAACTGTTGCAGTGCCACTCAGAGCTTTAAGAAACCCCCCACGCTAACGTCTTTCGAGCGTCAGCGTCTTGCCTGATGCCTTGCCTGACGCTGATGCTCGAAAGATGCTAGTGTAGGGGGTCTCTTAAATCACAAAGATCTGTAGAACACTACCACTGCGCCCGTCACCCTGAGACATAAGTTGACAAATAGGTGAGGCGGCCGTAATTCCCTGGGTGAACTCTTACACACTCTACTGCAACTATGTTTGAAACCAGCGCACGGAAGGACTTTATGTCAAGACTCATGTCATAAAATGGACCGGCGACCAAAATTGGTTGCTACTATCATGGCGACTGTATAATAAGAAGGTATCGAAATGGACACTTAATGTGTTATTTATTTAGCACTCTGCAATGACAATACGATGACGCAATACTAACGTAAATATATGTTAATAAAAAATTGCTTTTTCTGAACTAACGGGTGAAAAAACCATAGGTAACGACAAAGTTTAACTGCCTCTGTGGCCAAATAGTTACCATGTCGGCCTGACACGCAGAGGTCCTGGGTTCGATTCACAGGTCAGGACAAACATGCATGTGTGTGTATGCCCTACATTTATTTCTCTCATGTCCATGGCACCCGCGACACAGGGTTTCCCTAGAATAACTTTTGGCTATTACTAGCTGCAGAAAAATATTTTACTGTGACCTGTAAACTACATCGCCTAATGTATTAGCATACAACGCCAGTACTTTGGACTCATAGCTCCCCGCGAGGACTGCAGTTCATGGATTTTATTTAACCTTAGCATTAAAGGTGTTATCGTCTTTATCTCATTAAAATACATCTTTAGCTGGTAAATTAAGCATGAAGATAAAAGCAGGGTGTTCTAAAACAATTGCAACGTCTGGTTAGACATAAATTTGTACATAATGAGTAATGACTGTTCAAAGTAGTTGAACAAGACGTTAACTGGAGATTATGAACTTTTAATTAGCGCGGTTTACGAGCCTTTACAGGTCGCTCTGGTTTAGCAACCGATATTTAAAGCAAATTAATTTTCTTTTCCTTTTGTTATCGACTGGAAATGTAGAGTAAAGCACATTTTCGTCATGGGCCGAGAACTGCACAAAGATTTCTTGGTGGAGACCTGAACTTTTATCTCTCTAAAGCCAAACTCGCTAAAGCTACCGGTGACTAGAAGACTGGCAGCTGATTATGCCAAAAAAGTACCCAAAGAAGAAACCTTGCAAGAATCCAGGGCGTAGCTGCGAAATAGATGGACGCGACCAGCGCAAAATTTTGATGCTTGGTGCGATCTCTGGGGAAATCCTCAGGATTGGCTTTTGGCTGAAGTGATGATAATCATAACTCATAAGCACGTATATTTCTATTCTAAATCTATTGCCCGGTAAATATATTAAAGCTTGTAGTAGCAGTAGTTCCTATTTCTGCCGCCAAGCAGCAATGTAAGCATTAT
>NW_020653726.1:19720897-19744520 GCF_003589595.1 Hyposmocoma kahamanoa | reverse complement strand
TATAACGCCAACCAATGAGCAGCCAACATTAGTACTGCTGAGCTCACCAATCAATGCATTTACATACAGGTTTCGTTTCGTTTTTCTATCAACAGAGTTAATTATAACACGTATGGCATACGATATACATTTTTCAAAAGGCCAGCTTCTCTGCCGCCTGACGCGCCCAATAGAACCGATTCAGTACGAAAATATTAAAATTCGAGCTGAGATAGTATCAACTTTTAAAGGCACAAAGCGGTAAGGCGAACGGTTATACAGTGGAATTCCCTGCCTGCAAACTTACTCCCTGAATACAATAACGTCTTTTCAAAGCGAGAGTGAATAAGAATTATTTAGCTGCGAATGCTTCATCCTCGACCTCATCGTCACTTTCCATCATGTGAGATCTCCATCTACGTAACAGAAAAGAAAAGTGCGTATTTGACCACCGTCAAATACTTTTTTTTTTATAAAAAAGAATGTAGAACCACCGAGTTTGTACTCGTTGAATTAGTAGCGACGAGTGGTAGGTAAACAACAGATGGTGACTTTACCGGGGGTCCTTTCAACTTGTATATGTATAAAAGTAACAAAATAATGTGTTGTCTATAAAAACTTAAATACAACTACTTGCATTAGTTCATTTGTACTATAGAGGACTATATAGATACAAGTATTCATTGACTCATAAAAATGTAGAGCATACTTCCTGATATGATGGAAACAAAATATTTATACCATGACATGTAGAACGGTTCCAATGTATAAATTAAATTACGAGACGGTTTGAATGATAAATAAATTGTAAATGCAACGTTTCGTGTCAGCCTTGACTCGTAAAAAGCCAGAAACGTTGATTTGTTTGAAATAACAAATACATTCGAAACAATTTTGCCCATTTCCAATGTGTAGCAATCGCAAAAACCTAAGTGCTCGATAATTTAAAAAATTGCAAAATGTTTAATATTTGGGATTCTTCTTCTTCATATCTAGGCCACTTCTACTCTAAATGAAAAATATTCGAAATCTGTGTAAACAAGAAGGCAGCCATTCAGATTTCAAAGTCTTCGATCTTGTAAACTATTAGAGATAATATGTAAGGGATGACCGAAAGCATGTTATGGAGTGCGATAAGCGTAGATTGCCTCTGACAAATCCTTTTCAAGATGGGGAATTCAGGACGAAATGTCTAACCGCTATGTTTCAGTTTCATTTATAGTTTTTTGGGAAATTAAACTGTTTTTCCAGATTTAAATAGCGTATATTTGTTTTTTCAAACAAACTCACTTTTCGGGCCCGTTACAGGTTCCATGGTCTCGGTTGAGTGTCATTGCCTATGTGTAACAATCGCGAAAACATAAGAATTCGTTATATATAATAATTTTCGTTTTAAATACTAGCAGAGGAGGTATTTACCCTAAATGCAAGTTCAAAGTGAATACTGGAGTTTTAACATCCTTTTTTTAAATACGTGATGTATTCTATGAAGTAGTAATGAGTTGATTTAGTGAACAGAACAAAACAGAATAGTATATGGTCATGTATTTTTACACTACCACACCAATTACCTGGTCTCAAACTAACAATTTCCTGTATTACGGACGTCTTCAAATTAGACACTTACCATTTAATTTAGAACCACCAAAAAAAAGATATATTTGTAGAACTGTCTCCTCAGACGTTTTATAACGGAATTCGGTTCATTGTTTGTGTAATGTGGTCTACGAAACGATAAATCTTAGCTAATATTATAACGTCTTGTTTTGTAATCATTATAAAAACGATTTACTAGGCTATCTACGAATTATTATCACGATCATGGCTTCTTTGTTTGCAATTTCACATCAATTTGACACTTTAACTGATAAGGTCATGGCTTCTTTGAATACAATGTCACGAAAGTTTGACAATTTAACGTAGAGGAGTGGCACTGGTGTCGTTTGAATCCGTTCAGTTTAATCAGTCATCAGACGTTGTTCTATGACATGACGGTCGTTGACAGGGTTGCCATATGAAATTAAGGAGTAAAGTGGATGGTTAATGCTATATAAAACGAGCGCTCAGTTGACAAGATGGGCTTTTCGTGTGAGTTGCTTGGAAAGTGACCAAACGCGGCCACTCTCTGCAAACTTGCTGCGTGACATTTAAATTCCATTCTAACCTGATTCATCTTTTGTACTTTCGAATTACTTACTGTGAAATGTAGATAAACGAATTAATTGTAATCAACAGACGTTATACCACCGTTGGCTTAACGATTTATAAGGAAAAGTGAATACGCCAATTATCAAGTAATTCCTGACAAAATCAACGACGAGGGTGTTCCCCTCATTGTATTCCGACATATTTATACATCATATTTACATATTCAAAAAGTAAACGTTTAGAATTTCATATAATAAATGTGTTTCAAGAACGGTAGACTAAGAAGACTTCAAATTTAAAGATGCAGCGGCATTCGCTCTGATGCACCTCTTTTTTTCTTGCTAGATAAAACTTAAAGGTCAGTAGCCAATTTAAAACCACTTCGCTTTCCTTGTCAGCTAAAAGAAAAACATTGGAATACTTTAGAGGCTTCGATAAATTAGATTGCAAACACTTCACGAGGCATTTGACCCAGTTATTTGCAGAACTATTAATCCTGTTGTTTTTTATTAGATCTAAGGAAATAGTTTCATGTCTTATAGATTGCGCGCCAGTTGTCCGAGGCGTGGGTCAGGCGGAACGACACCTTATTAAGAGGAAAATAAACTGTAGCGACGTCTTTACACGTAATGTATTTACATTGATCTTATCTGTTTTTAATTTGTCATGTCATGCACCCCTGTTAATTACCAAAAATCATTCAATCATTTATTACATAGGTAAAATTTTTATACCTGAAAACGTAATTTTTTAAGCTACTGCTCGTCGTTTACTGTGCTGACTGCCCTGAGAAGAACGAGCAAGAAACTCTAGGGATTGCTCTTTTCAAATAAACTTAAATGCTATGGAAATACACTTTGAATCATATTTCTGTGGAATCTAGGCTCATGTCGTCTTTCCGTACATCTTTATGTCAATTTTGTAAATTTTAAACTTAGTAAGTCCGCCATTTGTACTATTTTGTGTGCTGTGCAACAAAGTTTAAATAAATAAGACTTAAGAAAGCTCTTTTTCTAAAAGCCCCACATTAGGGCAACCCTGTGTCTCGGACACACACATTGACAACCACAAATTACACCTAAATTCACGAGAGAAATACATGTAAGCCATACAAATATTTCTTCCGGCCCTGGAATCGAACCCGGGACAGAGATACATAAGGGCACACGTAACTGAAAATAACATATGTATAGTTGATTTTGGAAAAAGCGTGAATTTCAAAACAAAGTTTTTGTTTGAAGGCAGCCATTGCATTATTGTATTAATTTTTGTATTTACGCTTTCATGTTGACTAGAGACTTGCTTGATGCTACTGAGAATTTCGGGAAAATTGACTCTATAATAACAGCCAAAGCGCTTAAATTTCTAAATTGTATTTCTACGAAGAAAAACAAAGGCATGTTTTGTGACAATTAAACAAAAATGCCTGGTTTTTTCGGCACACACTTAAAAGTTCTTTCTTAAATCAAAACTAAAAGGCAGTGACTCGAAAATATTCAGCCTTAGTAAACTTTTAAATTAGGCTTGTGGAAATTTAAAAAGAAAAGACTTTTGGACCCGAGGACGCAATAGTATTGTCGATTGTATAACAAGTGCATAAAACGCGTCATTTTACCCGAGACGAGTAAATCCTACATACTTAAGACGACGGTAAAATGGGTTTTATAAACGAGTTATACACTCTGCTTTTCACTTCGATTGCTAGGAAATTAAACAGCAATATTACTTGAAAAATTGAACGTAAAATTACAACAATTAGATATATTTAATGTGATGTTTTTCTTTATTTTATGCACTAGAGCATAAAATCCTATTTTATGCAATAGACCATAAAATCTTATTTTATGCAGCCTACACCCAGCATAAATACGAACTTTAAGAGCATGAGAAGTGAAAAATACTTTTTTCACTAGGGCAGAAACAAAACATTTTCCGCGTTCCTTCGTTCCTTTTTGTTTCAACATTTTGAGTAAGTATATAGGTACTCGGAATTAGTAGAGGCAAAGCTGCAGAACCTTTAACACCGTTGTAAAGTTGCCTGCTTATGGGTATTCTATAGGATATATCACGGAAAGTGAGCGAAGGAATTGCATAATTTGATTCCGCCTTCCCCTTTCCATCATCGGAGGACTTGGCGTGGGCTGGGATTCCACCCCTATGTTGTGGATATTCCCAGGATTCGCTCGAAGCGTTTTGCTACCACATTGATGTGGTGAGCGGCTAGAGAGTGGAACTGCCGGCGGACTTTTTCTCCGAACACTATAACTTGGGCCTTTTAAGGCGAGAGTGAATAGGCATTATTTAGATGTGCATACTACATCGTCGACCCCATCATCACTTTCCATCAGGTGAAATGGAGGTCAAATGCGCACTTATTTTTAATAAAAAAAAAAAAAATAAAAATAACACGATAAAGCCGCATTTCAATTGAGACCGACTTTGTATGTGTCAAGTCAATTAATACCAGTCAACTCTTCGTCCGCAATTGGGAGGAAGGCCAGGTCGGGTCACTAATAATTAGTGTCGGAGCTTTCTGTGCTTTTAGATCGATATTAAGGAGCTATTCCATGAAATATTATTGATTGATGTCAACAAGACTAAAGTAGATTGATTAACCCGTGAGGTTGTGGCTAGAAACTAATCCAGCTGACAACAAGTGATAGATAAAGACCCGACTACGCGGTCAAACTTCACCGCGTATAAATTCGCAAGTCATTTCAGTAGCAGAAGAGCTTCTTGTGAAAGAGTTTGTCAAGGTAAGTACTGCCACCTTACCTATTTCTGCCGCCAAGCAGTAATGTCAGCATTACTGCGTTCCGGTTTTGAAGGGTGCTGGTAAATTTACAGCCACAAGGGACATGTCAACTTATGTCTCAGAGTGTCGGGCGCAGTGGCAGTGCTCCTCAGATCTTTACGATTTAAAGCTCTGAGTTGCAGTGCAACTGCAATGGACAAGCGTGTCGCTTACCATCAGGCCCACGATTTGTTTGTCCATGTTGTTGTTGTTCATTGGTGTTTGTTTCCATGGCTTTGTAGGAGAAAAAACTTCAGTATTTATATAATTACATTTAATACAAACATTTAATACAGAATCAACGAAAAGTTACACTCTAAAACGTGCTGGTAAAACGTATGCTCACGCCATGTTTTTTCTTAACCCGAGAATTGACGGCGAGTCGCGACGCGAGCCGAAGGAAGAGTTTCTCCCTTCCTTCACAGGTGGAGTCACCATACGTAGAGCGGCAAGGTGGGACTGACAATCTGACAGTGTTTATTGCAGGAGTCATCAACCCTCGATTCATCATTAACTTACGAGAAAATATACCTTATGTCTATATATGGAAAAAATATGTAGGAACATTTTTTAAATTTATATATTCCCATACACGCTAGCTGTAATAGGAACTCAATATACAACGGCATATTTGTTGAAATATCAAAGGGCGCCGGCATTTTTAATCAAGGGCACATGCCTCCACTACCGCATATCGATTTATACTACAGACTCAATTACTCAAAAGTAATTTTAGTATACCGGGTGAATTGACACAGTTATCAGTGTGGTTGAAAAATAACAAATTCAAAGAACTATTCATTTCCCTACATTAACATACCTAATAATTTACCTTCCTCGTCTACAGTTAATCTATATACTTTTGATGAAATTAGCTACTAATGTGGTCATTACTGCGTTTCGGTTTTGAAGGGTATGGGCGCTGGTAAAATTACAGGCACATGGGACTTGTCAACTTATGTCTCAGGGTAACGGGTGCAGTGGCAGCACCGCTCAGATCTTTAGGATTTAGAGTCATGAGTGACACTGCAACTGATAAGGACCGGCGCGCGGCGTGTCGCTTACACCAGGCGCACGACTTGTTGGTCCCGTTACTTCGTATCACAGAATAATTTAGAGCTATAATAATATTGTCATAATAATGTTCGTGTTAATTAGTTACAATATTCCGATTTAAAGTTTAGATACGGATGAAGAGTACATATAAAAATTATCTTCTATTAAATAGTCAATGAAACCATGACAAATAACCTTAGTTTGAAGATTGCATCTTAAAAAATTAATAAATGTTTGAACTCTATTACAGAACGGATTATAGACTTTTTAACTGCCTCAGTGACAGAACGGATGATGCTGGACTGCCAAGCAGAGGTCCCGGGTTCGGTTCCCAGGCCGGGAGAAATATTTGTATGGCCTACAATTATTTTTCTCGTGAGTTTGGGTGTGATTTGTGGTTGTCTATGTGTGTGCCCTGATTACAGTCAGAAGTCAATGTAAGTACTTATTTCTTTTTCTTCTACACAGAAAAAAAGGATTTCTACTAATAAGAGCAATTTCTCAAAATATTTGCTAATTCTGAAAAAATATTTATTAAAAGTAATAAAATACTGTCATTACAAAAATACTGGTTATCTTTTTCTAATTCAATTTTACTCTTCACTTTATTCTAACTTTTTTTTTTCGGGTAGTCGCCTCATAAGCATCAAAGAAAAGCTCCTCTATTAAATTGTAATTTTAATTACTTACATTAGTATTTTCTTATGTATAATCACAGTTAATTACTTTCACTGACCTATCTCACTCGCCACACAATCGATTTTCCACTTTAAACACTTTGTGCACAAAATTTTCACAAATGAACCTGTCAGCCAAACTTGCTGCCAACCTGGACAACTTACAGAAGATGTTTGAGTCAAGAATGGGGGACTATGAGGCCAAACTCCAGGCTTCGGATGCTTCTCCTGCTCACCGCAATATTGCATCGCTTTCCCAGGACTTCAGTGAGTTCAAGTGTTTTGTACTTCAGACTGTGTCTAAACTTAAGGCTCAGATCGAGCTTATATCTTTGGGTCTAGACCGCCATGAAACATTTTTGCGCAAAAAGGTCCTGCAAATATTTCTGTCTTATAACTAAAACACACTTTTGAGACGTTTTTTTACTATTATTAAGTAATTATTCTCTAGCGTCTATAGGGAGAGGATCGTTTTGTTGGATTTAACAAATTTGTCGTCACAAAAAGAATTTTGTCTTTTTCTAAGTAATCTGTTTTTACCGTGTATGTTCGTCGCTTCTTGGTCGTTCTTTGGTGTATGGCTTCGGTCTTTTGATCTTTATTTATGACCGTCATTGACAACCATCTGTCTTGTTTGCATCATCAGGTCATTAAGGGAAAAGCTTATTGTAATATGAATGATAAAATAGATGTGATTAATGACAAAAATGGATTTCATACGAACGGTAAAGAAAGTATCGCGTTCAGCCTCCTTGGATGAACAGCGTCCAGCTTCCGTTAATG
The DNA here is from genome assembly GCF_003589595.1 of Hyposmocoma kahamanoa. Taxonomy (NCBI): domain Eukaryota; kingdom Metazoa; phylum Arthropoda; class Insecta; order Lepidoptera; family Cosmopterigidae; genus Hyposmocoma; species Hyposmocoma kahamanoa. Next base: position 19,737,083 of record NW_020653726.1, on the reverse strand, counting down.
ACCAGCAGACCGACTGGCCTTAAAGGCAAAACTCACTAGATGGATAGGAATTTAAAGTTAGATTGATTTTCTTGTGTTCAAAAGACGTCTAGTGCTGCAAAAATAGTGGTGCAAAAAGACAATATTCGTACAGATAGAGTAATCTAAAGATGAATGGATTGTGTGAAAATGGTACGTGTAAGAAGGCGATAAACAACGACAAGACGGCTGGTAAAGTTTTAAAGAAAAAACATACAGCGTCGACCGTTATTTAGGATTACGCCTAAGAAGACGATGATTTATGTAAGACGGGGTTTACCTCGCTTCCTCTAGATTCGTATTCGATAAATTCAGGTTTAGATTCTTTCTCATACTTATCTTCCGAAACTTTCTATGCTGTATCCTTTTCGTGATACAATGTTTCTATTTCATATTTACACCCGTTATATTAACTAGTAAATCCATCTCGAGTTCTGCATCGTGTTTAAATCTTCATATCGTTATCTGTCAATTGCTTTGGTCAATAGTCATTAATCATTATTAATAAAAATCACTTGAGCACACGGTACTTACTTTACGACGCCATTAATTTCTCATCAATCAAATGCTCTTGATCGCTCTGCGAATTCTATAATCCAAGATGGCGATGATTATAGTGGTTTGATGACAGTTTCAAACCGTTGTTTAAAAGGCTAAACATATTGTCTTTGCCATGCATGTATATTAGAGATATCTGCGTATTTGTCAACTCTCATTCCCATATTTGCCAAACCACGAACAAACCCAGAAACGTGGTGAAGTCGTTCAAAGGCAAACTAGAGCGAAAATTATGAATCTTTTTTACCAACTTCGCTGCCATAAAGTAATTTATAAGAATAACTGCTTCAACATGTGTATAATTATTTACAATAGATTTCCGAATGAAATTAAATTATTACAAGGACATAGTTTTAAATTACAATTGACAAAATGGCTTTTGACACATTGCTTCTATAGTAATAAAGAATACTTAGAATTTACAAATTCATTACATTAATTTGAAACTATAGAGACTAAACATTGAATCCCATTAATATTTGCACATCTGCAGTCAGTAGCAGTAGAGGTCCTCGTGGAAGAGTTCGTCCAAGAAAGTACTGCCACCTTACCTATTTCTGTCGCCATGCAGTAATGTGAGCATTATGAGATTTTTTAACTTTATGTCTCAGTGTAATGGGCGCTTACACCTCAGACCTTTGCGGTTTAGAGCTCTGAGTGGCACTGCAACTGTTATGGACAGGTGTGTCGTTTACCATGAGGTGCACGACTTGTTCGTCCCATTACTTAGTACATTGTATTCAATCTGCTTGCAGGTTGTTGCCCAATTTGTATAGTACAAACCTATGTAATTACTGTAGATATTGTGGCAAATAAATACATTCTATTCTATCTAGTCTGGTTGAAGAACTTGATGTACATCTCCGGTTTCGGGTGACACGTTGACCTGTTATTCTTTTAACACTTGGACTTGGAAGTCGTTTATTAATCTGAGCCTTAATGTCCTATTGATTTCATGTCCCCAAAACAGAGATCAATTGGGTACTAACAAGTGGAGCAATTGTTACTAACAGCGTAACAAATACATTGGTATCTGACAGCTGTGAGTTTGTGGCACTCCGATAAATTGACAAGTGATTACTGTGCGGCTGCCGCACGCGTCGTGACCATGTCGTGACTCGTCTATGTTAAATTTGTTAAGAAAAACTACAGACGCATATTTATTTATATCGAATGAATACCGCCATGAGTGAAGAAATAAATTTGTCACAGCTGGGACTACGGCATAAAAAGTAGTTAAAAACCAAAAAACAAAGACCTGCAGCAAACACACAGAAAAATTCGTAAGCTTTGGCTGAGTTGGCATAGCGTATACCACGGTTTGCTAGAAGACGTTGGTTCGAATCTTTGCCGTTAAATTATAACTTTTAAGTTGTTAGCCGAATTAGAAATTTCCTATCTCTTAATACGCGCTGTTATTGTAGAAGCAATAGCTTAGTAGTAGTGTTGTAGGACTTCAAATTCATCACAAATTATCATTTTTTGTCTTTAATCTCGGAATTGAAATTGTCTTACTCTTGAAAACTTGAAATTGTACGGGTCGCTTTTTATAAATAGATATTCATACAGACTTTTTTTATAATATCAAGCGACGGGGCGAACAAGTCCTGCGCCTGATGGTACGCTACACGCCTATAACTGTTGCAGTGCCACTCAGAGCCTTAAATCGCAAAGATTTGAGTGGCACTGCCACTGCGCCCGTTAGCCTGAGGCATAAGTTGACAAGTCCCAAGTGCCTGTAATTTCACCAGCACCCTTACTCTTCAAAACGGAACACAGTAATGGTGACATTACTGCTTGGCGGCAGGAATAGGTAAGGAGGCAGTACTTGCCTGGACCAACTCTTTTTCACAAGGTGCTCTCTAAAATAAAAATAATATTTTTTTATTGACTTAAAAACTTATTATTATGTCGAAGCAAACGTAAAAGACGTTCGTTCCAGTTCCAGAGACAATGCCGTTTTAAAATATCTATAGGTAAAAACAAACTAAGCGAAGTAACTATTGATTTTTGTTATCTAAACAATCTGAAACAGTATAATATTACAAGGCTATAACTTTTCATTTCACTTTAGTTTAAGATTAAGCAATTAGCAAGTTTTGAATATCGAAAGATATCTTATCACAAAAGCATAATTGATGTCACATTACCTCTCGAATTTGTGATTATCGAGACGACTACGAAGAACAGTCTATACTTTAGTTCGTTGTTTTCAATGTTAAATTTCTCACTAATTTCATAAAAAGATTACGGAACTTCATAGACATAAATTATTAGGCTTTCTTTCTTATTAGAAATCTGCGTTTTTTTTGTAAATTTTTGAAATACGAACTTGACGGTGAACTGTGGTGCACCTAACTTTTTCTTTCGATAAAAAAAAAGATAATGACACGTTCAACTACGCGTCTTGTCGCATTACTTATTTATGTAATTTAAATCCGTTGGTATATTTTATTTTTATTTTTGTTGACATTAAATTGACAATGATACTCATCGAAGAACTAAAATACTTTCAATAATCACTTAATCGCACAAAATAGAAGTAGAAGCAAGAATAAAAATTGATGAGGTGTAAATTCAGAACGCATCCGAAGATAAACTTTTTCTTTTAAAAAAAGTGATGTTCTTCAACTTCAACTTTTTCCTATAGTGAGGTGAAAATTTGTGTGTTTCGCTCGGCAGCAAAGTTGTTTTGCGTCTCGTGCCTTGAAACTCTCGCTACGCTCAGGAATCCATTGTTGCTTCCTTCGCTTGCTAAGGTTTCAATACAAGCACTCGCGTTAAACAACAACTTTGCAGCCTTGCATAACAAATAACTATTTATTTATTTATGTATCGGAAAAAACATATATGGCTGCACCATTAGTTGTTGTTTCAGTACCCTATTTACTTAGAATAATAACGCATAGAAACCTAGTCCGCTCACGCTAAGTGATGAAGTGGCAAATTGAAGCGCGCCAAAAGGGCCTACACGAGCGGGCGGGCCTTCAGTGCTCAAGGTCAACTTGCACCGCGAACAGAACAGAATTTTAGCTAAATATGACGAAATGTGCGGTAAATGAGTGTAAAAATACATCAGACAAACATAAAATAGATACTAACATCACATTCCCCAAGGAAGTAACGCGTTTCAATTTGTATTTTTATATAAACATTCACTAAAACCGAAAATTAACCTACTACTAAAACTAGCCTACATGAATTTGATTTTTGCCTCACTTGTAACAGTTCGTTTGATATGAAACTATCATTCTATGCGTTATTATTCTAAGCCTATTTATTTATTTTATTTTATTTATTAATCATTTATTGTACAGAAAAAAACAAAAACACATTTGATAACAAGGAAAACAGAAACAAAAGGTACTGCTTATTTCTAACAGAAATTTCTTCCTGCATACCAAAATACAGGAGAGAATAATTACTATAACGGGTTTATGTGCACAACAAAACACAAATTATGTAATAAAAAAAAATTAAAAACTAATATCAAAAACATGAAATTATTAAAACCATATAAATACTGAGATAAATACATATTTCGTGCTATAATAAGTATACCTATAAATGGACGGGACACTCCATAAATATTGTTCCTTAACACTTGTTTTGAAAAGGTACTAAGGACTTACTATCATGAACAGCTATTGGAAGTGCGTTACAAAGTCTGAACGCATGAACCGTGAAGGAGTGAGAATAGAAACCGGAATTGAAGGATGGAAAGATAACTGGAACATAACGAGAGAGCGACAAGGCTTATACTGGGACCTGAGAAAGCTGAATAAATAGCTCTTTCAGATACCCGGGAGACATAGGGTTGTGCAGAACATTATCGAGAACGGCGAAGTCAAATGGGAGGCCACTTGAGTTGACTGTGATACTGTGAAATTCGGTCATTTTTACGAAGGCCGCATAATTTATTTATATTATTTATTATTACAAAAAAAAATCCGCTTTTTTTGTCGTACACAACACGCAGCTCAAACGCATTTATTTTCCATTCTGGCAACACTTTCCTTCCTTCCACCCTCTCCCCGCTACCTCAAAAAATCTTGTTGCGAGTTCGAAAAACTTAATTTCAAAAGCATTTTGCTTCGCCTTTGATTCCGGTATTGCCGCCGATATCAATAGAATCTTTATCCTGCAGAAACGTGCGCTTAGGGCAATTTACAATCTGGGCCCCAAAGTATCTTTGAGACATAAGTTTAAGGAAATTAATATTCTTACACTAGCGTCACAGTACATCTATGAAAATGTAATTTATGTTAAGAGGAATAGTAATCTCTTTATGAAAAATAGTGACAGACATAACATTAATACGAGGAATAAAAATAAACTAGCTGTTCTTGACAGCCGTCTTCACAAAGTGACAAATTCGTTTAAGGGGCAATGTATACGCTTCTATAACAAGATTCCGGTTGATATACAAAATTTGCCTTTCACGAGGTTTAAAACTATAGTGAAACAAAAACTTTATACTAAAGGTTATTATACAACTTCTGCATACTTGTATGACAAAAATCCGTGGTAGTAACCCGTTTAGCTCATGGAGGTAGTCTCGATAAAAAAACATATGTTGTATATGTTGAATGCATACAAAATTAAATGTTGTTTACAAAGAGCAACCCCTGGAGTTTCTTGCTCATCCTTCTCAGGGGAATCTGCCTTACGAATGAGCGGTAGAATTTAACCACTGAGACGATTTCAAGTGTTATAATGCTTACCTATGAAATAAAGATTATTTTGATTTTGCTTTAGATGGATCAGAATGAAATAAAATTGAATTAGTGAAATATCCTTTATTCCACATTTCAATTACAATAACAACACAGAACAGCTATGTAAATATCACAGAGTAAGCCATAATTTTTAACCTGAATGGATACCCTATTTACCTAAATTAAGTAAAAGAAAAATTTACCAGGACTAAGCTGTATAGTTTTAAACATTTGCTTTGCTTATCGGAAAGAATTTAGAAAACAATATCAAAAATCTTAAGAAGACCAGTGTATGCTAGTAATATTTTAAAATACATATATACATACACATATGGACCCAAAAGAAACTGGGTCATTCTAAACTCAATGCTGTATGTGTGCTTCATGTGGTACGTCCGGACCCGTCCAATACACAATTGAAAGGGCGCAGCGTTTGAAAAGGCAGTAGACTTAAGTTTTTAACTGCATTCATAGATTTTCGAAAATTTCTAGCAACACGCGGGAATCGAACCCGCTTTAATCTGAAAAAATGCACCTTGCACTTTTACTGCATCGATCGATAAGGTTAATTATAAGAATAAAATCTCTCTCACAAAATTGGTCAATTAAATGAAAAAAACAACTATAAAATCTTAACGTAAAATATGGTAATCTAACTAATTAGTTGCTCGAAATGAGCTCCATTTTCTTGGATACACAAATTTAATCTTTTAACGAATTCATTTTGAGTAGCTTTTAATAACGTGTTGTGATGAATTGTATTACAAATCGTATTCTGAACCTCAGCCTTCAACTCGTTTTTCAACAAAATTGCAAAATTACATATTTCATATTTAATTACCGATGAAATTTGATTCCGTTTGTTTTGTAATTAGATGTTTTGCTGTTTTTCCTACACCACCGAATAGAACAGCCCGTCATTGTTAGAGATATTATCTTTATTACAATAAATACAGAATATTTTTTGGAATATACGGAGACGTACACACAGGTCAGTAGTTCACCTGTCTATATTCCAGTGCAAACGAGAGTTGATATTTATAAGAGCTGTATCGCTAATGTGTTACCAGGAATATATGGCCCTTATTTCGTCTCTATTTCTGGTTATATACTCGATGGTAAAAGTATAAACAAAAGTGCGGAAGAAAAATATATGAGTGCATCTTTTTAACATCTCACTTAACATATAAAACTGAAACCGCTGAAACGTATTTTTTGGTAATTTTTCATAAATATGGGTACGTTAACTTAACTCTCAGATACATTGACCTAACACGCTAAATTAATGTCGGTGACATTACCCTGAGGCAATGTGCCATATGTCAGTAAACTGTCTACAGTTTAATGACATATAATAGTAAAATCAAGCTTTTATTATTGCTACACATTGGAAATTGTACTATTTTTTCCTATTTAAAGGCCCATTCAAATTAGACTCTTAAAGAAGCGCTACAGTGAGGCAACGGCAGCCACGCGTTACTAATTTACCTACTTACTAATATTTACTGCGAAAGTAGCGTGCGTATCTCAAGACAGTAGCATTTCGGCTGCGTTTCCAGATATTGTATGAAAATTAATAGCGCCGCGGCCGCGCCATAGACGCGCCACTGTAACGGTTATATAAGTGTCTAATTTGAAGGCTTCCTATGCCGTATACATTTTTTTTTTTCAAAGAAACCAATGTTTCGGGCTCTTTACAGATCCGATTGGACGGGCTATTCAGGGATCAGTTTTATTGACAATACTAAAATCAACTATTCTAGAAGTTTATTCGAATGATAATTTTCGAATTTATTCGATCGCGTCCATTACAGGGCTTGGCGCTTAAACAACTTACTTATTTAATAATTCCCATTGCAATATAGAGTTATACCTTAAAATACTGCTATGAAATTTTTCATTTCAACTGTATGAAATGAAAATTTCAGTCACATGTAGAAAAAACTTCCATTAATTTGTCATAGGTGGCGTTACGGCTAAAAAAATATTTATTTATATTATCGCTAGTGACCGCGTAAAATGTTTGTATACAAAAAGTTGTTTCTTCTTGTGACAAAATTGTCAAGTTATTTACGCGGTCGTTAGCGGCAACTCTCGCAGTAAACTCGTGGTACGGGTAGAGCTATTGATATTGGTTTGGCGAAAAAGTCACTGGTTCGAGTACAACCAGCCGGATCTGAATTTTTCTTTGTGTTTGTCCGATATTTGTATCAGTGATCATTCTAACTGTATTATTTGTGGCCAGTTATTTTGCTTATATGTTAATTTTACGCTATAAGTCATTTTCTCATTATACGTTCCACTGCTAGGCATGGGTCTCAACTAAAAAGATGGTATAGTTTACATCAAGGGTTGTGAACATTCTTCAGCGTACAAATTACCTACCTCTTTCTGTCGCCTATCAGTAATGTGAGCATTACTGCGTTCCGGTTTTGAATGGTAAGGCTGCTGAAAAGGGCAGTGCCCCTCAAATATTTGTGGCTCAAAGCTCAGAGTGACACTGCAACTGTTATGGACAGGCGTGTCGCTTACCATCAGGCGTACGACTTGTTCGTCCCGTCACTTGTTATCATAAAAAAGTTTCATCACGATGTGATCTTTAAATGTTAGCGAGATCTATTGCTGCTAAACACAAGCGTGTGTGTCTTAGAAATTGAAGACACTAGTACACGCCGTCGACCTCACAATTTAAAAAGAACTCGTTCTGCTCAATTTTTTTAAATAGCTGCGTTAAGTTTCGAAAACTTCTAGATTAGTATACTACATTGGAAACAGTAGATACTTATGCGCGTAACGAAATTACAACCAGTGGCAAAAATAAAAATAGTTACCGAAAAATATGCGTTTCAAAAGAAGAACGTTCTATTTTTGCTAATTAAAATATCAAACATGACGCTAAAACGCTCTACTTCCTCCTGATTAGTTAAATTGGCCTAAAGATCTTGCAACCGGACCATTAACCTTTGTTAAAAAAAATATTGGTTAAAACAAGCAGTACTTGGCCACTTCTATTCTATCTCTTTGGTTTTTGTTTTATGGCATTTGTTTGGCTTTTGTTTAAACACATATAGAGGCTGTATGGTGGAACCTTTGCCTACCCAAATAAATGGGTGAAATTATGTTACAAAAAGTTACATTTGTTGTCATGAATTGAACAAAATATACATTAATATATTGGTTGTGTTTCGTTATTTTATTTAGTAGTAGAAAAAAATATGTACGCAATCATTACATAATTAAGTTTTAAAACCGTGTTTAAACACGGTACTCTACTTTCTAAATCCTCATTATGCATATATAGAAGTTATTTTAGGATTAAATTATGTCGAGAAATGTCCATCTAATTGAAGTTTCATTGTTGACGGCATTGACTTACAAATAAATGGACGACGGGTCTAATACAAAAACCACGAAAAAAATGTCCCAAGTCAACCTATTCGAAATTTAAATTGTAATGTCATCGCAGTATCGCGCTGTCAGTCGAACAAATGAAGACTAAAGCGGAGTTTGGCGCTCTGTATACGATTTTAGCGCGGACCCGACACGTCCATATAATTGTAAGTCAATGGTTGACGGTAATAGATTTAGTAGCCAAGATACTTTAAATTCTGATGTTATATCTACTTCATTATTGAAATAAAGTGGTAACCTTCTTTTTTGTTTCAATGAATATTTCCTATTCAAAATGTACTTTGAAGCGCGTGTTTGAGCACGTGACAATTCTTCAACGTTCATATCCCGATGTAGCAACAAACATAAAATTTCGTCTATCAACAATCTACCGCGTCCGAACGAGTTGTATGTACCCAGTTTACCTTGTTATGAAATGAGTGCGGCAACCGGGCCTGCACCTAGTGCAACGAGTGCAGTAGGTGCATGTGCACTCTATTGAGTACATTCTGAGAACGTTTGATGGATGGAAAAGCATAGAACTACAATCAAGGCATTACAAGACGTTTTGTTACTAATAACTTGTTATTGACCAATGCAAAGGTTTGATGATTATTTAACCAACCTGACAAAAAAGGAGGTTCACAAATCGACTGTATTTTTGTGTGTATATTACGGCATCACACCGACATTTGTGAATCGATTTTGATTATTCTTTTTTTATTGGAGAGGGTACCTCAGTGTAGGTCCCATTTAATTTTAAAGACAATAGTCCACTTCTTAGGATGCAAATTAAGAGATGATTCCAGTTTATTAAATTGAATATTATTTATTCATTCATTAGTAATTTTTCTACTTGTTTTTAGTTAATATTTGCGGCAAAGACGTAAGTGCTCTGGCTCACCATGGTCTTTCCTGCCAGCTGAACGACGGCCGTATCATCAACATCCGCCGGGCCTTTGCCACTGTTAACGTGCTAGCTATTCTCGAGCCAAGGTGTGAGACGCCACATGTGCCGACACACTTGCCCCATCCCATCTCCAGCACACCAGCAAGCGGGCTGGCGCCGCAGCTGAGCTGAGGGTAAAAATAAAAAGTAAAAAGTACCAGGATCTTGGTTCCGACTACCTATTTACAGCCTTTGGAGTCGAAACCAAGTAGCCTTTATCTGTATAAAATTATATTCAAAAAATTAATATACTGTCTGGGAAACCCAAGGGCCGGAAGCTTCCTTGCCCAACGCATCAGCATAGCAATACAAAGGGGAAACGCTGCCAGCGTATTGGGCACCTTGCCATTTGCAATTTTTTTTTTATATACATATATTTGGCATTTTATTCATATAATTTAAAAATCCTAGTTTTATTTTCTAGTATTTAAGGTGTTATTGTCTGTATTACCTTACTACTACTACTTACTAGTGATATTTTCATATTATCAAAATATCAAAGTATAGTTACATTTTATAATTTTAGTGTTTATGTCTCAGGGTGACGGGCGCAATGGCAGCGCCCCTCAGATCTTTGCGATTTAAAACTCTGTGTAGCACTACAACTGTTGGACAGGCGTGTAGCTTGCCAACAGGCGCACAACTTGTTCATTCCGTCATTTGACATTATAAAAAAAATTGCGAATATCGCTACAACAATACCTTAAGAAAGGCAATGCAAGACAAATTAAAAACACAATGCATTTCGTCGAATATGTAAATCAACAATTTGTGTCGGTATTCTTTTTCCGGCCGGCAACGTCCATTGTCTGTATTTAACAAACACGACTTACTTGTGGCAATAACATTGGGTGCTGTCAGTTCGCATACACTAGAGTCGTGATCCATCTCTAGGTAAATGTATAAAGAGCTGTAATTCAACGATTAGTGAACTGCCTTTTAAGTTATTCCAGTCTGTATCGAGACTTCGGGTGTCCTGTTGAGTGTATTATAATCTCTTAAGGCACGATTGGGCTTAATTTACTATTATGGCGTAAATAAGCTGTGTACGTAATTATTTTTCAACATTTTTCAACATTAAAGAATAATAATATACACAATAATTGTTTTTAATTAAATTAAGATATTTTTAAACTAATTTTTAATACTATTTTTAAAATAAAATAATTTGTAAAACTTAATGTAGCGTAAATTGGAATTTTTCTTTTGTAAAATTAAAAATAAGTTATTTAATTAATAACTTTCGTAACTATAGAGTAGTAGTTCCGCTGGTAATGCCACGCGCAACAAAGGAAAACATAGGGACGTTTGCATTAATATTAGACATAACTGTCAACCGTGACCATTGGATGAACAAATATACGCGATTCTAATCCGGAAAAATAGTTTAATCCTAAATTAAGAGAGCTTTTTTGTTAATTAATACTATCTCAGTCTGCCATGACAGGGCCATGACCAATAAAAAACTTGAAAAGTTAGTTTGTTTTAAAAACACAAATATACGCGACTTAGAATTTAACAAAAAAACTATTGTAACGCTTGCAAGAATATTTTCGTATGTGAGAATATAAAAATCTATCATTATTGTTTTTTAACTACTCATATACCCTTACACCTTAACGTTATGTAGGCATTGTAATATTGTGAAATAAATTATCTGTTCTGGAACATTCATGTTGACCTTAAAGACTTGTGACGAAAACCGGACTTTGGATTATTACTTGGTATGTTCGTCCTTTACATAACATGTGACAAAAACATGCAGTTGCTATGAAACGAATATTTTTCTTCCATACTCATAATAATACCATGATAATTAATATTATTATTTTAAATTGGGCTATGAGTGTGTGCATAAAAAAAAACTTTTTACTCAATTGACATAAAGTTTAATATATTGTTATGTGTACAATTTCGCTTTTGTAAATTTTCCTTTTTGTAAACTGAACCTAAGTTATTAAGGCCTATTTCGTGCATAGTAGATTAGATTTTGAATCATTGGCCTATATACCTCAGTGGCGAACGGCCGAGATTGTCAGCTCGGTTACCGGAAAGTGCGCGAAACGGGATTCATCCCCCAGTTTGCCACCCTTAGAGATGGAATTATTTCCTTCAAATTTAATTAACTAACTTACTCCTCCTAATAACTGCTTCCGCGGCCGAACGGTTACCATGCCGGACTGCCACGCAGAGGCCCTAGGTTCGCTTCCCGGGCCGGGAAAAATATTTGTATAATAATAATAACGCATACACTCAACACAGCCCCGCACTAGGGAAACCCTGTGTGGCGGGTGCCATGGACACACACATAGACAACCACAAATTACACCCAAACTCACGAGAGAAATAAATGTAGGCCATACAAATATTTCTCTCGGCCCGGGAAACGAACCTGGGGCCTTTGCGTGGCAGTCCGGCATGGTAACCGTTCGGCCACGGAGGCAGTTTGTATGGCCTACATTTATTCCTCTCGTGAGTTTGGGTGTAATTTGTGGTTTTCTATGTGTGTGTCCATGGCACCCGCGACACAAGGTTTCCCTAGTGCCCCGGGGTACGCGGAGTGTGTCCGTTATTATTATTATAAATGGGACCAATACTGTGGTACCCTCTTTCCAACAAAAAAAGTTTCTTCAAAATCGATTCACAAATATCATTCACAAATGAGTTATCGCGTAACATACTATAAAAAATATACAGTCGAATTGTGAACCTCCTCCTTTTTTGAAATCGGTTAAAAATATATAATACTTTACAAATAACTTGGATATTTTTAAGTTCAGAGCAAACAGGGATGTTCGAGTACGTACCTACCTCGTCCACGGGTGTCATTTTCATCTAAAATCAAAACATCTAAACCTGTGTAATACAACCGCCAGGCTTGATTTCCCATACATAAACTGCCTCCGTGGCAGAACGGTTACCTTACTGGTCTGCCACGCACAAATCCCGGGTTCAAGTCCCGGGTCAGAAGAAACATTTGTATGGCCTACATTTATTTCTCTCGTGAGTTTGGGTGTAATTTGTGGTTATCTATGTGTGTGTCCATAGCGCCCGCGATACAGGGTTTTCCTAGAGCAGGGCTATGAGAGTTACGTTATTACGCTGTTGTATACATCTAACTATGATGATTCGCCATATTCAAAATATGTCTTATTGTGTACTACCAAAACCTCGTAAATCTTCGGACAAATATTAAACACCCACGGGAGATGTTTTTACGCCTTTTGATTTCAACACGGCTTAGAGCTCTAACCCTACGCATACCGTATCTCCTACCTGGCAAATCTCACGTGTACAGAAGTGTATGTAAGATGTTATCTTTCACGCCAAAATAAATTATTTCAAACCATAAAGATCGATCGATATGTACTCCAATAAAATTTTCATGTACCTAAGAGTATAATTACCTATCACAATGTTCTAATGAAATAGAATAATGGCTTATTCTGGTACATTATATCTACTTCAGAAAATTTTAATCACTTGAAGCATCACACGTCATACAGGTAATTTAAAATTCCCCACACAGTCTACAATAATTACGTATAATCAAATACTGGAAGGTTTAGTATAATATTTTCCTTAATCGTTACACATAATTGCGGCTAACAATCAATGTCTAGATGTAACTCGGATAGTGTTGTTAGAGTAAGTATTTCGAACTTGGACTTAGCGCACAGTAGGGCTAGCACAACCGGGGCCGACGTCACCGACAGCGACATAAAGCGCGAGATACTGCTATTTTCGCATAGAGATTTCGCACTTTACGTCGCTCTCGCGCAAGTCGCGTTCTGCCGTGCCAGCCCTACAGAGCTAGCGTGATTTAAGTGTAACTAACAACAATTTGCTACGGTCTGCGTGTACTAAATGAATATGTTTGAGATCTCTTGTTCAAGAAGCCATTTTGTCATTGACCCAGGTATGCCTCAAATATGCCTCATAAACATATCAACAGTGGAAATTTTAAATGTCTTAGGAGACATTTTCCCTTACGTCAAAATATCCCTTTGCATATGCCTTTTCAAATTTTCACCGTCCATATAAAGGTAATTACTTTGTTGATGATCAAATTTTAAACTATCGTAAGGGACAATTTGACATAAGGGACATTTTGATGTAGGTAAGCATTGACTTACAATTATATGGACGTCGGGTCCGCGCTAAAAAGTGTCCGCACTTGTAAGGCGCTAAAATCGTATACAGAGCGCGACACTCCGCTTTAGTCTTCATTTGTTCTACTGACAGCGCGATACTGCGATGACATTACAATTTAAATTTCGAATAGGTTGACTTGGGACATTTTTTTCGTGGTTTTTGTATTAGACCTGTCGCCCATTTATTTGTAAGCCAATGTAGGTAAGGGATCTTTTGCAGTACGGGAAAATGTCCCTTACGACATTTCAAATTACCACCGCCGATATACATAATATATAAATTTATATTTAGACTACATCACATACGTTGCTTTCCAAAGCAAGTAAGTAACTAAACCACTTGTCTTTTCTCATATTTCTTGCGATAACTGCCTGGACGAATAGGTCGTGCGCTGCAATGCCACTTTCTTAAGAGCACTATGACTGCGCCTGTCATCCTGAGACAAAAGTTGACAAGCCCCATGTACCTGTAATTTCATCAAATGTTTTATGGAAATCGAAAACAATGACGGTACCACGAACACCCAGACCCGACAATATAGAACATTTTGTTTTCTACATTGACACGGCCGGGGAATCTCAGACACCATGAAAACCGGTGTACAAGACATTCGATCACGGAAGTTGTCTCAACGAAACTACAAAATGATATGCTATAATATATCGCACTTGACAACTAACATAGTATTATCTCAAAAATGGCGTTATATTGTATTTTATCTCAAAATTGTGTTATATTAATAATTTATCTCCAAAATTTCGCTGTACTTATATGTCATTCGTAGACGATTAAATTTCAAAGTGACAGGACAACACTGTCACCTTTGAAATTAAATAGGTAATAATATTAATATAACTATAAAGCAATTTTCAGATAATACTATGTTAATTGTTATGTGCGATATATTCTTTAAGAGGGACAGTATCCCAATTCATTGTCGACTTCCGGACAAAAATGTTCACAATCAGCGGCATGTTTTCTTTTAATTTGTGCCTTACGCGTTCAATATATTAGATTCATATTGTATTTTAAGTGTCATTTTCGCTCAACTATGTATAGGTTCGTTAATTATTGGCATGTTCTTAATCATAGCGAGCTAGGGCATAATATCAGCGAGGACTTTGTACTCCATATTCCTCTGTAGCTGTGACCCTATGAATGACTGATCTATTTAACTAGTTTGTTTTGTTGATAATTAACAGTAGCGTGTTTTTTTTTTCGGCGGGTCTAATAATGTTTTCACTTTGACATAATAATTATGTGATCTTCTTCTTATCGTATCGATAGTATAGTATATATAATGCTTGCCATCGTGTGGATATTATGTGATGTAGACAGAGAATTAGATGGATGCCTGGAAATAGATTGCAGACGAAAGAATTCGCAATATGTTTGCAATCTTAACTCCGTAACTCCCTGCAGAGTTCAAACTCAGTAGTTTCAACTATTGGCTTGACATGAGACGAAAAGATAAAAACAAAAGACTAATTAATCATTAGATTTTTGTTTTATTTAGAGTTACACATGACGACAAACGCGCGACTGCATCGATACAAACGCGCGGCTGCATCGATACAAACGCGCGATTGCGTCGATGCAATCGCCTATAAATGCCAAGTGTAGCGTTCGCATCGCGTTTGCAACGCTGCCGCTGCTTGAAATCGCGCACATGTTTAGAGGTAGACGATAAGCGACTGCATCGCGGCTAAATGCCGCCGTGTGTAACCGCTCTCAATTGCCTAGGTGTTTGCCTGTTCGTAAAATAATCGAAATGAAGACATAGGCAAAATAGAGTTTCTTTTTTCGAGTATATTTTTAGATTTAACTTTTTTTTGTTTTACTTTACTTATGCGCATTAGTCCACATAAGTCAAAAACCAATAGAGTCCATTTAAATTAACACAGCCACCGACTAAAGCATATAGGTAAGTCAATTTAATTTTGGTGATGAAATACTTTTACAGACTTAAACTACGGCTAAAAGTTCGTTGAAAACCTAATACAAAGATCCGACAACAAGCACATAGAAAAGTTGGTGAGGTCCGCTGGATCGCTCCGTGGCTTAGTTGGCATAGCGTCGGGCATGGTTTGCTAGAAGACGTCAGTTCGAATCCGGCCGGATCGAAGGAGTTTTTCTAAGTTTTCAATCTTTGTATTTTTTATAATTCAATAAAAACTTCAAATGTTTTTTTTCCTCATTCATTTGTTACTTCGATTCTAGTGGCGTCTTTTTCTAATTTATGATTTTCTGCACATCTTCTAATATTATGCACAAAAAAAGGTATAATTATATATTAAAAAGTTAAACACTTTTTTGACTTATGTGCTTTAGTCCGCCGACCCTAGATATAAACTAAATGCCCTCTGAGAACACTAGTCAAGTACTAGGTGCATTTGAT
>NW_020653726.1:19688478-19720887 GCF_003589595.1 Hyposmocoma kahamanoa | reverse complement strand
TAGTCAAGTACTAGGTGCATTTGATAGAGGTCGGATTCGGGCCAGGCTTCGGTTCGAAATTGAAAAACCCGAAGCTCGTTCAAACTTCACTACGAATTACACAAGAAATTGCATGACATGATGCTTAGATACCACCAGGCTCTACATGAACACAATAACATAAGATTTGGGTACTCCAAGCTGTCAATCTTTCCTCGAAAATAACGTCACATGTGTTACACGCGCGTGCTTACATGAAACAATAAAGACGAAATTCCGAATAAAATAAATATAAACGTACATTCATTACTGACTTTGCAACATCAAACGCGGACCGAACGGTTAGATGTTGGGAAAGCGGTGCCTTCAGTTCTCTCGGTGCGCGTGTACTAAGAACGTACTGAAAACGACCGTCGTTCTCCGTACGGTGGGGTAAATCATAAACTAGTAGCGTTAAATAAATTACTAAGTTTAATATTACATCTTTAAGGCGGGATATTTCAACGCGAGCCTAGATTTTAGGAGCTGAGGTGTGGGAGGTCGCATCGCGCGTCCCGCAATCCGCGCGCTGTAAATGAATGTGAATAAAATAAGAATAAGCGGAGAAAATTTCACACAGATCCGACGTCGAACAGCGTCCGATGGCGACTGACGGGGCAGCGGACGGCGCGGCGTGTTATTAAATCGTCAGGCAATTCGCAATTTTTGGGTTAAATGTTAATTTAATTACTAATACGGCTTCAGTAGAAAACCAAAATTTTGTAGGTTCTCGGAAGTACGTAAAATGAAATAAATATCTTCATATAAAAATTATGTCATCATCATATCAGCCAGAAGACGTCCACTACTGAACATAAGCCTTCTCCAAAAATTTCCAGACTAGTCGATCGGACCGCCCGTACCAGGTCTTCCGTCTATCCAGAAGGGGCCGTTCCATTGAACGCCTGCCGATTCGTGGTCTGCATTCGAGAACCTTTCTGCCCCAGCGACAGTCAGTTCTACGAGCTATATGCCCTGACCACTGCCACTTTAGCTTGCTAATCCTTTGAGCTATGTCGGAGACTTTCGTACTTCTACAGATCTCCTCATTTCTGATTCGATCACGTAGAGATATGCCGAGCATTGCTCACTCCATCACTCGTTGAGTAACTTTGAGCTTTTTTATGAGGCCCATAGTAAGTGACCACGTCTCAGAGCCGTAGGTTGTCGCTGGCAATACGCACTGCTCGAAGACTTTTGTCTTCAAGGACTGCGGTATTGCGACTGTTTTCAGGATTTTATATGATCGGATAAAGTACATCTTATCGTATAACATATTAGCACGTCCTTTAGGTAATATATTTGGGTATATCGTATATTTTTGTAAGACCGTTATTTAATAGTAAATACCTAAACCATTTCATTTAGTAAAACACTTTGTCTCATTTCTCCTCCGGTGGCTCGCCTCAAAGGAGTCCAAAAATAGGGAAACCAATTAGGTACACTACTTATTCAGACGGCAGATTCCCCTAAAGAAGAATGAAAAAATATGAAAAAGAAAAAGCTCTAGAAAAAGACCAAGCCCGCACAGGCTCATGCCCCACAGCAGTCGAAGGTCAAAATAAAGCGAAGAAAAGGGCGGAAGAGGCCGCCACGTAAACTCGAACCCCCTCAGTCAGCCGCCGTTATGCTGACGATGAGACCGGGAGCCGAAGAAAAAGGGGTGTCATATGCTACACTCCTAGCCGAGGCCAAGCAGAAAATCGCGCTTGAGGACCTCGGTATCAACGACCTTAGATTTAGGCAAGCCGCCACTGATGCTCGAGTCTTGGAGCTGCCAAAAGGCTTCAGGCTTTGTCAGTCTTCAGGCCTTTGAAATGCGCTGAATTGCGCGTATGTGGAGGCTGGTGGAGGCTATTCCGAGGGCCCCTCACCGCCATCTCGCCCGTAACCAATTCAGCCGTCGGCGGTATTGAAATGGCCATTGATTGAAGATGGCCATCCGAGTCCATAAGGGGAATCTCAACCGCTCTATCAGAGCTCAGGACCTCCTGTTTCAGAATCTGGCAGAGTGGTCCATACACGTCGCCGTGATCGCGGAACCTTACCTGGTCCCGATTAGGGATAACTGGGCGGATGACTGGGACGGTTTGATGGCCATCATGGCCCGGACATCCCCTGCCTCCCCGCCACTCAAGAGGGTAGTGAGGGGCCATGGTTTTGTAGGAGGAGTGATGTTCGTCGGGGTGTACCTCTCCTAACCGGATCCTTGCCGAGTTCGAACAATATCTGGTCAAGCTTGGCGCTCTGATTGACAGGAGTCGCCCCGACTTGGTGGTCGTGCCTGGAGACTTCAACGCCAAGTTCAGGGCGTGGGGATCTCTGGTGACTAACGCACGTGGCATGTCGTTGGAGGACTGGGCGGCTATGACCGGACTGGTCGTTATTAACCGAGGATCCGTGAATACGTGCGTATGGTAACAGGGTGGCTCCATCGTGCATATCACGTTCCCAAATGCCGCCCTGGCACGCCGTATCCAGGGCTGGAAAGTGCTCGAGGAGACGGAAACACTATAGCACCACCGGTATATTCGGTATGATGTTTCCGCTCTCCCAGCAACCCCGAGACGTCCAAACCGTTCTCCAACCGAGCTGGTTGACGGTCTTCGTTGGGCCCTGAAGCGCCTGGACAGGAATTTGCTGGAGGAAGCGGGCCTTGTCCAGGCCTGGGTGCCAATACCCGAAGGTTCGGTCGTAGTGGGGAGGGAGGCTCAATGGCTGGGGGAAGCGTTAACCATCGTGTGCGACACGTGTTAGATCTCATCCCCCTTGGCGCAAGGTGAGCTGGTGGTCCAAGGAGCTCGCCCTGCTGCGAAAATCCTGTGAGGAGGCAAGACGCCAGCACCACCGGCGCCAAAGGCACCGTATATAGGCTTTTCCGGAGTAAACGAGCGTATGACCATCTTTCCGCCAGAAACAAATACCTACTTCGTCAAGCAAAGACGAAGGCGAATGAGAAGAAAGTACTGTTGGGTGCAAAATTGTACGATTAGGTTCGTCGCGATGATTCCTCGCCAATACTCTTCATCAACTCGGAGGAGGCATTAAACAAAATTTCATATTACGTGCATCTTATACATTCAATTTTTTTTTCTTAGAATTACTGCATGTACCTAAACTCAACGATTATAATCACGTAATCAAATACTGCTCCAGTGGTAGATTTGAGCGTAATGGTTTTATACTGTTTATTGATAATTTTTTACCAAAGTTTCTGTTACTTTTAGTCTTTTTACAAGTTTGTGCGGCCCGTGAGTTTGCCAGGCCTATGCTTATTATTTATGCTATTGTTATATATATTAGGTGTCGTATGGATACAAGTTTTGACGTTGCGTAAGATATAGGGTCCACTATGTTGGTGGAACCCATTAACGAGACAATCCGACTTGATGATTAATGGTCGACTCACTTATCCGAGGGCTAACTAAACTTTATACCCTACGCTGCAAACTAACGCCTATAAGTTTACACTTAACAATTTAAGGGCGTGCGAAATTCCCAATCACCATAAGTCACGTGATATCTTTGACATTTTCTTGAACCACCCATTTCTGAAGATGATGATCGGGCAAGAAAAAATAGCTATACATATTTCAAAAGGCGTTATTTCAAATACAAGTTTGTTTTTACTTCATACTTTCAGACTCCTATGAACCAAATGGAATCGTTCCTCTAAAGCCCGAGCAGGCACAAGTCTATTCCCTTCTGACGTACTAATTGCTCTTCGGCTAAGAGACAAAAATTTCTACTCCTTTAAAGACTTATTTTCATACAAATTTCAACAAACCTGACTACTTAATTTAAATTAATTTAATTTGTTTTGACCAAAGAGAAAGAAAACTACTTATGAATTTTTTTTTCACATCTTCATGACATGATAATGGCTATGATAGTATGTTAATATTTAATTCAATTTTTTGAGCAAAAAGAAAAAAAAATTACCAATTTGATTTTTTTATTTCTTAATGACATGCCAATAATTTTGTATTTTAATAAATGTTAATAACTCTGTACTACTATTAGAATTGCTTTGAAATTGTTACATTATAAAATATAGATGACCATATATTATTTGCATGCCAATTTTGGTGAAATATGAAAAAACAAGCTTCTTTAGCTTAACATTGTAATGATGTACATTTTTCACTGAATAAATATTATTATTATTATGCACACAACCCAAGAATGGGATTCCCTGCCCGCGACTGTGTTTCCGAGCACTTACAACCCGAGTATTTTTAACTGGTCCAACTGAATAGTCATCTTCTAGGTGAACTCTAGGGCTAGGTAGCGGTCAAGAGTAAGTCTATTTACTTTAAAAAAAAAAACTTACATCTCTTTTAACTCGGACCACCAAAGAGTCGTTACCCGGCAGCCAGTGAGTCACTGCGATTGTGCCATAATGATAAAGTATCCACTGCTGTTCCTCTTAAAGCTACGATGATACATAGTTGTTTATCATCGGCCAGTCAAGATGAACTTTGAGTCTTTATGTCTTTTACTAATTTCCAGATCTTAAGTGATTAGTAATAATTCCTAGAAGTTACATAACCCATTCAACTGACTAACAAGATACGTACCTACCTGATTAGTTGCGTAAATCCGAATTTTACTTAAACGTACAAAGAAATTGTTTTGTTAATATTAGCAAGTTTCGTGCTCGTGTAATCTATATGTTAAGTTATTTTCTAGGCACGCTTATGCAATTGGCGGATGAATAAATAAGTGCGAGTGATCACCATTAAAACCGAACAAAAAGAGATCGACAATCTATTTCCTTTTATTCAAACAGTAATCGTTACTATGGTAATGGTATTCGACCGTAAATTTAGTGTGAAGCCACACCCACTCTTGAATCTATGTACAGCCTAGTAAAGATCATAGCAGCAAAATTTGGAGGCCAGTAAACAAGGTGTAAACCTTTAGGTTTTGTAATTATTTACAGTGTTTCACAAGGTACGGACAACGGCACATCAGACTACGCGTTTTTGTTCAAAAATCGCCTCCAGTGCAACGGAACAAGATACGTCAATATGTAGCTTGATTGCTGGCGTGGCAACAAGAAACTTTCGGCTTGTATCATAGTAAAGAAATTTATTCGTTTTTCAATAGAAATAGTTTATTTTGCAAAGTAAAATTATAACGGTTGCATAGAATTCTTTAATATCTAATGTACAAAGTAAGGTATATGTATTTTTTTATGTTACTAAGTTTAAAAATTACAAAAAAAACTAGAAATCCTTTTTGTAGGTTTTTTCAAAACGCTGTTTTTGATATTACATGATATACGATGGAATTTGTCAATTGCTTATGTTGATAAATATATCATGTCATAGTTTTTTTAATTATGGCATTCTGCCGCAAATATATAGGTTGGTAGAGTTCTAACGCTTCATAAATAGTAGTACCTAATTAGAAACATAAATGCGTTCTGGGGGTCTACTCTCGATCTCCGTCTGACATCTGTCCGAAGCAATTCTGTCAAATAAGTAATATTCGACAAAATGAAAAGACAAGTATCAAGAATGAAGCTTCATTGGCATCACGCGTCTTTTCATTTGGTCAAGTATTGCTTATTTGGCAGTAATTGTTTCGGACGGAGATCGAGATTAGACCCCCAGAAAGGAAACTATTTTTCGAAACAGAACCGCGTGTTTTTACGGACGCGTTATTTCGGGCCCTTTGTAGAAACCATGATCACGGCTGACTGAGAGAGTAAATTCATCAACTAGTTACGTCTATATTAAATGCAAACCACCCTATTTTGACCGACTTAAAAAAGGAGGTTGAGGTTCTCAATTCAAATGTTTTTTTGTACGTAAATACTTGTAGATACGTAGATATTTGTGAACCGATTTCGATACCTAATTCTATTTTGTTGGAGAGGAGGTACGTCAGTAGTGATCTCATTCAAATATCCCACAAATTTTTGAGATGGTATTTTTATAAAAACTTATAATTATTCTATACTTAGAAAGTTATTAATTTAAATACCTTATTTTTATTATAATAAAGAACGTTCTAATTTACGCTACATTATGCAAAATATTTTATTTGAACGATATGAAATTTTACGAAATTAAATTTATAAATGAAAAGGAAATTAGAAGTAAATTAATAGAATAGTTATTTGAGCAAGGCTGCAAAGTTGTTGTTTGATGCCAGTGCTTGTATTGAAACCAGAACAAGCAAAGGAAGTTAAGATCGCTTCGTATGTGGTTCAAAAACAGATTCCTGAGTCTTGCGAGGGTTTCAAGACACGACACGCAAAACAACTTTTCACCTCGCTATAGGGAAATGGTAGATGAAAGAAAAACAGTTGAATTAAAACATTTTTATCTTCTGAAGCGTTCTGAACTTACCTCATCCATTTTTATTCTTGCTTGTACTTTTATTTTGTGTGATTAAATGATTATTGAAATTATTTTAGTTCTTCAAAGAATTAAAATAATTTAATAAACACAATTAGTTATCATTGTCATTTTAATGTCAACAATAATAAGAATAAAATGTACCCACGGATTTATATTACATAAAAATAAGTAATGTACGACAAGTCGCTTATTTGAACGTGTCATTGTTCAATTTTTTTTCATCAAAAGAAAAAATTAGGTGCACAGTCCATCGTCAAGTTCGAATTTCAAAAACCTTTTCCACACTAGCGTGCAAAAACGCTTTTGCGCGTAGATTTCTAAAGAAAAAGAAAGCCTTTCCGAGCTAGTGAGGTGAAAAACATATTAATAAGCAGTATTGCAGTTTTGTGCCTGCTTGGAATTTTTCATCAGAGGAAATACTTTGTTTGACAAAACGAATTTACGTGATTTAGATCCGAAAAACTATTTTCATGTCCAATATGTAACAGTCGCCTAAGAACTATATAAAATGTGTTGTTTTTTTCAGATAAATGCAATTTTAGTTACTTATTCCCAGCGGTAGTTTGTTTTAATAAACCCCTCAACGCACCAGAGCGTGACGATCGTGGTGGCCAGTGACGACATTATAATATCGTAGTCATAACCTGTGACTTACTAAGTCACCTGTGACTTACTAAGTTTCCTGTGACTTACTAAGTCACCTGTGACTTAGTAAGTCACAGGTTATGACTTACTAAGTCACAGGTTATACAATTTTGTAAACAAGGCCAAAGCAAATGTACTTACAGCTTATTAATTTATTAAAAAAACATGTATGTATCCAAACAAAACAAAAGTGAAGAAAAGGCGCCAAAAACAATTACATTTAAATTTACAATTTAAGTCAATTTAAGTATAAAACTAAAACTTAAAGAGACTATGAAATATAACATACAAAAAGATTTGTAGTACCTATGTAACTCCGAGGCACTTTAGAGTACGTATAAACCAAAACCAGTTTAGAAAATTAAGTTCAATATTTATCTTAGGCGGGAATCGAAGCCAGACCAAGTGCTCCATTGTCTGAGTTTACCGAAGCAATTTTTTGTCCATGTAAAAAGCGCTAACAAAATAATAAAAAAAAATCACTACAAATCAATCGTCATCATAAAACGCCTACAAAATAATTTAAGAAGCTACAAATCACAGAAAGGACTCTAATGTTATGTATGTACAAAACAAGCAATCAAAGACAAATTCAAGCTCTTTGGCACGTATAGTTTAACGGTTACCAACTCGAAACTCGAGGGCTTGTTCAATAAGTCCTTTGAAAATATTACCCTTTCAAGATTATTCAGTCTAATTACAGCGTACATAATAGAACCTATTTAAACAATGTACGACGTTTTAGATTCATCGCTTCATCACCTAGGTGAAATATAACTTTGATAAGCAGGCATTCGAAAATTTGGGGGTTTACGCCGTTATTCTTTTCGGATGTAAAAATACCTTTTTTTAAAAAAAATTCGAAATGAATATTTTTATGGAATTTACATAATATTTTATTAACTGGTATTTAATTTATTATTTAATATTTTGTTATAAATTTAATATTAATTACAATACAATAAAAAAAATCTTAAATTTTCATAACGTCTCAACTCTGGATCTTCAAACTATCTCCGTGAACGCCTTTCTGCTGTCATGTTGGCTAAATTGAAACAGTTGGCAGCATTGCTTTGGTGTTGTAAGCTAAAAAAATCACCCGAAATTAACTCAAAATGAACTCGGCGAACTCGATACAGCGCATAATATAGTATAAATTAATAAATTACACCGAAATAAAAACATAATAATAATTAAGTACTTCCACCTATATTTTTTTGGTATCAAATGATAGCATTGTACACTGCACTCTGCAATTATTGTCAATTGCACAGTGTTAAGATTCACTTACGAAAATTTACAGAAATAATAAATCACCATTAAGGCAAATTTTTATATCAAAATATAACAAAGCTTAGGCTAGTTATTTTAAGGAAATAAAAGCTTCATATTTCATTTTTTTATGAGAACAATCCATATAATGCCAGCTACTTTTGTAATGGTCAGTTTTATCTGGTATTCCTGTCAAATTACTGATTATTCAATAATCAATACTATAATGCGTTCCAAAAAGTACACAATGTAAAAATGGTTGACACGCTTAAATTAGAACTTTGTGACCCTGTTGGACACAACAAAATACACAGATAAATACACATTCTACAAAAAAAAATAAAAACTAAAATTTTGTAACGGCGTAGAGTCAAGAGAACATCAAGCTAGACACTTTGGACCGTCCTCGCCATCGTAAGCGGACTAGAGTAAGTTTAAATGTTAATTGTCAGGCTTGAGACAAACTCCTGACCGTCTCTTTACTTATCCTATACCTCACTATTCCTAATAGATCGCATTGTTAAAGCAGCAGCTCTCCCAACTTTATTACCCCACATCCAAAATTGAGGAAATATTTTCTTTTATTGGCAACATTTTAAAAAGAAAGTGAAGTGAAAGAAATGAATTTACGAGAATAGGTCGCATAGATTTTTGGTTGATTTCCTTTTCACTTTGCTTTCATATTCTCGCTAAGATCTAATAAACTAAAGTTCTTTTGTGCTTCTGGTCATATTTTGATTCAACGGCCCAGGTGTCGTGACACCGAGCGCAGGATAAGTACGAGAGTGAACAGCATCTTATTGATTTTCTTTCCCTTGCATATGCTTCGAGTCAACGCGAAGTGGTGTTAGTACAGCTAGCGGAGAACTTATGATCTAATTGGAATATATCCTCATTTATGTAATAATTTACATTTAGTGAGACATTTCACCTAATTTGGTGTAAACAGGAGTCAGCGAAAATGATGGCAAACTCACTCGACACCATGAACGCTAATCAACCCACGCAAAATGGTAGCAAACTTCAGCCGTGTAACAATGAGTCCAAGACGAATCTCATAGTGAACTACCTGCCACAAACCATGACTCAGGAGGAGATAAGATCACTGTTTTCAAGTGTTGGTGAAGTAGAAAGTTGCAAGCTCATTAGAGACAAAGTGACCATATTCCCTGATCATATTCTCAATGGGCAGAGTCTTGGTTACGCGTTCGTCAATTACCATAAAGCAGAAGACGCTGAGAAGGCAGTGAACACACTGAACGGTTTACGATTACAGAACAAGATTATCAAAGTTTCCTATGCTCGACCAAGTTCTGATGCCATTAAAGGAGCTAATTTGTATGTGTCTGGATTGCCTAAACATATGACGCAGCACGAGTTGGAGAAACTGTTCAGTCCTTTCGGTAACATCATTAGTTCGCGCATATTACATGAAAATGTTAACGTGGGACATTTGCTGCAAGGCGGAGGGGATGATCAGTCAATGCAAGGGCCATCAAGAGGTGTTGCTTTTATCCGATATGACCAGAGAATCGAGGCTGAATCAGCAATACGTGAACTCAACGGCACCATACCTCCTGGGGGTACACAACCAATCACAGTGAAATGTGCAAACAATCCAAGTAATCAGAACAAGGCACTGGCTCCACTCGCTGCTTATTTGGCTCCAGCAGCAGCACGCCGCTTCGTAGGCCCTGCTGGTAAGGCTCTACTTGCTATTAATAAGGGCCTCCAGAGATTCTCTCCTCTGGCAGATCCCATCATCCAAGGTAATGCTCTAGGTGGCTCTGGTTGGTGTATTTTTGTGTACAACATTGGAGCTGATACGGAAGAAAGTATTCTTTGGCAGCTGTTTGGTCCCTTTGGTGCAGTCCAAAGTGTCAAAATTATTAGAGATCCTACAACCAACAAGTGCAAAGGATATGGCTTTGTCACAATGACCAACTATGATGAAGCCGTGGTCGCCATCCAGTCTTTGAACGGCTATTCGCTCAACGGCCAAGTGCTGCAGGTCAGCTTCAAAACGAACAAAAGTAAATCTTAAGTATCACAAAGTCTAGTCAATAAATTGTAGCTAATGCAATCAACTGTCATGGTTTAGCATCAAGATTTTTTAGTACTGATTAGCGGATTGCCATGTGATGCAAATCATGACATGATGTCAATAGAAAGCAGTGTGAGAAGTACAAACCTCCAAAAAAACCGCATACTGTAGTTACACAGAAAAAATATTTTTACTTTTGTTATGACTGGCAGCTTCAATTAAACTGTTTAATTATATATGAAATAATAATTAAAAGTAAAAGCAAGGTGTTTAGGAGCAAAATTACTATTTTACAGTATTTACAAATCTTAAAAAAAACTGGCCAATAATTTGTTTCATCTATGTTTACAACATGGCGCTATGTGTATCATTTTGAAACAATTTTTACTAACCTAAATTTGTGTTGTTTGGTGTTTGTAAATACTCAGAAATAAGCAATAAGTAAATACCTTGCTTATTTTTTGTTTCATGGACTTATTTCATTTAAAAAATTATCAAATAAATATGTTACTGAGGTTTACTTAGTCAAACATCGTATCTATAGTCCAGACTATAAAGCCATTATAGAAAATGGTACTGTATTATGTGACAGTATTGTCATCATTGTCCATAGATATGGCTAAAGTACAGAAATATTTATTTAAAGTTTATATAGCTCCAGCAAAAAATATATTATGAAAAGGTAACAGTGCAATATATAACTTTTTACTTTAAGTAAAAATAAAAAGTATAGAAAGAGATATACAACATTTTGTTTATGACAAACAGTGCAATTTTATTAATACACATAAAAATTTGTTATAGTTTATTTGAAATGCAGAAAATATGTATTTACAGAATTATTAAAACCAAAGAAACAGTTTATAAAATTATGACTGATTACGGACACTTCTTTGAAAGTAGTGAATGTTAATAATAGTACTACTGCTTCCATTTCATAAGTTTACATAAAACAATAAAAATCGACAGTTCTGACATGATATTGTAAAGAACTACCAGCAATATTTTCAAGTTTTCTGAAGAAAATAAGAAATTTGGTATAAGTCCCTTTTCCCGTATTATTAAAAAAATACATTGCCTGATAAGAGTATCTTATGAACGGACTCGGAGCTCGATCGATGCACAAATTCATTAAAAATATGGTGAATGTTAAAAAATCATCATGTGTTTACATGATATTGTCAACATTTTGTACTTTTTACTCGCATAGTAAGTTTAACTTGTACCTTACAATCATCAATTCCATTTAATTTGTTCTTTGGAATTTAAGCTCTTTCCCACAGTACTCAAGTTGGTTATTATTATAACAAATTGACGAAGCTTTTGCTGAAATAAATGTTGTTATTTTGGGAATTACTTCTAACGTGGTCTCATATGAAAAATGTACAATTAAGGCTTTAGATTTTTTCTTCATACATAAAGCTTTACAAATCGATTTTAATCATCATCAGTCATTTCTTGTGGCGTGTTCACTGCATAAACTTGATTATTACGACTTTCACTAATGACGTTTGTTAAAAGAAAAATACCACCTTGTAATAAATCTCAATCAAAATTATGAAGTTGAAGGACCATGACATAATAATAACTAAAATTAGCTTATCGATCAGCATTTGAGCTAAATTTTGTATTGACTAAATACTTACATTTTGTATCATATTTGTGGGCACATTAATTTTTATTGGAAGTCAAGTAATGTGTAATGTATACTAGATTTCCTCATTGTTTTAGTCGTCTCGGTAGTATTTTGTGCATGTTTTATTTGATTATAATGCAGGTATGTCGTAATAGCTGAGATAGTGTAAGATGTAACGCTATCTATATTCGTTAAACTTGCACAAAATGAGACGTAGCTGACTTTCACGGCATGATATTGTCTCTCTATTTTGATTATATAATCATCTCTATTTATTATTACATTTAAGTAATTTATATTACAATTATATAAACATAATTTATTGTCATAATCGTAATAGAAGTATAGATTTCATTTCGATGTTATAATTAATATATTGAATATTAGTGTAAGTTCAAAATTAGTTCAGTAAATTTACTCATTCATAAACATTATACCTATCGCATTATTTGTATTGTTCCATATAATATTTGTATCGAGTAGTTTCAGGAACTACTATATAATAGTTAAATTATTCATAGATAACATAAATGCATATCATATTATTGAAGAATTCTACAGAGGTGAGAAATTCTCAGAAATAGACGGGCTTGTATAATGCATTTTGAAATAAATATTTTTGTTTAAATGTCTTTAATACTGCTAAGGATAAATGTTTCATTAAGATTATTATTTATTTAAAGTACTTATCTACACGGAACTAGTCAGTTATAATTTTGCGCAACATAAATTTTTAGGTGTAACTAATTATTTAAGTATTTAAAAACTGTGTTCTCTAATTTAAATGTAGTTTAGGGATTTTGAGTTTAAATTATGTTGGTGTGGTGTTTGGTTAACATAAGTATAGTGCACCTTTATGAAGCACACATTGCATTACAATATACAAAATGGTGTGTATGAAAACTAGTCACAGGTAAAAAAAATACCTCGATATAAAATATGCTACACTGTAGACATGTCCTGATTCTTATTCCCATTTCGATAACGTGTTTTTTTAGCAAACTGAGATTTGACTCTTCAATACTCTTATCCTCATTTTGGACCTTGCATTGAAAGCTAAAAGGCAGTATATTTTCTGGTCATCGCTCTTTAGATCTGTAGGTGTTTGTAATGCGCCTCTAAGATTTGGGACATTTATTTATACCAGTTAATCTATAGTTTGTGTTGTGTCGTCCCTGATTTAAAATGCTTTTGCCACCGAAAGTAATAATTTGGTACCAATACACACCTGTCCCGTTTATGTATTATTTTGTTTTGCATTAGTATTTTGTGTTCTAAGATGTGGTATTTTATTTGTGTTTAGAATAGTTTCAGTTAATTTAACTAACATTTTGATTTTTTTTTAGTGTTTACTTATTTATCTTAACCACATTTAACAATTTGGTTTAATTTTTTTTCTCGTTTGTTTTTACTGGGCAGGTTTGGGTATTGTAAGGTTTTTGGCCTAGGATGTAGCTAGTGTTATTAAGACAGAGTACAAATCGCTGTTAATGTATGAAGAATCTTTGGCTTACTTACATTAATTTTGAAATGTCAACGAATGTAATCTGATGTAGGGAATATTGATATAGACATTAAATATTGACATTAGCAATAATATGTAAAATACTCTTTTATTTTCACACCCTTACCCCTTTTTAAAAATAAACATCCTTTCCTGAAATGAAGTAAGTTAACCTTGATATCGTCATATTACTATTATTATAAATACTTACTACTTTTCATGATACTCTGCTAATAACTGGGTAGTTGTACCTACACCTATTATTATTACGTTAGGGTATAGATTTGCTGTGAACAAAGGCCTTTGAAGATTTTGTGCTTATAACCTGCTAAGTAACACGAATGACACGCCTTCACGGATGATATCGATCGATCCAGTTTTGCAGCTTTAATAGGAGCAGACTCCAAAATGCGTAGTTCTCATTGTTACGTCTTGTCCCTCTATACAAGCTTTTAGTAGGTTTATAAAACGTAGTAATAACTTAAATTTTATTAAGTCTGGACTATAAATTTGTGCCCTCTGAATATGAAAATGCTTACAACTGCGTGATTATTCTAAGCCTACAACAATAAATAAATTGAGAATCTTTCATATTATGTACCCAGGCTATCCAGGCATTCTATTGCAATATTTTAGATTGATTAAGATACATACAGATTTAATTATGGGACGGTGAGTAAGACAGTACATACAGGGTTTTAAATTTGAGATATTTATACATTTTTAATTTTTTTTATATGTATTTTTCGAAGCCTTACGTTTGGTCTCAATGCAGATCATAACGCCACATTAAAAACGGCTATGATATAGAACTATTTTAGATCATAGCATAGAAGTTAAATGAAAATGCAAAAATGAAAAGAAAATATTACCACCGAATATAAGTCGTATACGAATTCAGATTCAGATATTGTATTATTGGGTAATTTTCCAAAAAATTTCAAATACCTACCTACTTAGTGGAAATTTTTCCTGAAAAATTCTGAACAATTGGAAATGGAAAAATATAATTCGAAATGTTTTTCGTTTAGAAATATGTTTTGAGTTTAGCATGAAATATAAAATAAAATTGTTTAATAGTTTTTTTTTTATAAGATTTTATAGAAAAACTACATGAAAAGGAGATGTCAAATGATTGGACAACTGCGAAAAACACCTCTGTTTAAAGGTGTGTATTGGTTCCATCCATAGAGCTATAGTACGTCCATGGTTCCATCGTTTTCGTTCAGTAACTTCAACATTTGACAGGTGTCAACGTTAAATGTGGAAAAATATTTATTTTCTGAAAATTACGATTTGTTCAAAATGGAAATTTTTCCATTGAAGCATCTTTTATCTCTGTCTTTCTTAAACGAAATCAACTAGTGCTTTCTTACTCACTCATTGGTGTCAGTGTCATCATGTTATAAAAATCGTTTGGTTGATTATTCAGCGGTGACAGCTTTCCAGTCGATAGAAAATTTCGAAATTACCATTGGTATTTTTTCAGTTTATTGGGGGTATCATCAGTAGCATCGATGGAGCTATAACACACGTAAATTAAAAGGTCTTGGAGGGCTTTAGAGAGGTTTAAAATCTTTACGGTAAAAAATTGTATTTGAAACTGTGACCAATATGGAATCGTTGTCAAAACAAGAATTAATTTCCACTATAACTAAGCAAGCTGACCAAATAAAACGATACGAGGGCCGTCTCAGAGGTGAGTGCATAAGAATTGTGTTCCGAAACCAGAAAAACAAAATAATCCTTGATTTTCATAACTATGTGCCATGATGACCTTTCACTGTTTCTTTCTTTTTTTTTTACAAGAATTCCAGTAATCTAATTGTCTGTACCTTATTAACGCTATACTTGCATTCTTTATGTTAAACACATTTTGTTTAATGTTTTTCAGATGTGGTTGCTGCTTATAAAGGTTTGGCAAAAGAAAAGGAGGCATTGGAGATCAGTTTGAAGGCTTTGAACAAGACAGAGTTGCCAGCTGAGGGACGTAGTGAGTACTTAAGTTCTGATGGTGCAATTTATAAAAGAATGATGGCCAAATTTCAATGAAACTTGCGTGTAAGGCTTGATTGAGTGTTGAAGTAATTACAATTGGTGTTTAGGATTCTATATATAAAGATTATAATAATAATGCATACATTCAACATAGTCCCGCACTAGGGAAACCCTGTGTCGTGGGTGCCATGAACACACATATAGACACAAACTACACCCTAACTCACGAGAGAAATAAACACCATACAAACATTTATCTCGGACTGGGAATCGAACCTGGGACCTCTGCTTGGCATGTTAACCGTTCAAACACGGAGGCAGTCAATTATATTTTTAGTGGATTCTTTTATAATGCCTTTTGCAATATATGTTTGGTCCATGAATCATGAGCTGTTGTTTTGTTGTGATGTATTTGGTGTGATAAGCTCGCCCACTCTGCATTAGACTGCCTTCATCTTTCCAACTTCTCCTTCCTTTAGGCCCACGTGTGGTGCCTCCTCAATCGTCTTTTATTTTTAAAGAAACATTCTATCAACATGAATTTTTCTATGATCGCTTCTTATAAATGATATGCGAGGGAGACAAATGGCTCATATTGACCCAAACTGGGAAACCATCAGAAATGACATGAGTACAGGTTCTTAAATTAAGGATTTACACTTGTTTTAATTACCTCTATTTCAATTCTGCAACGGCAACTTTGATACACACATCTATTGTCACAGGATTGTATTGACGGCAGCAAAAAGTAACCAGTTATCAACAAATTCACGATTTTACAATACAGTGTTTTTCATCATCAAGTAAAAACTTGAAAGAATAATATATGTATATTCTAAATATCCTTCCAGTATTAGCTTTTTGTATTGCCTCATTGCTCAAAATTGTAGCTGGTTCGAATTAGCTCAGATGGAGTGTAATGTAAAATGCAGATAACTGGTTACTCTTTGCAGCCATCGATATTATGTATAAATAATAAGCTTTCTAAATATGTACTAATTCAGGTTCATTTCAATGATAAGGAGCAAACTGAGACATCCAACTCAATAATTCTAATGCTGTCTAATACTTAAAATCCTAGATTAACATCTACAGCACTAAACAGTGCAGATGTTGTGGCATGAGGCTTGAAAAGATTTCTAATTATGGTTAGCGCCTTCACAGGATATTTTTAATAGTATAAAATTTCAGAATATCTTTCATTACTACTTAACAAAAAATTACACATTTGTAAGGCAGATTCCCCTGAGAAGAATTTGTAAGAAACTCTGGGAATTGCACTTTGTAAATAGACATTGTCCACATTTCATATTTAAAATATTTATTTACAAATATGGTTAGAAACAACTTAAAAATGCTAACAAATTACTTCTGTGGAATTTGTGACGTCCAAGTGTCACAGACCATTCTACATTTACTATTGGCACATAGTTCTGGCCCACTGTTTATAACTGAGAGAAGGCAGTATCTGCAGTTAATTGCCTATATGACTATTCCTTGTATATTTCAGGTGATTCTGATTCAGTGGCTGCCCTAACAGTGTCCCTTTCTACTTTGGCTGCAGAAAAAAGTCGAATGGAAGAGGCTTTTCAGGCTGACAAGAAAGTTACAAGGGAAAAGGTATGTATCTTAAATACCATTAAAATTTTTAGATACAACTTCATAACCTGTAATATTCTAATAACATATCTAATGTGTAATATATACATATAAACAGCCTTGTTTCTGTAAGTCTTAACGAACAACTAGTCACTCCAGGTCCTCCGAGAAATCCACTAGCCTCTAATGATGCATCATCTTTTTTTTTTAATAGTAACTTTCATTATACCTCTAATTAATATTTGTCTGCGGCTAACAAACTATAACATCACTCCATGCCAAAACATATTTTTCACTCGAAGAACAATTTGACCTAGTCAGTGATCTGTGCTCAGTGAACTCTTTGAAATACACACAGGATAGAGATTAAAACTCTTTAGTTATACTGTGCTGGGTGTCCGAGGTAGTGCCCAGGAGTCTCAATTACTACCAGAACACTATGAAATCTTGTAGTTTTTATATATATTTATTTTATATATATTTTATAATTTAAACTTTACCCTGTTAGTTCAATAATATCGTTGAAAGTTCTATGTTACTACTTTTCGATTTTATATTGAAATTTCAATCAATCTGCTGCCATCTAGCGGTCAATAGCTGGACGACGACGAATACGAGATGCTTGCTTAGTTCTCTAAAAAAGTACCGACCATATCGCAGTGGTATAAAGTTTATTTTCGTTTCTTTTAACGAGATTATAACGATTAACAGAAAATTGAAAATTTATTAAAATTGAATAAAATAAGACGTGACGACGATATGAAACTCCATCATAGATAATATTACAATTGCAACTAATGTTTCTGCACTTCGTAGTAGCAAAATAAGGCAATTTTCTATGATTTTCGAGGTTTTGTGCGAGATGATTGACACAATCAAAACGTACAAACGTACAAAAAATTTTACCTTATTGAGACTATTGGATTGTCAAATGCAATAAAAACAAAACTTGTGTGCAGTTTATAGTCATTATGTGTATTTTTTTAGTATGAGAACTTATTATCAGCAATGAGAGAAGAAACAAAGACTCTAGTACAACAACACCTTGCCGAGGTGAACAACTTGAAAGCTAAGATTTCCTATGAGATCCAAGAAAGGGAGAAAGAGAGGGCTGATCATGCTGCTATGATGAAGTAAGTATACATGAAAGTGCCTGGTATAACTTTAGATTATACTGAATTGTTTTTACTAAAACCATGAACTAATGATTAAAGAGGACTGTTAATCTCCATACCACAGATTGTAACTCTGAAGAAGGTCTAAATCCTGTTTTAAAACTAGATGGCGTTGCTTGATAGCCTGGAAGTATAGTCTGTCTTTTTTGAAGATGGAGTAAATGACATTTGCAGGGTTGCCAGTTTTCACAAAAATAAAATAAAATTAAGTAGTCATGTTGTTGTTGTCGACAGTTTTATCGATGTTTTATTGATGATTTATGTGTGTGTGCGTTATTTATTTAATGTTATCAGTCATTTTTTGTTTCCGCACAAGATACAACACTGCTTTGTCTCAAAATAGAGTATCAAAAAGTTGTACAGTTTACAGTATATTTAAATCTTTAATCTAAAACGTCGTCGACACCACAGCGTCTATTATAAAGTGATTTCACTCATTTAGTTCTACAATAAACGTAAAGGCGTAATAATCTCTTTGGCTCGTTCGAATCCCATTAAGCTGGTCACCTGTTCTACCATTCTTCCTATTTCACTCTTACTTGCTAATTGTGACGTGATCAACTGATGGCGTATCACTAAGTAATTTAGAGTCTACTCCTTGTATAAGGAGACATAAAGTGTGTGATAGTAAGAGCTCTGATAAAGTACGGTATAATATGTCTCCCATGATTTGACTGTTATAACAAATTAAAGGGACAAACCCTCGTTTTAACTGACTACGCAACCATTTTGCAAATTTCTATAGGTCAAGAAATTCACTACATAAACAATTTCGATACCTCCAATGAACACTGTGCCAATTTTACTTTTTGTTCATTTTCTGTTATTTTTGTAAAGAGCTAAGTATATTTATTTACTAATATTATGCTCCCTGAGTTTTGTGACAAAAAAGAAAGAAACAAAAAACAAATATCAAAAAAAAAGAAAGAAACAATTTTGTGAAAAAAAAAAGTCGCTCGCCAGGGTTGGTAGCTGCAAAGGTATCTAACTGGGTGATAAAACTTTCATAGATTTCTCATAGATGGCGATACCACCAAAAAGTCGTTGAAAAACCAAATACAAAGACACGACAACAAGCACATAGAAAAATTCGTGAGGTCCGCTGGTTCGTTCCGTGGCTTAGTTGGTATAGCGTCTGTCACGGTATGCTAGAAGACGTCGATTCGAATCCGGCCGGATCGAATGATTTTTTTCTGAGTGTTCGCACAGAACAGGTCCAAAAATGAAGTTGGAATAGTGTTTATTGGATGTATCGATTTGAAAAACATATTTCAGGGAACTTCACGTCAAACTGAATGCAGAACGAAAAACCAAAGAGAAGTTGGAAGACAAAGTGTGCCACACTTCCGAAGCACAAGCATCGCAAGCGGAGCTAGAGAAGCGAGTGAGAGATCTCAGCAGTTCATTAGAAGCAGCACAAAGGAAGTTGCAGAGAGCCGAAGCACGTACAGTTGAAACTCCTGCTATGTTGGTGCGATTGCAACAGAAATTGACTTTGGTTGAACAGTCACATTCTGTTGCTATAAGAGAGGTTAGTATTGCTTGTAGATTTTAAGCACCTATTTGGTTTCAAAGCAGAAGTCCTACGAAGGTGTTTCAAAATGTAAGTATTCGAATTTAGAGACGTTGACAATCATTGTATGTTGCTTTTTTGGCAGTACAGTGTAACTATTAAGTAATCTGTGGTACAGTGTCAAAATTTTCTAAATAAATTATTTATGAGAAAAAATATTACACGCATTGAATTTTTTCGTTCATTGGAAAATACATGCGTACAATATGTAGTAGCAGTAGACTTCCTTGTGAAAGAGTTTGTCCAGGGAAGTACTGCCATCTTACCTACTTCTACCGTCAAGTGAGAGCATTTAATAACTGTAAATGAACCAATAAAAAAAAAACTGTTCCGGTTTTGAAGGGTGCTGATAAAATTACAGGCACTAGTCAACTTATGTCTCAGGGTGACGTGCACGGTGGTACTGCCCCTCAGATCTTTGCGGTTGAAAGCTCTGAGTGGCACTGGTACTGCTATGAACAGGCGTGTCGTTTACCATCAGGCGCACGACTTAGTTCGTCCCGTCACTTCATATCATAAAAAGCCTTTGTAAAACATTCTTAATTTGATCTGAAAATGTTCTTCAGGGCAATCCTCATCCAACGTTGCCTTCTACATTGGCGCTATATATCTCTTTTGTTCACCTTCTGTTTTGGAAAATATTGGGTCTATAATGGTTGTAATGGACAAAATTTTAGGAGCAAATAAAAGCGAAACGCGCAGAAGAAGCAGCCCGCAAACTCTGCGCTAGACAAGAAGAAAGAGTAGCGTTATTAGAAGGAAAGCTAGCAGAACTGTCCCAGACGATAGGAGAATACGATTTGAGAAGACGACGAGATCAGCAGCTCATACAACAGTTAAAAGAATCATTGAATGGACGGCTCTTGGAGAAAATTGCTTCGAATACAAGCGGTATGTGACTATTACCATGGACTAATAATTAATCGCGATAAAAACAGCGTAGTCGGGTATTTAGTACCTACTTGCACACCAGATGTCGCGACGAGTATCAAATAGCTATTTTTAGAATTAATTTGTTTTGCATTGACGTAACTACAATTTATCAATATTCAACTGCCTCAGTGGCCGAACGGTTCGCATGCTGGACTGCCAGACGCACAGGTCCCGGGTTCGAATCCCGGGCCGGAACAAATATTTGTATGGCCTACATTTATTTCTCTCGTGAATTTGGGTTGTCTATGTGTGTGTCCATGGCACGCGTTATACAAGGTTTCTTTAGTGCGGGGCTACGAGTGTGTGCGCGTTTTTATTATTATTATTATCAAAGCTACCCTAATTTCTAGTGATAATAAACAAATCAACTAGATGGCGCTTATTTAACTGATTATTTTACTTGATTATTATTATTGCGGCTATTCTTTTATTTTGTTTAGGATTAGCGCCATCTACCCATATTAGCAAGCGGTAATTTATAAATTATTTTGTAATACACTTGCCGTGTATTGATGTGCATGTTTCTCAAAGTTCATGAAATAATTTTTAATAATTTTTTTCTAAGTGATCGATCTTTGTATTAATAATTACATCAATATATTTATATGCCAATGTTTGGCCAGGCGACGTTGAACTATACTTATTTTGTTGTAGTCCACTTTTATATGACCTATGTTTCCACAAATGAATGAGTTGTCTATATGTCGGAGCCAGTTTATGTTATATGGTTTTTGTGATACATACACAAGAGGAATTTTAATAGTCGAATGTCAACTCTTATTTCCTCTCGTTTGTATACTATGTTCTAATATACATAATATAACAAGAAGTGTAACAATTTCTGCAGTATTACGTACAGCTTTGTCCCCTGTACTTACCACAAGTTGTTTCCAATGTCTTAGATCATTGGTATAATCCACAGAACAATAAATACAGTAGAAGTGGTTAGTTAACGTCTGACGCGTGCCAACTAGAGGTCTCGAAAGACCTATCTGAGCTCAGTCGGCCATTTTCGCTTTGTATGGTATGGTGTGTCATCATCATCATCATGTCAAGGAAAGACCTTCAAAAATGTCTTATTGTGCTGTTTTGGAGAACTAAATTAATAATACCAATTCGTCGTCGTTCAGCGATAAACCGCTAGATGGCAGCACATTGATTGAAATTTCAATGTAATATCAAAACGTTATTTGTATTATAGGTACAGACGGTATTGAACTTTTAACGATATGCTAACAGGGTAAAGTTTAAATTATATTGACAGCCAGAATTGTGTGAGTTTTGACGGCATCGGTTCTGATAGTAATTGAGGCATAAGGCGCTTCCATTGGTTTTTTTTCTTTCGTCGTATAATCGGTGGTACCATCGTACGCTACGCATTTCAGCTCTACGTAGCTATATTAATTTATAGTAAAATTATTTAACGCAAATTTTCAGATGAACCGACAGTGCAACAGAAAAGCGAAACTGACAACGAGAAATTAGCGGACAGCGAGTACTTGCAGACTTTAATTGACAAAATACACATACTTAAAAAGGAATTGATCGCCGAAAACGACAAACTTGGCAATCCAATTGACATAACTACGATTTTTAAAGTAGAAGGTAAGATAAGTTATCATTTGAAGAGTGTATTTCACGATTAAAATAAGTTATCCTGTAAAGACAACCATAAAGACACCTTTATGCAGAGGAGTTTTGTTTATAATATCAAGTATCCTGATGATAAGCTTGCCCATAACAGTTGGAGTGCCACTCAGAGCTTTAAATCGCAAAAATTTGAGTGGCACTGCCACTGCGCCCGTTACCCTGACACGTAAGTTTACAAGTACCCTTACCCTTCGAAACCGGAAGACGGTAATGCTCACATTACTACAACTGGCGGCAGAAATAGGTAAGGTAGCAGTACCTAAAGTTATTAATAATTGGTTTACTGAAATATGCTGTCCACGTTATGGTATGGTGTAACGGGCTGTTGTTCGCAACTCGACGTGTGACGTATTTTGCGTTTGGTGGGTGCAGGGTCCTACCCGGCCACCCAAGCTCCTTCAAAAATCTAAGCACCTATTTGGGTTTTTCGAAGACTTCGAGGAGCGACCTTGGCACTCCCAACGTATTTTGCCCTGTAGTTGGCCACGCCGGAGCATTGTACGAGGTGCGCGGGGGTTTCCTCCCCCTCCACGCATGTGGTACCTAGATTGAAAAGGTGTTTATTATACGGATCACGACCAGTTAGAGCGGCAGTTAGAACGCGCAGCTCTTTCTTTTTGAGGTTGAGAAATTTACGTGATAGACCAGCGTTAAACATCAACAATCATTTTTTCCATTGGTAAAATGTTTACACTTGAAAACGTCTTTTTTTTAAGCTACTGCTCGTCCACTGTGCAGACCTCCCTGAGAAGAACGAGAAAGAAACTCTAGGGATTGCTCTTTTCAAATAAACTTAAATGCTATGGAATAAATACACTTTGAATCATAATTGTGTGGAACCTAGACTCTTGTTGTCTTTCCATACTTCTTTATCTAACACATACTCTTCTATTTTAACCGACTTCAAAAAAAGGAGGAGGTTCTCAATTCGACTGTATGTTTTTTTTTGTATGTATGTATGTTACGCGATAACTCCGTTATTTCTGAACCGATTTTCATGCTTCTTTTTTTTGTTGGAAAAAGGATACGTCCATAGTGGTCCCATCGGCTGCTCACGCATGAAGATTCTTTTTCATAAATAGCGCCTAAATTTTATTATCAGGAGCAATTATTTTAATGGTTGATTTTGCTATTCTCCAATTTAAGGCGTTTTTCTCTCAATATACTTTGAGTAGTGAGAACCGATTTTTATTATCTCCTGTGTCAAGTCCCGTATTGTGCAATTTCCGGTAATCGATTTCAATAAAGTTGTACATATAATTAATGTAATTCCACGTACTTTTGAGGTCGGTTTTTATAGTACTCTGTACTGAGATTATATAATGTGACTTAGGAAATGATAATCTTAATATATTCTCCAGAATCTTAGTGTAAAAACGTATACAGTTTTCCCCATTAAACAATCGTTTACTTTAGTTAAACGAAATCGTGGTACTATGAGTTTAGATTTAGTTCTAAGGTTAATATTATGGATATCTTCTTTCTTGATGAGTGCTTACCTAGCCTTTCTACAAACCCTATGGGTTGTCCAGGTGTTATTATGAATAGTTTTTGTACCTTTGTGTATAGTTGCTCTTGACCATTGGTAGGCTGACCGCAGTAATTAACCTGTCTTATGCAAAAATACTATCTGATTTTATACTTTTAACAATTATTTCGCCATTGTCTTTTAATGCCTGAGAAGCTTACCTAAGTTTAAGCCTCGATACATGTATTTGAGAGGTGGTGTGGTGGTGGTTGAGTAGTGAAAGAACGGTTGCAGTGGAACTCCTTGTATAAGAGTTCGTCCTTGAGACTACTGACACTATACCTTTTTTTGCCGCCACACAGTAATGTGAGCATTGCTTGTTTGATTTTGCAAAAAATCAATCATCAGATTGAAATCTTCTGCAAAAACACTAGAGGTAAAATACTAGTAGGTAGAGATTATGGATTCTCATCAGGTGCGTCCCTGACATGTAAACAGACATCATCATCATCATCATTATCATGTCAGATGGAAGACGTCCACTGCTGAACATAGACCTCTCCCAAAGATTTCCAGACCAGCCGACCGGACGCGAAGGCGTTCAGTGGGACGGCCCCCTACTAGATGGATGGATGGTCTGGTAAACAGACAGGAGGAAAAAATTATTTTGTAAGTTTCTTTTACAGGTTATAGCAATGTACACACAAAATGTTTAGAGGATTATGAGAATTTAAAGGCCGAATTTGAAAATTACAAACTTCAAAACGAGAACCCAAGGGATATAAGGAACGAGCTTCAAAGTGAAATTACAGATTTGAAGAACGAAATAGGTATTTTGAAGGAGAAAGTCGATACGTATAGAATGTTGTTGGAAGAGGAGAAACAGGACAAGGCTGACAGCTTAAAACTTTGTGAAGATGTAAGCATTTAGTTTCGAATTTTTCTGTTGGCGAAATATATTCTTTGTAACCTATAGTGTGTCTTTTTTGAAGATGGAATAAAATGACATTTCATTCCATCCACTTTGCAAGCAGTTTTTTTTATAATACCAAGTGACGGGAGAAGTCGTGCGCATCGGGCGCAGGTAAGCTACACGCCTGTTCATAACAGTTGCAGTGTCCTCAGAGCTTTAAATCGCAAAGATCTGAAGGGCACTGCCATTGCGCCTGTCACCCTGAGACAAAGTTGACAAGTCCCATGTGACTGTAATTTCACCAGCACCCTTACAGTAATGCTGACATTACTGCTTGGCAGCAGAAATAGGTTAGGAGGCAGTACTTATCTGGGCGAAATCTTTTTCACAAGGTGCTCTCTAAAATAAAAATATTACTTTTTTTTTATAAAATATTCAATTTTTTTACAGAAACTCAAAAATGAGCAAGATTACCACAAGGAAATAACTTCGGACCTCAAAATGCGTATCCAGAGTTTGGAAAAACAAGTTCAAACTCAAAGAGATCGATATGCAGCACTGTTGGAGGAGTCTGATAAATATATCAAAGCGAGAAGTGAACGGACGAGGCGAGTCAGCGCTGAACAACATTGGCACGAACCCGCTGTTCTACCTGTGAGTTTTTTTTTATAATGTCGTGTCGCTTACCAACAGGCGCACGATGTCTGTCTGTGGGACGCAACATGCGTAAGTGCTTTTGCTGCGTCCCACATAAGACAAACTTCGCAGATGGCGGGTTCCGAGGCGGAAAGTGCCGCGAAACTAAAACACGCGAAATATTCTGCCTTGGAGCCTGTGTACGACTTTGTACCGGTCGCGGTCGAGACGGCGGGGCCTTGGAGTTCGGAAGCTCGGGACCTATTTAAAGAGTTGGGTCGCCGACTCAGAGACAGGGGCTGCGATCACCGCTCTGGGTCGTGGTTGGTTCAGCAGGTCTCCATTGCTGTCCAGCGAGGCAATGCTGCCAGTATAATGGGAACTTTTGCCCCGGGAACGATACAGGGCGGGATTTCTTTTTAAATTAAGTATATTTAACGTGAATCTCACTTTTTTTGTATTAGATTACCTATTGACGAAGCCTTGTGCTGATCTTTAGGTTATACATTTTATTATTGTTCATAAATGCACTTTGTAAATTTGTCACTTGTTATCATAAAAAAAGTGTGACTTTCCCAACCCGCATTGGGCCAACATGGCGGACTATGGCCTAAACCCTCGCCTGAGAGGAGACCCGTGCTCAGCAGCGGGATGTATAAACGAGTTGATAACGACTAGAGTTTAATCAATGTGAAATAAAGATAATGTTTGAATCTGAATTTCATATGAGTCATCAAACGAAGTAATATATTTATAATCCATTGTCAATAGGACGTGACGACTATGCCGCATATGTTGCACTATGCTCACGAGTTGGCTAGAAAGGACCTCGACATCTCGCAACTCAGGAAGGAGAAGCACATACTCGAGGGACAGTTCAGGTACCTTATATTGTACATAGTTTCTCAATGTGGTCCCTACCGTCCCCCAGTGCCCGCTGAAGGTTCTAGGGGTACGGTAAGGACTCTGAAGCAATTGGAGGGCGTTGATGCTGTCCAGGGGGTGTACCGCATTTGAAAAAAAAAAACTGAATTATCTATATAAACTGGTTACCTATCAGTAGTCTGAATGACATTTTCCAGAAATAACGTTTGGTCGAAATTTCATTACATCGAAGGTAATTTTGAGAGGAAAATGTTTTTTCTTTTAAACCTAACTTCACCTAACCTAACCGAACCTAATCGTGTTTTTGCGATAAACATTCAATATATCCTGAAAGAACAACTGTTTCGTTATGATTCGGTTTTCGGTGTAATGAAAATTCGAACAAACGTTATTTCGGACAAAAAAGTTTCGACTTTGTGATAGGTTATCACATAAACTACACTATATTGTATAATATATGTTTTATTTGGGATTTTTTTGTGTTAATTTAATTTAAAAAATAACGTGTGTTCAATTATTTTTTGTGGTGGCGGGCAGCCAAAAATTTGGGAACCTATATTTAGTACATTGTTCTACTTTGAACTGTGGTAGCCCAGTGTGAAAACGGTAGCTTCTCAGCTGACGGTTCTCATCGGCATATATGTACTAATCATTCGTTTGTACTAATTCGTGATATGTGGGATGACTATCTTTAAATTATTGTTTTTTTG
The DNA here is from genome assembly GCF_003589595.1 of Hyposmocoma kahamanoa. Lineage (NCBI taxonomy): Eukaryota > Metazoa > Arthropoda > Insecta > Lepidoptera > Cosmopterigidae > Hyposmocoma > Hyposmocoma kahamanoa. The sequence goes on along the minus strand of NW_020653726.1, from coordinate 19,693,854 downwards.
TATAATTCCAGGGATTGTCAGCGTGAAGGAACTATTGAAAAAGAACGGTTCAAAGAAGTAATAAGAACATTAAAAGAGGAGATAGACAGGTAATAAAGTTTTAAATTTAAAATGTTGCCATTAGTAAATTCATCTCACATACTTCATTTCCTATTTTCTACACTTTTGTATATCGCCGCTTAACAAACGACACCGCAGAAGTCGAAAATTGGTGGTTCTTACTTTTTGTCAAATACACATACAATTATTTGTTACTGGCTGGTGCCCGCGACTTCGTCTGCGTAGAATACTTTGAGGGGGAGTAAAAAACGGTGAAACCTTTTTTCTTATAAAAGGCATAAATATGAATTTTAATTTCTCTTACTTGGGAAGTGATTGGTTATCCATACAAACTTTCATTCCCTATTACACCCCCTTGAAGATTTATTTTTTACAAAAAGTAGCCTATATCCTTCTCCTAAGCCTCATTTAGCTCTAAACTAAAATTCATCACAACTGGTCCAGCAGTTTAGTCGTGAAAATGTAACACACGGACTACTTTCAACAGATTACTTTCGCATTTATAATATTAGTTTGAATTATAACAAACTATTGGTATGAATTATAATTCGATGTCTTAAATATAAACAAAGAAATGTCATTGTCAAGGTGTAAATACAGGTGTGCTAAACCTTCTGTTTTTAACGATATTGGAAAAGGCGGAAGTTCTCATTTTTAAAGGTCTTCAAAAATGGAGGAGGTTCTCAATTCGTCCGTTTTTTTTTTTGTATTTATGTTACGTGATAACTCATTTTTGAACCGATTTTGATGATTCTTTTTTGTTGAAAAGAGGTTACTCCAGTATTGGTCCCATTTAAATTTTAAGAAAATATTCCACTTCTAAGTGTGGCAAACTATATGAATCCGGTTTCCACGAACGTTTGAGGTCGGTTTTTTATTACAATTTTAATTATTTATTACAAAATATTAACAATGAACAAAAGCTTTAACAACAATGCACAATAAGTGTTTTTGATCCCGATCGTGTTACTAGTATCATAAAATTATATACAACCTTAAACATAGTATTTAATTATAATTATTGTAATATATGAAATTGATTTAAAATATACATAGTGAATTGTTCCAAGTCTTACCATTACTTTACCATTACATCTTCAACAGTTCTATATGTAAATTATTTATCGTGAGATTAATTATTTATCGTCAGATTAACATTACCATTTAAAATGTTTTTTTCGAGTTCTTAGGTTCATGGGACCTGTAAAGGGCCCGAAACGTCGGTTTGTTTGAAAGAACTAATATATGCGATTTAAATCCGGAAAAATAGTTTCATTTCCAATGTGTTTTTGTGCTAAGTTATTTTCCTTGTTAACATTTTGGACATGTAATTATCATTAATACTATAGTTTTATTTTTATTTTATTTTATTTTTTTTGTAGTGGAGTAATTTTATAAAAAATAAATGCACATCACGGTTGTAAAACATGATATTGACTAAAATCAATATTGCAATCTGTTTACTCTGGATTTGAAATAAATTCTTTTTAACCGACTTAAAAAAGGGGGAGGTTCTCAATTCGATTGCTTTTTGTGTGTGTGTATGTATGCTACGTGATTGCTCCGGCATTTGTAAACCGAATTTGATGATTCTTTTTTTGTTGGAAAGAGGTTACCTCAATATTGGTCCCATTTAAATTAGAAGAAAATATTCCACCTCCAAGGGTGGCCAAGATTTTTTTTTTATAAAAAAGTTATAATTATTATAGTTGTTTACAATTTCTTTTTCCAGGTTGAGAAGAATCCAGTCCCGCGAAGGTGCAAATTTGGAGTACTTAAAAAACGTAGTGATAGCGTATCTCATGTCCAACGTATACGACTACGACGGACGTAGACATATGCTCAACGCCATCGCCGCCGTTCTGCACTTTACACCGAACGAAATTACTCAGGTTATGTCTAATGTATAGAAGTAACTATGAGGTACATATGATTGAAATATATTTGAGGTATATGTTTATGCTGGAAGAGACCAGGGCTCAGCGTTTGGAGTATTTTAAAACGTTTTATCGATAAAAGATATAGGTGTAGAGGCCTATTAAAAGAGGCTTATTTTGTGTAAGGTTTTGACAACGTAACAAAGGACCAAATGTATGGACCTAACTTTTTTACGACAGTTTCAAGCGTCGATATCGTTTGGTCAATCTGTAGATGAGACGTAAAGAACCTTTAAGAGACTAATTCAAAATTTTCCCGTACTAATATGGTTTATTTTGCTTGGGTCGAGCGACAGGGACACTGGCTGTATTTCAGAATTCACTTTTTTATAAAGGAAATTAAAGCCATTTGTAAAATTTCGAGATAAGTTTGTGTTTTTTTCTATCGTGACAGTTTGTAGGAATCATGTTTTCACACCCTATACTAATCAGTGTATATCGAGTATGAACTGGCAATCGTACTATCTCAGTTTTGACAACTTTACAACGAAGAAAGAAACTGTTTGCGTCATTTATATAGCATCTGGTTTATTAATTAAAAATACGTAGTTTTTAAATATTTTTATTACACATGTATATATACATGCTCTATAAATCGCGCACATTCATGCACTGTACATCCCCTAACCCATTATACACACTTTTCACTCAAAATTTTTACATATAATCACTTTCTTATCACACTTACTAACTTTTCTGTTGAAACTAATTTGTCACAGTACCTTTTCTCAAAATAACAAATAAATAGTGTATTTTCAAATCATCACTCCAATTTACCCTTAACGTCTTAGTAATTTCAAAAACATCACAATATTGTACCATTGAGATCCAGTGGTGGATACCTGGTGACCTATAATACAGGTCCAACCTAGTTTAGGCACCAGTCTTCCACCTCACAATTTTCACTGTATGATGTTCTTTACGATAAATACCCTGTAATTTGTATTGTTAAGGTGGAAAGAACAATAAATAAATTATATAAATTATTATTATTATTATAAATGACGCAAACAATTTTTTTCTTCACCCGTGAAGCACAAATTAGAAACATCTGTAAAGTTGTCAAAATTGAGATAGTACCGGTTGCCAGTTCACAGTCGATATCCTCAATTTGTTCCTAAATGATTGATTCAACAGTTGTACTGTTATGCGGGATCATCAAGTATATAACCAGAAATAGAGACGAAATAAGGGCCCTATATTCCTGGTAACACAATAGCGATACAGTTCTTATAAATATGAACTCTCGTTTGTACTGAATTATAGACAGGCCAACTGCTGACCTGTGTCTACGTCTCCGTATATTCCAAAAAATATTCTGTATTTATTGTAATAAAGATAATATCTCTCTCTAACAATGCCGTGCTGTTCTATTCGGTGGTGTGGGAAAAACAGCAAAACATCTAATTACAAAACAAACGGAATCATATTTCATCGGTAATTAAATATGTCATTTTGCAATTTTCGTCCATTATAGCAAAGCTCAAGTTAAGTGGTCGTTTTGAAGTGAAACAGTTGACGACACCCATTGACGACACCCGTCAATTGTTTCGAACTCGGGCTAGCCAATCGGAGCGCAGTTGTCACCGTAATGACTTGGCAGAATAGTTTTCAAACAAATTAAATGACATTTCGTCTCTATTTCTGGTTATATACTCGATGTGCGGAATCAACCAAAGCCATTTGGGGTCCATATTGCGGAATTTAGGTGTTTTCACAACATTGCGTTAGATTGCAAAAATCTCGTAATGGTAAAAGACATTAAGTCCTATCATCATCTCAGCCTGTTAACACCCACTGCTGGGTATAGACCTCCTTTTTTGCAAGTCAGCTAATCGGTTCAGTGCGAGTCCATCCAGTCTTCCGGCCACACCGACGATATCGTCCAACTTGCTTACCGCCTTGGTCCGTCACTCGTCGTCACTAGCACGTGTCCTACCCATCTCCATTATAGGCTCGCGATCCGCATACCAACATTTGCAACTTTTGTGCGCTGTGGTACCGTCCTTTGCTTTTCATTTAACATATTTTATTGGACTTTCTCTTTAAGACCCCCATTCTCTTTAAAACACTCTGTAGTGAAAAAGGTTCTTAATTTCTCACACACACTATACAGGATATAAAATAAATACCTTAAGAATACATGCGTAAGGTAAAATTTACGTTATCCCATGTATGTATACCTAAAAAACTTGTCAATGTAGCGTTAAACCCTAGAACAAGGTATTACCATAAACAAACCTATTAACGACATATCCAATGTCCACAGACTGTGCGAGAAAGAAAAGTCCTCAACACTGTAGAAGCTCTTCTTGAATTTACAACTAATGTAGGACCTCAGGTTATATAACACCTATTACTAATATTTTTTTAGACTTTGATCTTATGTTATAGTACAGACTAATAATATCAAGCTATGGTACAGAAAAGTCGGAAAGAGGCTATATGATCCGATTCCCAATAGCTTGCCTTATGAAATTTGTTGATCTAGGCATAATAATTGGTCAATAAACAAACATACAACTTCAAGACGTGACAAATGGTCAAATATCTATTTTAAATAGTATAAAATAGAGCACAAAATTATCTTTTAAAAAACTGTTAAAATTAGTTAACGTGTTAATTATCGGAAGTTAACTTAACGATGCATAGCTGAATATCGTTAAACCATTTCAATATTCAAAACTGGGTTATGGTTTCTTTTATGATATCTCAAAAAAATATTTCGTCACTTTGCAGCGTTTTAGTTGGTAGACGGCAGAAGAGCTGCCACAACCTCTACGTGGTGTAGCACCACGCCAACAATGTTATCGCTTCGTTATCGCTTGCCAAAACAAGGTTTCCATGCAGTTTACCTTGATCGTTAAAAAGAGGCCACTCTACGTGAAACAGAACTTCTTTGTTAAAATACGCAATTCAATTAAAGTTACTCAATGACTAACGTGACTATATGTCCCGCTTTTAAATTCCGTGTCTCGCTGTCCCCAAAATGCTATAAATGCTTTGACAAAGCAAGACACACGTGACAATAAATTTTAAAAAAAGCGCGAAAGTGAAAACGTGTAAAGCCAGCACGCCAGAGTACACAAGATTAGTTCTTTCTTAAAATGTTTGATCGTTACACATTTATAGTTTAGCAATAAATTCTCGCAGCATCCTGAGTAAAAAACAGACTTCGTTTGCAAAGGCCAGGGGTTTGAAATAGAAATAGAAACCATTTATTATATAACTGTCTCCGTGGCCGAACGGTTACCATACCGGACTGCCACGCAGAGGTCCCCGGGTTCGATTCCCGGGCCGGGAGAAATATTTGTATGGCCTACATTTATTTCTCTCGTGAGTTTGGGTGTAATTTGTGGTTGTCTATGTGTGTGTCCAT
>NW_020653726.1:19659882-19678478 GCF_003589595.1 Hyposmocoma kahamanoa | reverse complement strand
ATTAATTAGTACTGCAGTCTTATGTCTGTTTGGGATTTTTCATTAGAATGTTACATTATTTAAATTTTATATTTTTATTCACAAAGCATTATTCCAAATAGTAACTGCGTAAGAAAAATAGTTGTTAATTGTTGAAGTCAAAGAACTGTTCTTTTACTAAAAATGGTTTTGTTTAATATTTTTGGAGTAATGTACTTTTAATGTTTATTAAATATTTTATTAATTTATTTTCATACTGCACACACTTATAACTGTATGTATATATTGCAAAAATTATGTAAGTGTTTATTCGATATAAGAGTATACACTGCACATAAGTATCTACGTAGTTTATTTTATTTTATTTTCTGTTTCGGGACGCATACGTCCGTCAATCTCACTCACTCGGCTAGGGCCCATTGAAAACCAGCGTCACAACCTAGCCTTGGTTGTGACTTTAGCTGAATGGGATCCTTTTGTACACGCCACAGCCGCACACATGTCAGCATTGTAATAACGCACACACTCAACATAGCCGTGCACTAGGGAAACCCTGTGTCGCGGGTGCCATGGACACACACACACAGACAACCACAAATTGCACTCAAACTCAGGAGAGAAATAAATGTAGGCCATATAAATATTTGTCCCGGCCCGGGAATCGAATCTAGGACCTCTGCGTGGCAGTCCGGCATGGTAACCGTTCGGCCACGGAGGCAGTTATATAATAAATGGTTTCTATTTCAAATCCCTGGCCTTTGCAAACGAAGTCTGTTTTTTACTCAGGATGCTGCGAGAATTCATTGCAATTAAAAAACATCCTAATTTCAACAGGGAAGATGGTTTTTCCGTACCGTTTTTTTTGAGATCCAGTATTTCCTCTCCAGACCACTCACAAGGTGGGCCGATGACCTGGTGAGGGTTGCGGAAATTCGCTAGATGCAGGCAGCGCAAAACTGGTACGTGTACTGGCGACCTTTGAACGAGGCCTATGTACAACAGTTTATGTCTTTCCACTTGATAATAAGTGACGATTATGAAACATCAAGTGACGGGACTTACTTATTTCTTACTGTGTTTTTTATTGGAAATATTATGTGTTTATGTAGCAAATAAATAGTTTAAATAATACGTATTTGTTGATTCGAAACAGCATGTCTATGTTGTTACTAAAAGTATAGCAATCAGGGTTCTGTCAGTGTAGCAATCAGGTTGACAAGTGTTCGGATTTGGCCGGACGCCACACGCCGCGCCGATTTCGCCGTTCCCGTCCAGACGCGTCGTAGGCCCGTGACAAAAAAAATCAAGCTTAAACTGACACTGCCATTTTCTAGCATAAAAACTTGTTACGATACTTCATTATAATAATAGCCTCAAATTAGAGAATTCGCTGTACTATGAGTATAAGAGCAACGGAATTCACTCCGGGACACTACTTAGAACGTCCAGACCAGAATCTATTTGGAAAACTTAATTTCCCAAATTGGTTCTTATGGGGAATTGTATTCGGGACCTCATCAACACTAACAACGTAAACCGTTGGGTCACCGACGTCGTCTAATCTTCCATCATTTGGGAAGAGACGTCGGAGTTTTTAAGGCATGAATGAAAAGGTGGTATTATAGTATAGATGTGCATGCTCTACCGCCACTTTCCATCCGGTAAGATTTATGTCAAAAAATATATTGTCGTATAGACATATTTGTGGCTGACAACTCGCAACCCGATGTCCATCTCTATGTCTGTAAAAACAATACTTAAAATACCGTTATTATACAGCTTCTGCGTTCTCTTTAATCTCTAAAATATTACACATAGTTAAAAGAGAGGTAGTAGCCTAGTGGGAGAGCGGTTGGTTCTCAATTGAAGCAAGCGTTTGTGTCGCCGTACGAGGCGAATAACTTTAACTTTATAACTTGGACCCTTCCAAGGCGAGAGTGAAAAGGCATTATTTAGGTGTGCATGTTCCATCGTCGACCTCATCGTGCGCAAATGCGCACTTACATTTAAATTTAATAATCTCAGTACAGAGTACTAAAAAACCGACCTCAAAAGTACGTGGAATTACGTCTATTTGCTAAGTTTCATTGAAATATCCCCTAGTTCGCCACTATACAGGACTTGACACTGGAGATAATAAAAATAGGTTCTCACTACGACACTACTCAAAGTATATAGAGGGAAAAACGCCTTGAATTGATGAAATAGCAAAATCAACTAAATAATTGCTAGAAGTAATTGCTCCTAAATTAAAGCTAGGCGCTATTTAAGAAAATGAATCTTCATGCGTGAACAGCCACCCTTTGAGGTGGATGATTTCCTTCAAAATGAAATGGGACCACTATGGAAGTACCCCCTTTCCAACAAAAAAAGAATCATGAAAATCGGTTCACAAATACCGAAGTTATCGCGTAACATACATAAAAAAAGAACATACAGTCGAATTGAGAACCTCGTCCTTTTTTGAAGTCGGTTAAAAAAAGATAAGGTGAATTTTCGCTCAATAGAGGAAACAACATAATATAGTGAAGACTTAGGTCTACATTCGCCAGGTCATACTAAAGTTTTCACAAGAAAAGGGTCTCGTCCTTCTTCTTGTTCTTCTTCTTATCAATAAAAATGGAAGTAAATTAATTTGCTATTTCGCGAACCTAGTGAAGGTAAAATCGTACAAAATAGCTGCGGTTGTGTTGATTATTTTTCTCATGCAGTTAATTTTCACACTTTCCTTCTGCATAACATTAATAAAATAAATAACACACGCACACACATATCTACTTATACTAAAATTAAGATTTCTACGTCGGTTCGACAATAGTCCAATATCGGATCCCAGTAATGAAGAAACGCCCTAACCCTGGAGCAATTTAAATAGCGTAGAGCTGCTTGTGGAAGAGTTCGTCCAGGGAAGTACTGCCACCTTATCTATTTCTGCCGCCAAGCTCACGTTTCGGTTTGGAAGGGTAAGGGTGCGGTAAAATTACAGGCATATGGGACTTGTTAACTTAGGCCTCAGGGTGACGGGCGCAGTGGCAGTGTCCCTAAGATCTTTGCGATTTAAAGCTCTGAGTGGCATTGCAACTGTTATAGATAGGCGTGTCGTTTATCACCAGGCGTACGACTTGTTCGTCCCGTCAGTTGGTATTAGAAAAAAATCAAATCTTAATTAAAAATGATACTTGTAAAGCTGCATAACATGCTCCATCCTGAGCTTGCGTTACACGACCTGCACATGCATGTCAAGTACTCCGTAATTAAACTTGGGTTAGCTTAAATAATTATGCTGCAAGATATTTCCCCCGAAGTACGCTTAGTTCGGATGTGAATTTAATTTGGTGTGGTTGCTTTGAAGATAGATTCCACAGCAACGTTTAGAGCTCGAGGAATGCCCAGCTCTGTGGCCCAGTGGATTGCATTTTGATTGATATGGAGATTCTCGATAGAACGAACTACTCTCCTATTTATACGTAAAATGATTATTTTCAGACTAGTGTTCACTATGTAATTTCCGTGGCACTTTTTATTATTTAAATGTCCAAGTATGTTATCGTGTATTATTAAATAATATTTCACGATACAATACTCGAATATTAAATAATATTGCACGATCAAAAAACCGAGTACTTACTTCAATAATAAAAATTGCCACGGAAATAAGGTTGAACACTTGTTCGAGAATAATCGAAAAAAGTTATCGACTCGATATAACATTTAAGTCATTTTGCTATTTTGTAGATGTGGATTTATTACAGCAAGGATTTAAGGTAAAACTAATTTTTCGAAAACGAAATTGTATACGAAATCGAACAAAAAAGTCGTCGGTCTATTGTATAATGGTCTGTCGGCCTTAACTCATCGGGACAGCTGGACAATACAGCACCATTGCTGGACGAATGCAACGTCATCGTATTGCGTCGTACTACATGAGAAATGGGCGCCATTCCCACGTCTAGGTGCTGTTTTCCGTCGGGGACAGTTGCACTTGTGACTGATAGCATCACTTTGTTACGAGTGCGTTTTTTATGAGAAACTATGACGATTTTCAAAACAAGAGGTAACATAACAAAGAAGCGTACATAAACTGTCCCTTACAATATGAAAGCAACTTACAATTTTGACGAAAGTTAGTTGGATTGACGAGAGATGTAGCTGTATTAATCACATTATTTATTCAATATCCATGATGTTTTACTAGCTTAGTTTTCATATACTTTCTGTGAAAATACTCCGCTAGTTTATTGCAAAATTGCAGCTATCAGAAGCTGACGAAATATGTTAGCTTCTAGTAGCTGCAAAAGCACCTGAAAAATGGTTAAGCCCAAAACAAAGACCTGCAGTTTGGTTTCGATTGCCTGTCCCGATCGGAAAGTACGTCGTTTCCGAGTCGAGGCGCATCGGAAACTTTTGACATTTCTAATCGGAACAATAGACGATTTAACTCACAAATTAGAAAGATATAGTAGGAATCGGGTTCATCTTCTCGCTCAGAAACCCATCTGATTTCGAGACTACCCGGTCGGATCAATTCAGATTTGAATCAAAATCAGGACGCTGTAATTACTACTGACGAGGTATGTAGATTAGTTGGTTAGAAGCGGTAGATAACGTTTTCTCAAACTATGGAATTTATTTTCTAATTTTAAATTAAAAAAATATTTTCACTAATTAGGTGGCGGTCGCGGTCGCCGTCGCTTCGCCACACCACTGAAGGTATCATTGCTAAACCGACTTGTCATAATTAGATTCGTTGCTGTAGAGCTCCTTGTGAAAGAGTTCGTCCAGGGAAGCACTGCCAACTTACCTATTTCTGCTGCCAACCAGTAAGCTTTAATGCGTTCCAGTTTTGAAGAGTGCTGGTGAAATGACAGGCGTGTGGGACTTGTCAACTTATGTGACGGGTGCAGTGGCAGTGCCCCTCAGATCTTTGTGTTTTAAAGCTCATAGTGGTCATGGACAGGCGTGTCGCTTATCATCAGGCCCACGTCTTCTTCGTTGTCGCTATTGGTATCATAAAAAGGATTTGGAGGAGACTGTAATGTGGCGAGCTTTTATTTCCTAGTACTTTATTGACTTCCTTCCACATTTGCCTAGGAGTATTTTTTGGAACGCTTGATGTAATGGCACAAATATTGTTGTTTCTCACTTTTTATTACCTTGTTTACTATGTGTCATAGAGATTTACACGAGCTTCTATCAGCTTTATTATTGGATTTGCTGTTATAATTTATTATTGTTTTATTGTTGAGATAAGTATAATTAGATCTTAAAAAAAGACCTGAAAAGATTGCTTATCCACTTTCGCTGTGTTTGTTACATTTATTTGCCAAGTTTTATTGATGTCGGTTAACGGAACGCGGGTGAAATCTAATAAATTAGATAAATAATTTACCACCCTTAGAGGTGGGGTATTTTCTTCAAAGAAGGATAGCGAAAACTGACCCAATAACAAATAAAATCAACGAAAGCCGTTCATGGACTTTGCTAGTGTGATATTACGTGAATTTATGCCTAGTTATCAATATATTTTTGTATATTTTTATTAGTCGGGAATAAAGAAATTGTAAAACAATGTATTTTAGAATAAATGCAATAACAAAACGCAATTGAGTCAGTTCGACCATAGATTAGGTAAAGTTCTTGTACGTACGTTTTACTTTAAGCATGATTTAATGTTTACCAACCTAAAGTATTGGTTATTTTATAGTACACACATAAAACATTAAATCTATGAAATACCTAGTCAAATAATGAATTAAACAGTAATGTTATAAAATAAAAAACAAAAGACAATGTGACTAAAATGTGTAGATAATATTTAAAGGAGAGGAAAGTTAGCAAAGGAACGTGTTAACAAGAGGCCTCTTGCCAATGTCAATGTCACATTGAGATTGAAAACAATGTGACCATTTGTCGCAGATTTCTTCATTCCGTTGTATTAAATGTGGCAATATTTGGCAGATTTGGGAATATTCAGCAAGTTCTTTATTATTTTTGGGAACAAACTGAAAACTTGCTGTTTTCTATTACAACAAACAAACATTGTGAGTAGAGGAGAGCGAAGTACAGTACAATGTCATAAACATAAACTATATCAACTTTATAATCCCAGCTTCTTCTCAATTAGTTTTTTTGATGATATGATTATGAATCACTAGTATTCATAGGTTTCTTTAATGCACGTCGTCAAAAACACTGGATCACAAAATACACGGGACACAAACTAGAATTATTTTTTTTCCGAAATACCGTTTGTTCGAATTTTCATTACACCGAAAACTGAATCATAATGAAGTCGTTGTTCTTTCAGGATATGTTGGACGTTTATCGCAAAGACACGATTAGGTTCGGTTAAGTTAGGATGCTGTCCTGGCCCCCTGGAGTTTGTTGCCCAGCATAGAGGGTCCTCATGTTCGGAGTCGAGGGACCGATGTGTCTCCCTTCTCGGGGAGGGGTTGTGCAGAGCGCAGCCAGCCGCTGGTGGAAGCGCGGACGAGTGTAATAGCGTACCTGTACCCCCACCTATAGCGGAGAGGAGGAACACTCCGGGGGTTTAGTGCGGTCGGGCTGCTTTTCTTCAAGGTTCAGCCCAGTCAGATTAACAAAAATAAAAGGTTTAAAAGAAAAAACATTTTCCTCTCAAAATTATTGTCGACGTTATGAAAATTCGAGCAAGCGTCATTTCTGGAAAATGTTATTTCGGACTAGTGATAGGTAAACCGCCATCCTTCTTTGAACGGAACTATTACTACGGTACGCACTTTCCAACAAAAAGAAAATGTAGAAGTATCGCGTAACATTCAAATTTAAAGAAAATATGCCACCTCTATGGGTATATATCTAATATATCACCTCGCAAATTATCGATCCGATTTATAGTATATCATCATAATATCACCCACTTTCTGTTAATCGATTTCAATAAAACTTGACAAATAGATGTATAATTCCGCAAGCTTTCGGGGCCGGTTTTTTTTACAAAAAGTTATAATTATAGATTAAAAAAAATTGTTTCATTTCCAAGAAATCGCAAAAAATCTTTATTATAATAATAATCTATGTACAGTTCTAAGAAGAATTTATTGTTTGTAGTATTTATTATAAATATGAGTACGCAATCGTTTACATGACGAGCATTTTGTATATATTATTTCCAGTACCAGCAAGTCGAGTTGCAGACATTCGTTGCAAACCAAATTATTGTTCTACGATTTAGCATATCCTCTCTTTACTCTCGTGATTCTGCTCTTTATGCACTATTGTTTAGAGTTTATGTTTCCTTGGACGCATGTGCGGGTGCATTCTTAGAGTATTTTACGGGAACAAGGCGATAATTCTCTTTGTTTGGTATAAAACTTGCAACGTCTCGTACAAAGATGGCTGTGTATGTGATACAACTGGATTGCTAGTCCCCTCTGTGCTTTATTATTTTCTTTGCTTTATTTCTGAAAGCATCCGAATAGGAACTAAGGTCCAAGATATAGGAAATCGGATGGCGGAACTAACATGGCTCTGCCTGGGCAGAACTGGTGTGCAGAGAGGTAACCGAATGGCCAAGAAGCAGAAACGCGAAAGGTTTTGCAGCAAGACGGATAGACAACTTCATCAAAGTCCGGGTTCGTAAACTGGTGGCGGTAGATGGTGGCAGAAATAAGGGATGCCGCACATGTGAGCTATGACGACATCTGCAGAAGCGGACGCGGATTCGAATTTTTCATCGCTGAAATCTGTTTTTTTCTTTTCAGAATTAACGTGGATCATTGAGGAATTGGTGACCATTGAATTATCATGAATTTAATTAAATTTTTGTCATACACGTTTGGAAATGTTTGCATTAGTTTTAAAAAACGGAAACGGACAGTTTGTCATTTATGGATCGTGTGACTTCTTTCCGGCCAAGTCCTGCAAAATAAGTATTAAAATCTATTACTGCCCACTTCTCTAAACTTTTTAATCTACCTTCTAATAATGAACTATGAAAACAGGTAAAAGAAAAACTAATTGAAACAACTGCCTATGATCGCATATGATGATGCTGTATTTTAAAGGCGGTAAAATAAAGTGCTTTGGTATTGTTTTCTGTTTTTTTTTTTGTTTTTTTTCTATGTTTGTTCGTTCGTTCTATGTTCGCAAAAATAAGTTCTAGTTAGAAGAGGGATAACGAAAATATAGTTAATGGATTCAACCACATCATCAGAAGTTCACAGGCACAAAAATATGTATTACGTCATTTATTAATATTTAAAGTTTTTAAAGACGTCGTAGCACGTCCTTCATGCGAATAGAGTTGGACCATCTTGAAAAAAAAAAGTAAGTCGATGTAAATTTTTTTGTTTAGAACACAAATAGGTCGTTGCTACACGTTGCCGAATTCTCGATCCCTGATTGGCTAATTAGCACTCGGCAATTAGTTTATGCCACAAACTAAGGAAGCCTATGGAGCCGCGCAAACGAATATTCTATGTTCATTTTTTACATTTAAAATAATTTTCAGTCTAAACATGAATTATAAATACACAGTACTATCATCATTAATCGTTCAAAACAACACATTAATATCTAATACAAATTACCTACTCAAATTAAATATTCACCTTAAAATCAACATGTTTTATTTGGTAACCTATCATAAACTGGAATTGATTGTTTCCGAAATAATCTTTGTTCGAATTTTCATTACCCCGAAAATCGAATTATAACGAAACCTTTGTTCTTTCAGGATATGTTGGATGATTATTGCAGACACGATTAGGTTCGGTTAGGTTAGATTAAGTTAGGTTTGAAAGAAAAATACATTTTCCTCTCAAAATTACTTTCGAAGTTATGAAAATTCGGGCAAACGTTACTTCTGGAAAATATAATTTTGGACTTCTGATAGGTAACCGTTTTATTTATTTATGAGATCAACGTTATTATTATTACATCAACCAATCGTAACTACATAATTCTTGGGAACAATCAACATTTAGACAATAGTAAATAACCAATAGACAAAAATAAATAATCAACATTTAGCCATTACAATCAACTGAACCAAATAAAACAAATCATATTACAAACAAATCAATATTACAAATAATGAAAAAAATTTGAGTTATTGATCCACAAGAAGTTCATTCAAAGAAATGTTGTGAATATGTAACAAATGTACTCATTAAACCACTCTAACTAAACCATTTGCACTCGAGCCTTTTATTAATATCTGTTTATGACATATAAAGCATTGCGCGTTTAAAGAATCATTGTTCTTCGTAAAATATTTCCAAACCTTGGACTTTTCCATTGTCTGCAAAGATTTATAAGTAAATTTTTCAGTAATTTAAAAACGTAGTTTGGTTTCTCGAATTCTCGAGGATATTTTTCTCGTCTCGAATTTGGCCAGATTTCCCGGGATTTCTCGAGTCGAGAAATCTCGAGCAGAAACCCCAGAACGTACAGAAAAGGAATGGCGTACGTCATCGTGCGGGGAGGCTCCTTACGTACATGCCATTATTATTAACATTATTAATTATTCATATTAAGGGACGTTAACATCACGAAATAGGAAATGAAAATCTAAATCAAACTACGTAAATGACTTTTTCTATCAAAATAAGTTACGTCCATTCGTGTTAACGGTCTTTACAATTTATTTCCGTTTGCACCGTACTGCCTTCTGTAGCTACTAGAAAGTCGAGAACATTCCATCCATATGTCATTAACTTACCATCACAGGAATCGCTTTCCTTCATCTTTCCTGATGGCAAAGGAATGAAATATACTGCAAGTATGTATGTTCACCAAGTGCTACAATTTAGGGTTGTTAAAAACTTTATTAATAACAATTATAAATTATTATTACTTAAATTTTTTTGGTCATTCAAATTTTTTACTTCCCTTTTTAATATTTATAACTTTTTTAATTAAAAATAACCGATGCAAGTCAAAGACATGATTATCCGTCTCAATGATAACGCATAAATGGAAGTCGATATCAAATTAAATCATATAACGCCAAACACAAGGTAGCTACTGAGAACTGTTGAAGAGTTGCCAATTCCATCATTAGATATCTTCATAATATTTTATTTTCATTGGAATTACAACTATGTGTAACGTGACACGTCCCAATTTAAGCGGGACAGTCCCGCTTTTAAGTTTCGTGTCCCGCTGTCCCCAAATTATTAATAAAGCAAAAAATATACATAAAGCCAGCCCACCCGACTACACAAGATTGTTTTTCTTTTAATTTTTAATCATTAAACATATCGTAACTATCCTAAAAAAGTGCTTTATTTTTAAAATAATAATAAATTTACGGGCGTCCCGCTTTGAAGGACAAAATGATGGTCACGTTAACTATGTGCCAAGGTTTATTGAAATCGGTTAACGGAAAGTAGGTGAAGAACTAAATTTTAGAGATGCGCTATGTGTTACACTTTATATATTTGGTGTAAACATACCAAAGTTGGCATAGCGTCTGCCACGGTTTGCTAGAAGACGTCGGTTCGAATCCGGCCTGATTGAAGGATTTTTTCTGAGTGTTCGATCTTTGTATTAATAATTCTAACAAACAAGTGGAGTAATTAAAAAAAAATCCTAATAATATTATTTATTTAGTGATGCTATTCAAGGCGAATACATTTCGGAGAGTGAGCATTGGACCATTTAATTTCATATATTGTAGTGTATTTCGAATTTGATTTCCGTAATTATCGCTTTTTTTTTTTGATGGAGAATAGCAATCCGGTTGAATATTGTACAAAGGAGGTTCTGGTGTACTAAGACTCGGCGCAGACGGCGTTTTGTTTCGTATCCTCGCGAAGGCTCGCGTTGAATTTTGTTCATAAAATATCAAGTTGACGTGCGGACACAACTCGTAGTCAAAGAGATTTTGTTAACGTCGTACTGGTTTCAGTGAAGTTTAATTTTGCATTTTTATCTGAAAATATACAAATAGTCTAGCTGCTTCTTATATTTCACTCTGTATAATAATTGACGAAATAATAAAAATAAAATCTTTTCGAAATTTAGAAAATAAATTTAAAATAATATACATGGCGCCAATAATATAATACCTACATGCTATTTGGCTGGTATCAAATGTGATAAAATTCTTTTTTGATATAAAAGACGATATATTAGTATTCTTATTCTTCTTGGTGGAGATAAGTATTTGTTTTGGAGAGCACTAATATGATGCTAATCAAACGCTTTAGTGCCACCTGATTGGTTATAATTAATCAGTACGGAATACTAAAAAACCAATCTCAAAAGTGATTCATCCCCTAGTTTGCCTCCCTTAGAGGTGGATATTTTCTTCAAATTTAAATGGGACCCTCTTTCTAACAAAAGGGATCACAAAGCAAAGACTAAAGAGTTATCGCGTAACGTACATACAAATCATACAATCGAATTAAGAAATGCTTCCTTTTTTTTGAAATCGGTTAAAAATATAAGCGGTATTTGGCCAATCATGGACACTTCTATCCTATCTCTTTGGTTTTTTGTTTTTGTACCGTGTTTTTGGCTTTCGCTTGAGTTTGGTGTCGTGGATTGTTAACAAATATACATAAAAAATTGGTTGTGTTCTATTTAATAGAAAAAGTATTATATTCATTAATTACTTAATTAGGGCTTGAAATATATTATTGCGGCCACATCTGAATGACAACTGTACAGGAGAGAGGTTCAAAGATATTACGATATAAATAAATTAGTACATAACTTTTTTCGCTCTCGCGCTAGTGTTCATTCACTACCTAATTTTCGTGGCAATTTTTATTATTTAAATATTCAGGTATATAATCGTGTAATTATTAAATAATATTTCACGATTATATACCTGTACGATAAAAAAATCGAATACTTAAACAATAAAAGTTGCCACGGAACAGGTAGTAAACATTAGTTCGAGAATGACCGTGTTATACTAAAATAGGAGAGTTGTCAAATTTCACACATACATAAATTGTTTCATGTATTTCGTATTATTTTTATCACTTTCATGTGACAAAAACACTTTTGCTGTATAATCAAATCACATGTGGCTTTATTACACAAAAGGGTACGATTTCTAAATTATACTACCTTGGTGCACCGGTGACCTCGACTACATTTATCTGCACTACGGTACACAATGAAAATTTTCTCATTTGTGTCTCACATTTCATCCGCATATGGAATTACTAATTTTGGCTCTGAAATTATTTATATAATTCGTTTCAGAATTTTATACCCTATGTTATGACGCAAATAGTGCATTTTCGTCTGATTGTAAAATTGTATTTTACGCAATTAGTGTTGTGAGAAATAACTTAAGTATTTAGCGTGAACAAAATGTATAAAATACTGAGCATATTTTATCAGAGTACGCCTCTCTTTAAAAAATGACACCATCTCCACTGTGTTCTTATTTCACATCACAATAAGATTTTAATATATAATATATTAATATATCTTTAACGGACTTTAAAAAGGAGTAAGTTCTCTACCTCCGGCATTTGTGATTCTAATGATTCTCTTTTTGTTGGAAAGAGGGTACCTCAGCATTGGTCCCATTTTTTTTACAAATTATAAGTGCGCATTTGACCTCCATCCCACCTGATGGAAAGTGACGATGAGGTCGACGTTGGAGCATACACACCTAAATAATTCCTTATCACTCTCGCCTTGAAAAGGCCCAAGTTATAACGTTCAGGGAACAAGCCGTTTGCCATATAAATGTGGAAGCGTACGCTTCGTGCGAATCTTTGGAATATATCCACAAAATAGGAACAATTCCATTTAAATTTGAAGAAAATACTTTCAATATAATTTGGCAAATAGATGTTATTCCACGAACTTTTGAGGTCAGTTCTTTTTTTCGTTTTAAAAAACGAAATTGTAGCAAAATTTTTTGAACTTTATTCTAGACTTTGAAGGTATATTTTAACACAGCAATTCTCGTTTACCGCTCTTTTGTATCGCGCCTTCCAAAATGACACTTTAATATAGGCAGAACCTTAGAATAATAACGCATAGAAACCTAGTCCGCACACGCTAAGTGAGGCAAATTGAAGCGCGCCAAAAGGGCCTACACGAGCGGGCGGGCCTTCGGTGCACAAGGTCAACTTGCACCGCGAACAGATCAAGAATTTTAGTTAAAAATGACGAAATGTGCGGTAAATGAGTGTAAAAATACGTCAGACAAACATAAAATAGATACTAACATCACATTCCACAAGGAAGTAACGCGTTTCAACTTGTATTTTTATATAAATATTCACTAAAACCGAAAATTAACCTACTACTAAAACTAGCCTACATGAATTTGATTTTTGCCTCACTTGTGACAGTTCGTTTGATATGAAACTAACATTCTATGCGTTATTATTCTAAGGGCAGAACATTACGCATACGAGAAGTCCTTAACTAAATTGCTGAAGTTTCGCGTAAGTCACTTCCAGGGTAACTTGAAAAAGTAAGTAGACGATCCGAGAGTGTAGACGATGGTAACATACGGTATTCAAACACCTTTATATGGCTTATGTATACTTATAAACCTACTCATCTTTCACTATATTGAGACATATCCAAGTGTGATATTTTTTACCTATAGATATAATATATGCTACTAAACAATCACAAATACGTAACTTAGAAGTTAAGGTCGTATTGGTGCATCTCAATAGACAATCAATCGTCGTGTGTATGTGTTCTTCTGAGAAGATTGTGTAAGAAACTCTAAGGGTTGGTTGTAACTAGACATTTAAAACTATACTGAAACAAAGACTAAAGGTTTTATTATAAAGCTTCTGCGCACTTGGACGACAAGAATCCGTGGTAGTAACCCGTTAAGTTCTTGCGGGTAGTCTCAATCTAAGATTTTTAAATTAAATATTGTAATGATAAATGTTATCTTTATATTTACAAAGATCTTTCTTGCTCATTCTTCTCAGGGGATTCAGCCTTACGAATAAGCAGTAGATTTGCTTACCTATGAAATAAATATGATTTGAATTTGTATTTCTTTACATTTATTATTTACAAGATCTATTTATTATTATAATATTAAGATTGCCGGATAATAACTGATTGTTTTAAGCCGACCCCGGTAAACTACTGTACCACTAGCTGACATAGCACCGCCAGACACCCGCAGAAATGTAGCAGCAATTTGCTAAAGAGCAAAAATGGCCATCATAAATAGGCTTCAGACTCAGGTTGGTCCTGTGTTGGTTGTCTTAGCACCTGCACGCTTGAGCATGTAATGGGGGCTACTAGTGACGCGGTCGGCTAAGTTCTACACCACAATAGTAGCGTATGTCATCGATACGATAAAAAGAAGAATATCTGCTACAAATATGATTTAATTATAATTATTAATACAAAGATCGAACACTCAGAAAAACAACCTTTAATCCGGCCGGATTCGAACCGACACGTCTTCTAGCATACCGTACCTGACGCTATATCAACTAAGCCACGGAACGAACCAGCGGACCTTACGAATTTTTCTATGTACTTGCGTCGTATCTTTGTATTTGGTTTTTCAACGACTTTTTAGCCGTAGCGCCATCTATGAGAAATCTACGATATTTCGTCACCTAGTTAGATACCTTTATAGCTACCAGTCCTGGCTAGAGATGTCGTTATTCATTGTATTTAAATTTTTATGCATTTTTTTTTCTGAGTGTTCGATTTTTGTATTAATAATTATAACAAACTAGTGGAGTAATTTCACATAGAAATAATTGAATATCAATTCAATAAAAATTTAAATGTTTTAATTATTCAGAAAGAGAAAGAAAGTATGTATTCGATTTTTTATCGTGCAATATTATTTAATATTCGAGTATTGTATCGTGAAATATTATTTAATAATTACACGATAATAAACTTGAATATTTAAGTAATAAAAAATTGGAAATTATATAGCGAATAGTACTCCGAGAATGACCGCAACACATTATAAATCCCACTCCTGGGCACGGATCCTGAATGAGAAGGTGTAGACAATATTCCGCCCACTAGCACAGTGCGGTTCGAGAACTTCAGACGTTGATTACTGTGACTCTATTATACCCCATAGTCTCATTCTTTAAATAGCAGTAGAGCTTCTTGTGAAAGAGTTCGTCCAGGGAAATACTGCCACCTTACCGAGTAGTAACGTAAGCATTACTGCGGTTTTGAAAGGTAAGGGTGTTGGTGAAGTCACAGGCACATGAGACTTCTCGACTTATGTTCTTACTTATGTTCTATTGACTTATGTCGTTGTGATTTTTGTCACTTGGTGTCCGTAAAATAAAAAAAAAAGAAAGCACGTGTTCACTTTCGTCATTAAAAGTTTTCATTTTGTAAAATAAGTTCGGCTCGATAAATAATCAATGTAAAGACCAAGGCACTTCCTAAGTTTGTTACGTAACAAATGCTATACGTATAGCATCGGAGAGCTTTTAACATATTTAAGGGCTGCTGGCAACAGGCGCGGAACTCAATAGTATTAGCCTCCTTTGTACAAAAGATGAGTAATTTACAGGTAGACCGAAATAAAAGTTAAAGTATGAAATTGCCGATTTGTACTGAAAATCTAAATTGTTTATTTTTTAAATTTTTAACAAATTTATTTAATCAAAATAGTTGCCATTATTATCTATACATTGCTGCCATCTAATGGGAAGGTTATTAATGCCTTTGCGATAGAACTCCGACGATCTAGACTGCACACAGAAACCATTTGAAAAAAGTTTCATTCGAAAACCTCAAACCATGAAGATTCTATGAAAATTCAAAGAACCTATTGCAATAAAACGGCAATTTCATACTTTAACCCCTAATATTACAGGCTATAGAAAGTACTTGTAAAACGTAACGTTTTTTTTGGCTATTCTTAACAATCGTGTTCATAAAGTCAAAAGTTCATTTAAGAATCGATACTATCTCAGCTTGAATTAAAATTTTTCCCGCACTGGATCGGTTCTACTGCGCGGGTCGAGGGGTAGGAACACTGGCTTTATTTCAGAATTTCTTTTTTTACAAAGAAAATTAAAGCCTTTTCAAAAATGTGTATCGTATTCTATTTAGTTCAGTTTATATAAAAAAAAAATCGTTGGTATGTGCAAAGTACCCATTGAATACAGCGGTTTTCTTGTAAAATTTCGAGGTAAGTTTGGTTCTTTTTTCAATCGTGAAAATTTTTAGAAATCGTGTTTTCACACTGTATACTTATCAGTGTATAGCCTCAATTTTCCTATATATTTTTTTCAAAGTGATTAATTCAACACTTTCACAGTTACGCGGAATCAACTAAAGCCATTGAGGTATCAAAATTCCTGATTTAAAACTACTTGGATGCGTACTTGGATGAGAAAATCCGTAGTAGTTTAGCCCTTGCAGGTTATCTCGACCTATGATGTTTGAAATAAATATTGTACATGATTAAGGTGTACAAATGTTTATGTACATGGGAAAATCTGCCTTGCGAATGAGCAGTAGAGTTAAATCAAAATGACGATTTCAAGTGTATATCGAGTTCTTAGGTTTTCGCGATTGTTACACATAGGAAATGAAACAATTTTTCCGGATTTAAATTCCATTGAAATTAAAAAACATCCTAATTTCAACAGGGTAGATGGTTTCTCCGTACCACCAGTTTGGGATCCAGTATTTCCTCTAATGAAAAATCCCAAACAGACATAAGACTGCAGTACTAATTAATATGTTTTAGTTTATTCTAATTTCTATTAATAATTAATAATAAATTGAACTTAATAAAAATTCATTCAATAAAATAATTTGTAAAATTTAATGTAGCGTAAATTGGAATGTTTTCTTTGTAAAATTAAAAATAAGGTATTTAATTAATCACTTATGTGGAAAAAATAGGGTGGTTTGCATCAATATTAGACATAACTGGTTGACGACTGTACCACCTCAGTCAACCGTGACCATGGGACCTGTAAAGGGCCCGAAACGTCGGTTTGTTTGAAAAAACAAATATACGCGATTTAAATCTGGAAAAATAGTTTCATTTCCTATGATTTCAAGTGTAATTGACTTAGCTATAAAATAAAGATTGTTTCAGTTTGAGTTACATTACTAGAAATAAAAATGTAAACTTTTGACTTTAGACAAACGCGGCGTTGATTCATCTATAAGTACTTGGTCAATTATTTTACTCATTTGGTCGTATCTGCGTATCGTAGGCTCATTTAATATAATTTTCACTTAGACTAAATACGTGTCACATAACTTGATTTTATATAATTCTCGTTTGTGTTGATATGAAGTGTGAAGGGACTGAAGAGGCGTGTGTCATCATCTTCTAGCCGTGCGACTTTTTCAAACTCCCCGCAATTGGTTTTCATTATTTATTTGTGCACTGTGGTTATTGCCAGACCGACACACAACTTCACGACATCCTGTGACTTGTTTTACACTTCACAAATGGCAAATTTTCACTTGACGAATTTCTGATTTTTTTAAAGACGACTCTCAAGAACAACTACTTTATTTTTAACACATGTATTAATATTATTTACATCACAATTTACTACATGAAATTCTGAACCATGTGAATAACTTTTTTCTATTTAAAAAGTTAAGTCTATTCGTATTAAATAGAACGATATAGACACCTGAATGCAGTAGATTATTTGTGACAGTTTCGTCATGTACAAAGTTTTGAAGAATAACCAATATAATTTAACACTGGCCAAACTAGTGACGAAAGAGACTCACTCTTTTAAGGCGTTTTATAACGACTCGACTCCATTTTACAGGACTCGATTCTAAAATTAAGACTGGTTTAAGTTTTTATTAATAAGACTCCGTCGTTATACTAAAAGCCTCAAAAGACTGAAACGACTCGAGTTGTTTGCAAAAGTCTTATATCTATTTTATGTCTTATTAAACCCGAAGTTTATAAATAAAAATGACGTAAGTAGTATGTAGTAAACAATCATGTTTATTTACTTATAATAAAAATCGTAAAATAAATACCTTGTGGGTAGAAATAAAATCACGCCATACGGCTCATGACTCGCGACTCCCGAGGCTATGAGGCGCCAGTCGTTTTAGTCGTTTTAGTCCTATAAGTCTTTTAAGCTTCCTAGGCTTAAAAGACTTCGACTCAAATTACTCTTCAGTTTTAGTCTCATGACTCAAGACTTGATGGTTAAAAGACTACACTAGTCGTGAGGCGTTGAAAATTAGTTGAGGTTTTCATCACTAGGCCAAACTATCTTGCATACAGATTCTTTTGTCTTGTATAAGCTGGTATCAGACAAAAATTGGTATAAGTAAATCGGCTGAGTGATTTGTATTTCGGGGCTATAGTTTTCTTTGAACCAAATAGATCTGGATGAATATAAATGTTGTCAACTTTAATTTAGAAGGGTAAGTCAAAAACTTGGAATTGCAAATTAAATTACCGGTAGCAAAACTTCCTCCGTATCCGTTACAAAGTGTTTTTACAGCACATGTCAGAGAACTTCGGTTCAGTTAAGTGTTCCGTTAATGTATTATATTCAAGAGATAAACCTGCAACAGAGTTGCTCTTATGTAACTTTGTATATTCTGTATTGAGCGGCAAAGGAGGCTTTAGACACAAGTGCACGAAGACTCGCGAACAAAGTCAAAGTCAAAGATTATTTATTCCA
>NW_020653726.1:19571472-19599882 GCF_003589595.1 Hyposmocoma kahamanoa | reverse complement strand
CGGGAAGCGCCCGAAGGGATTTATTATGGCATGTACCGTTATTACAATTTTATAGTTGTCTAATGTTAAGTTTCGCGAAGTGGTTAGATGTTTGAAAAGGTTCTTTAGTTGTTGTTTTAATTACCTTTTAGCTCAGTACGGTGTCATCTAAACCTCCGGCACAAACCGAGTTATGTTATAAACTGAACGTAACTGTAACTGGTAAGTCGTAGCAACCCTGTGGGACAATGGTTGTTTCTAAATTGAAAGGTTACCTGTTTGGATCCCAGTGGTAGCATGTAGTACGTGGGGCGCACTTTAAGTTTCCGGAATGAATAAGAAAAAAATACTATAAATGGTCAGAAATGAATTTATTGTTTCTCAAAATATTCTCCGTTACCACTTTTTCATACTAATGAACCAATTTTGAAAACATTTATGCCACTCTTCCGTGATAATCTCTGAAACACATTTTTTATACTCTTCGAGAGCCTCTTCAGGATCACCTGAAGAATCACCTGAAAATCGTTGACCGCGTAACTGGTTCTTAGTTTTTGGAAATAAATAAAAGTCACAAGGTGCCAGGTCGGGACTGTATGCGGGATGGCTCGTAAGGTCAACGTTGTTCACCTTAAAAAACTCGTTTATCTGTCTGATCGTGTGAGAACTGGCATTATCGTGGTGCATGATGATACGGCAAACAAATGATCGTGTACCAATCACTATTCACGGCACAACGATTCTCCAAAGCAACAGTAACCACGTGTTCCGTTTTATTAAAAAAAGAAGCAATCATCCGCTTTGCACGCGCGCCAGTTTGGTTGGTTTTGGCTCATCTCGAAAGACCCATACGCTCGATTGCTGCTTTGTTTTGGGATAGTAACTATAACTATAAATCTATGTTTCTTCACCAGTTACTATGTCCCACACCAAATTTGATGCCCCTTCGTTGAATCTGGTAAGCATGGCATTGCACCAAGTGACGCGATCCGTTTTTTGAGACTCAGTCAAATTGTGTGGGATCCACCGAGAGCATAGCTTTTTCACACCCAAATGTTTGTGTAGTATTGATTGTATTTGACTCATGCCTATGCCCAAAGATGCCCGAATCTTATGGTATGTCACATGCCTGTCTGTTTTGATCATACGGCGCACAGCATCGATGTTTTTAATCGTCACTGAGATTCACACGACCGCGTTTGAATTCTGCAAACCAGCTATAAATAGTCGTCTTGCATGGTGCGTCATCGCCAAAAGCAGTTTGAAGCCGAGCGAAGCTCCGCTGAGCTGTTACATTACACTTAAATAGAAAACATTATACGAAAATTTTCTCGAGTTAAATCCATGGTGATGTGGACAACCAATTTCTAAAATGACGCCACAGTGTAAAAACAAGTGACAGTCAGATGAAACAAACTGTGTTCTACGGCCAAAGAGTTCCTTTTTCAAATGTTGTAATTACGTTTTAAATATTATTTATGTAAGTGGCCAGTTTCGGAAACTTATAGTTTGGTACTTTGGACCGTTCTTACCGTAAGCGGCATAGAGTTGGATTTAAATCTTAGGTGTTAAGCTTGACGTGCTCTTGACCCTGTACGTACCTATGAAGTTGTAGATTTGTTTATTTTATTTATTTATGACAACCATCATAAAATTTTAATCGTACAATTCAAACGGAGTAGTTGTAAAGTGTTGACTGAATTAAAGGTCGCCACCATATCGCACTGTTATTACAACAGTGTTGTAACTCTAAATATGTGAAATTTCATATTATATCATTACTTAACGTAAAATTTGATTCTCTACTCGTCGAAAAATTCGTCGGTAGAATATTGTAAGAAACAATCAAAAGATATCTACTAGATACTTAACTCTAAATGAGATACACTTAATGCAAGCTAGTTGTGGCCAAAATAATCCTTATTCATAATATGAAATTATTTTTCCATTTTATTTTTAAATATATTTGGGATATTGTTTAAGTATCTATAATAAACTATAACATATATATAAATTTTAATTATTTTTCGCGAGACGTAAGTAATTCGTTTTTCATCGATTTTGAGAGATCTTCCTGAGTTATTAAAGAAATTCTTTTTGAGTTATTACACTATTGTCTTAACAGTGCGATATGTAACAGTCAAACACAGTTAATTATTTATATATATAATATATACCTTTATTCACATCCTTAATTTATATAACATGTAATGCAATATATATTTTAAATGCTTGACGTCGAACGGCTCCGTAGTCGAATGGCTTGCGCCCCTTTGTTTTCATGGTTTTGCCATCGGGTCAGTGCAGAAAACTAACTTTTCTATATTGTCTCGGATCTGGGTGTTTGTGGTACCATCGTTGTTTCTGATTTCCTAAACACAAGTGCTTTAGCTACTTACTTAAGGATCAGAACATTGTATCATATTATTAAATTTGTTATTGATTATTTTACTATTGTTATTATGTTTCATTAGTAATAGGTTGCATTAATTGGACTGCATGATTATAATATTATTGCATGAGAATTACTAAAACTAAGAAAACTTTGTATGCCATAAGGCGGATCACAGTGATTCAAAATTCATTCTTGTAACAACTTTATAACCTGTGTATCACAAAGAAATAAATGATTTGATTTGATTTGTATGTGATGTTGTCTAATATAAATATTAAATATAGAAAGATAGGAAAAACATTACAAATAGGAAGAAAGCCGTTTAGTAGCATTAACCTACGCTGACGCTAAAGCAAAAGATCATAAAACCTGCTAGTCGAAGAAGGTTTATAACCTTTGTCAAACTTCTTCGACATGTAAAGTCAGGGTGGCGGACTATGGCATGAATCCTGTCTTTAGAGGACACCCTTGCCTAGCAGTTGGACGTATAAGAGATGTCTAGACTTCCGAGAGTCATAATAAGTACTTGTGTGCGGTATTATTTTTTAAAAAGCTGGTACGCATGATGGGATATGGTCTAATGTCTCAAGGCATTTATGCCCGGCAGTTACTGTTTTGCTACAATTTTTAACCGACTTCAAAAAAGGAGGAGGTTCTCAATTCGACTCCGGCATTTGTGAACCCATTTTGACGGTTTTTTTTGTTGGAAGGAGGGTACTCAGGTATCGGTCCCATTTAAATTTTAAGAAACTATTCCATCTCTAAAGGCAAACTAGGGGTGTGTAACATAAAGTTTGTGTTTTTGTAGCTGAACACCTTTCACCATTGAACAGAGCTCTACATGCTGCTACACGTCACAAAGCCAAAGAACTTAACTATAAATACACTTGGGTGCGTAACGGCAGAATTTTTATTCGGAAGAATGAATCCAGCAATGCCTTGCTCATCCGTAATATGGACGGTCTGTCACATATTAAGTGATAAATTCTAACCTGTAACTGATACTATTAAGCTTACTATTCAAAATGTTGGAACTAAATATATATTATCAAAATATTAGAGGAATTAGAACAAAAACTACTGATGTATTGAAAAATATTGTAAATAATAATTTTGAAATTATTGTCTTCACTGAAACGTGGCTAAATTCTGGTATAACGGATGGTGAATTTATTGACTCCAGATATGTAGTGTACCGTCGTGACCGTTCCAGTTCAAACAGTTCCAAGTTGGATGGTGGTGGTGTACTAATCGCGGTCTCACGTGAGATACCGTCTTACAGGATGCAATCTTGTGAAACAGACTGTGAAGACCTCTGGGTGACTATAAAAATTAAAGTTAACGGGTCGCTCACAAATTATACGATCTGTGCAGTATATTTGCCGCCGCCACCCAGAATGGAGTTACTGAAATGTGTTTTGGATAACATCGATACTCAAATGAGCTACACTGAAAACATCATTGTTTTGGGCGATTTTAATCTGAATTTCATTGATTGGGCTTCTGAAAGTGGTTCCTCTGCTATGACACCCTCCAAATACAATAACAATTTGGGATATTCTCTGGTTGATTTTATGTCACTGAACAATCTTTTTCAATTCAATAACATTGTCAATACTAATGGTAAAATTTTAGATCTGGTTATTAGTAACTTGAAAAATGTGAATGTCTGTCAACCCTTAGATTTGTTAAGTAAACTTGATAATTTTCATCCTCATTTGTTGATCACAATTCTCACTACATGCGATTGTCCTCATAACTTAAAGCCAAATTCTTGTCAAATCCAAAACTTTTATAAAGCTGATTACGACTCCATAATATCTAAACTGAGCAGTGTTGATTGGTATGATAACTTTGAAAAATGCAGCGATGTGAATAAAATGGTGACTGTTTTTTACGGAGTTCTAAAAAAAACTATTGATAAATATGTACCTGTAAGAAATCCAAAACCTTCTAAAGTTCCCCCGTGGTTTAACAAGAATATCACTAAGTTACTGAGAAAAAAAGAGAAACTGCGTAAAAGATATTTTAAATATAACAACCCAAGAGACAAGCATGAGTATGATATAATCCGAGGACGTTGTCATAAATTAATTAGTGAGTGTTATGGTAAATATTGTGCTGAAACAGAGGCTGCTATTTCAAAGGATCCTCGAAGATTTTGGCGATACATAAAAGATAAACGCGGTAGTATGTCTGACTTCCCCGCTGAAATGTGTCTTAATAATGTAACTGCAACATCAGGCTCGGACATTGCTAATCTTTTTGCAAAGCACTTTTCCTCAGTCTACACTGTCAACAATAATGTTACTGTCACTAACACGGACACTATCACCAATAATATTATTACTAATATCAAGTTCAGCGAAAAGGAAGTATTGAAACAAATTAAAGGATTGAATGTGCGGAAGGGCTCTGGTCCTGACAATATTCCCCCTGTATTTGTTAAAAGATGTGGGTCCGCTCTTTCTCTCCCGTTATGTATGATCTTCAATCGCTCCCTCTCGGAAGGGTTATTTCCGCAGGACTGGAAGAGTGCAAGAATTATGCCTTTGCATAAAAAGGGAGACAAATCCAAGATCATACATTATCGACCAATCGCTATTCTGTCGTGTTTTCCCAAATTGTTCGAGTCCCTAATCTACCCCATCATCTTCACTCATGTTGATAACCAATTAACCGATAGTCAGCACGGATTCAGATGTGGTCGCTCTGTGGAATCTAACTTATCTTTATTTGTGTCAACGGTATCACGGGAGGTTGATAGAGGCTTGCAGGTGAATACAATCTATACCGACTTTACCAGCGCCTTTGACAAGGTTTCTCATTTAGTGTTATTGTCAAAACTCGAGATGATCGGTATTAATGGTTCACTTTTGGAGTGGTTTAAATGTTACCTGTCAAAAAGACCTCAGGTTGTGGTGGTGAATGGATTTCATTCTAATATGTATCTGTCCATTTCAGGGGTCCCGCAGGGGTCACATCTCGGTCCATTGTTGTTTTTAATTTTCATCAACGATGTTATATCACAGATAATGCACTGCAATGTCTCTATGTTTGCTGATGATTTGAAACTGAGCAAAACGATCCTAACGTTCAGGGATTCGGAACTTTTACAATCGGACTTAATCAATCTGTATAATTGGTGTACAGTAAATGGTATGTCACTTAACACCAATAAATGTTATCACATTAGTTTTACGTGGAAAAGAAGTCCAATCAATACGACATATATATTGGATGGGATGGCTTTAGCAAAGGTTGAGGAAATTCGCGATTTGGGCGTTGTGCTTGATCGTAAGTTGAATTTTAACTCTCACATTAACAACATAGTGAAAAGTGCAGCACGTATGTTGGGGTTCCTAAAAAGAAACTCAAAAGAATTTCAGCAGGTGCAGACTAAAAAAGTTCTGTATTATGCCTTGGTGTGTAGTCACCTCGAATTTGCCAGTGTAGCTTGGAGTCCTACTTATAGCGCACATTCCCAACGGATAGAATCCATTCAACGTGCTTTCACTCGTTACCTGGCATTTACGTCCTCGGGTATTAGTCACAGGCAGCCGTACACTGAAAGACTGGATTTTTTCAAGATGTCCTCACTACGTGACAGACGTTGGGTCACGGATATGTTATTTCTTTATAACATTATAAATAACAGAACTAAGTGTTCCGAACTTTTAAACAAAATTAATCTTGCTGTACCTTACAATTATCCCAGACAACCAGTACGGAAAATGTTCAGTATTCCAAATCATAGGACCAATTTAGGTTTGCATTGTCCCCTTTCCAGGGTATGTCGAGAATATAATGAAATCACTCACGAGGGTCCTCTCATAGATGTTTTCAATGATTCACCTAATGTTTTTAAAAAAAAACTTTTACATTACTTAAATAGTACCTAAGCTTACTCATTAATTTGAAATTTTTGTCTTTACCTTAGATAGATATTAGCAAATGTTGTGTATACCTATAATTGGCAAACATATTTATATTGTTTCCATTGTTTGTTATGCGTTGTGATATGAATTGTTATGTATGTTTTGCTGTTGGTGTACCTTACTGTAAAAATAAAAATAAAAAAATAAATAAAGTTATTTAATATAACAATTCATTTCATAGATAAACAACGTTCATAAAGAACGAACGTTTAATGTAAATTTACATTGTAATAATTTGATTTTGTATACCAATAATTTTTAATAACTATCATAAGTTATAAGCCTTAGTTAACGTAACACCATTTTCATTTAAATTTCATTTCATCTAACGCCTGGTTATTTGCAATAGCAATAAGAAAATATCCAGTTTTTGCCTGTAATTACTCTTGTATTATATTACGCATGATAAACTAAATAAATGTTGATTATTTTTGTATGTTTCTTTTATTTCAATTCCGAAAAACGATATTCCTAATAATAATATTATATTAATTATAATTTGACCTGAAAGCAAGTTCGGAAACGGAAAGAAATTCGCTTCTGACGAATTTGGTATCAAAAAATGTTTAGTGTCCCTGTGAAATAACCAAGACCATTTTACATTTTACTTACTGCATTTAAAAATATAATTATAACTAATAATATTCAATTAAATTTAATTCTCTGCCTGTTCTATGTAGTAAAATGCTTTTTACTGCATGGTCGGTGCGTATATGATTTGTAGTTTGGTGTAAAAATTTTAACAGGAATTTGTGTAGTATATACATAAACAGTGTATAATTGCAGTGAGTGAGGTGCTTTCTAAATTATGTATTTAATCAGGAACTGCTTACTGCGGTGTTTACAGCGACGAATATATTACTTGTAGTTCTACATTAATTATAAAAGATGAAGCCTGAAAAGCGCTGAATCTCTTTAAAAAACCTTTTCTTTAACACAGACATTTATTGTAAGCCACTATTTTAAGTTTTTGATGTATCGTTGAAGAATATAGTACATTATTGCAGTAAGGGATTGCTGCCTTGTATTAATACGAGTCCAGCGATCCCCGTTCCCGACGAGACATGTATAGTATTTTTTTCAAACAATGTAAGGCAATAATAAAAGACTAAATAAAGGAAGTTGTTTAATAGAAAAAGCAAAAAATAATAATATTAAAAGTAATATTTGACGTGTTAGGACAATTACTAAAAGAAAATGTTGTTTTTCCAGGCACATTATTAGTTAGTCTGCTGAACTTCAGATGAGGTGTCTGAATGTGTATCTATTACTGTATTTTCGTTATCGCTCTTAGTGAGAACACTAGCACTTATTTTTGCGACCAAAATACAAAAAACGAAAAAACAAAAGAATATCACAAGACTTTAGTATAAATGTTACCGCCATCTTCTTTTTTTTTTAAGTAAGCGGTACAGGGAAACCTCCAATTTTTAATTCTCGTAACTCTGAACACTGGGCAGTTGGCTGAACATTTTTTTATTTTTGCTTGTTTACATAGTTAATTATTAGTAGGTAGATTTAAAAGTTTAGAGAAGTGGACAGTAATGGATTTTCATATTTACTTCACAGGCCTTGTCCGTGAAGAAGTCGCATGGTCCTTGAATAACAAACTTTCTGTATTCGTTTTTTGAAAATAATGCAAAAATTTCTGAGCATTTATTTATTTATTTATTTATTTATTCAATTATAAATGGTGTAACCTGACGGTATTCATTGACCATAGCGTTACGCCAATTTAATTTGAACAAAATAAAAATAAAGATAAAACAAAAGAAAAATTAACAAAAATTAAAAACAAATAAAAATCTTAAACAAAACATATTACTAATCTAAACTTAAATAACTAACTAATAAACTAAAATCCATCCTGTCTTCTCTCAACACTCTTTTCCATTCATTCAACAGTCTCGCTATCATTGTCACAAATAGATCATATTGCGGCGTTGCTGCGAGTACGGAGTTGAGGAGAGAAGCCGCTCGGGGAAGGGGAGAGTGTCGGTATTGTTCAGTGCGTGTAGGCACAGTTGCTAACAAGGGCACACCTCGTCACCTGGTATAGTAGTCTCTAGGTACATTGAATTTAAGGGTCATTTCCACAAGGTACATACTGTTTATATTATTCCTTATAACAATTAATACGAAGGTGAGTAAGGACAAATTTCTGCGTAACTCCAACGACTCGAAACCTAGGTGACCCTGTAGGAACCGTGTTGGATACATAAATGGATAGTAAATGTGATTCTTTTTATATTGGTATCTTAAAAACTTTTTTGTACTTGTTCCAACATAAGAATATGTTTCTTCCCTTGAGGAGACCAGACCACTGCACTCGCCTCGAGGACGCTGCGAACCAGTGCCGTATATAACGTGCGCGTTGCTGAGGCAGTAAATGGCGCAGCGTTGCGCAATATGCTTGAGAAAAAGTATTTTTATTTTTTTATTTTATTTTTATTTGCAAGGGTTTGTTTTATTAAAACATATTTAATTGTATTTCGCTAAATTAATCACTGTTTCAGAGGGTTGAAGTTTCTAAGTTGTAAATATTCCAAGGATTCACACGAAACGTCTCGCTTCCACATTTATATGGCGAACTGCTATAGAGTGGAATTCCCTGCCTGCAAACAAAGTCAAAGTCAAAGTCAAAATCAAAGATTATTTATTTTTCAGTTCAATACGCTGACCTCCCTGAGAAGAACGAGCAAGAAACTCTAGGGATTGCTCTTTTCAAATAAACTTAAATGCTATGGAATACACTTTGAATCAAATCTGTGTGGATTCTGGAGCCGTGTCAACTTTCCATACATCTTTATCTAACACGTAGTCTTCAATTTAGGAATATGATTTTTCGATCAAAATATTTTTAATGTAGTTTTTAAACTTAGGAAATGATAAACTTAATATATGCTCCGGAATCCTATTTTAAAAACGTATACAGTTCCCCATAAAAGAGTTGTTTACCTTGGTTAAACGAAATCGTGGTACCATGAGTTTGGACTTAGCTCTAAGGTTAATATTATGGATATTTTATTTCATATTGAAATTATGTAAATTAAACTTGTTTCCTAAACGGTATAACTTGGACTTTTTCAAGGCGAGAGCGAATAGGTATTATTTAGTTGTGCGTGCTCCTTAGTCGACTTCATCATCATTTTTTATCAGGTGAGATGGAAGTCAAATATTAATAACACGTACCACTCATGGCCCCGCACTAGGGAAACCCTGTATCCTAATATCTGTATGCCATGGACACACACATATACAAGCACAAATTAATAATAATAAAATTGTTTATTGAATAACTTATCAAAGAAATACCTAAAGACTAACTATGCGAATCAATGTAAAATATAAACGTACCTAGAGTAGGAGAATCCTGTTTTTCATGTTTACACCCAAACTCACGAGAGAACTAAATGTTTCACCAAATATTTCACCCGGCCCGGGATCGAATCCGGGACTTCTGCGTAGCAGGCCAGCATGGTAACCATTCGGCCACAGAGGCAGTAAATTCGCACGTATTTTTTAATAATAACAAAAAAATGGCCCGTACTCAAATATGGACAACCTCATTTAAGACGATATACAAAATTATTATCGCTCACATCTGTAGCTTAAATACACTGTACGCATAGTACGTCCAACAGGACGCTACTTACTAAGCATGGCTATTTCTAAGTAAGAAATATGACATGATATTGTGAATTCGCAGCACCAGAGCTCCTTGTGAAAGAGGTCGTCCAGGGAAGTACTGCCACCTTATCTATTTCGGCCGCCAAGCAGTAATGTGACCATTACTGTGTTCCGGTTTTGAAGATTAAATGTTCTGGTGAAATTACAGGCACATGGGACTTCAACGTCAACGTACGTCTCAGGGTGACGGCCGCAGTGGCAGTGTCGCTCAAATCTTTGCGATTTAAAGCTCTGAGTGGCACTGCAACTGTTATGGACTGGCGTGTCGCTTATAATCCGGCGCATGATTTGTTTGTCCTGTTACTTGGTGTTATAAAAAAATCGAAGATTGCAGTAAGCTTTTTCCGCTAAGTTTGTAAGGTACCCTTTCTTCTAAATCTTGTTTATTCCAAGTAAAAGGGGTTGTTTGGTAGGAAAACGCTGCCCTTGACACTGACGAAAAAGGAATATGTTAAACGGCCTACTTGAGTTCAATAGTCCGGCGCGCGTCTCGCCTCCACTGTTCCCGTGTAAAAGTTGGTAACTGACATTGCATATGGATAATCATATTATCATTGCTAAGATGTGAAAGTCTGTACACGACCTTTTATTATGAAAAAATAATTGAAGTACGAGTATGTTGGATTAAAAGATGTTACGAATTAATCAAATTCAAATAAATTTATTCTCAGACCAATTAGCCCATATTTGTTAGTAACAATCTTATGAGCTAAGTTAGTAGAAACAAGGAAAACAATTACAACACATTAAATTAAATTACATTATTATTATAAATACATTCTTATATGTCCACCTGTAAAATGGTGAACCTACGGAAAACAGTTGAATCCATTCTTCCTACTATCATCCTCAGGATACCATTGGTGCTCCCACGCAATCGCAACATCTGTGATGCACTTTTTTTTTGAGCTTGATCGCGTAAAAATCATCAACACACGCATCCATGCCAAAGCTGCTGCAAAAAAAATGTTTAGGTCATTTATTTATTGATAGATTACATTGTCTATTGAGTTGTAGATTATTAATACTTTAAAATATTCACAATATCTTATGTATAAATAACGTAACTGTATTTCCTTTGGGTTCTTGACTTTCTTCTATCGAGCCACATTTTGTGTGGAGGGGGACGAAACGGCTGCGCACATTCTACTACAGTACTCGTGGCCAATTACAGACAGGGCGAAGGAGAGTGCCTAGGTCGCTCTCCGAAGTCTTCGGCAAACCGAGGAGGTTGCTCAGATTCCTGGAGGAGCTTGGATGGCACCGAGTAGGACCCTGCACCCACTACACGCAAAATAGTCGCCTTGATGTCGAGTTGCGGACACCAGCCCGTTACACCAAGTAGTTGCCAATTGATCGACATTCTAACGAGCTCAAAGTAGCATTTTTGGTGTAATAAGATCACATCTGCAAAATGACACCTTTTTATGAGAGAGGTTTAATGGTTATCAATCGATAACTTAATGCTTAAAAAGGAGAATTACGTAATTACATTTTCTTTATAAAGTTTGTGGAATTACATCTATTTGCCAAGTTTTATTAGAATCGGTTACTGGTTATGCGCAAAACTGAATTCATCCCCTAGTTTGCCACTCTTAGAGGTGGAATATTTTTTTCAAATTTAAATGAAACCAAAACTGAGGTACCCTCATTCCAAAAAAAAAAGAAAAATCTAAATCGGTTAACAAATGCCGGAGTAAAAAAAGTACACACACTCATGTACTCTAATTTAAAGTCGGTTTAAAACTTCACTTGTGTACATCATTTGTTTAATATATTTAAAAAAACTTTCTTGTGATTAAAACAATTGTAACGATGACGTGTTGCTTGAGTGGCGTCTGCGAAAACTATTTGACAATTGTATGTGGCAAATTGAACAGCGCTCATTGTGATCACAAAAAGAAGAACGTCACTATCGAATTAATACTATGCTTATGTTGGAATCACAGACTGAAACACCAAAGTTCAAAGTAAATATTGAAAAAAAGTCTTAAACATTTTCACTTACCGAGTTTTGACTTTCACGTTCCTCGACTGAAGTGCCAGTTTCTCGCGAGAAGGCGGCCACGCCACGCGTCACGCGTCCCCACGTGACGTGTCACGTCACATCGCGCTACCGCTACACGTGGTCACGGTCTAGTGTTGTGGTATAGTTTGTGTAACATGTCGTGATTGAACAAGATCTGTTTTGGAACGTAAGTTTAAAAAAAAATGTGTACTTGTTATTTTAATAAACATCTAACTTTGTGATAATAGTATATGTGTAAAAAGTCTATTTTACTTTTATGAAAACACTACGTAAGTATGATAAAGTTTTTCAACGTACGAGTAAATCTAATTTTAAAATTTCTGTAAATAAATTTTATTAAAAATAAGTTTACATGCTAAACGTAAAAGTTTATTGTAAACTTTAACGAATCTTGTTTAGTATAAAACTTTTCCCGAATGTGAATAAGTAAGTAATTTTCTTTATTTTGAAACAAAACTACATTTCGCGAGTTAAACTATACAAAGTTTAAGTGATACTTAAAAACTTTACATAGTAGATGTAGAGTTAAGTATTTTGAAGGTCAGACATTTGACCGTCTTCAGGTCGTTGACCTCCGTTAGATAAACACAGAAAAGATTACGTTAATATTATTTAAAATTTCATCCCTAATTTTGGTTTTGATATTGTAAATAAGTAAACACTTTATAATAAGTAAATAATAATCTTAAAGGAAAATGGAAATGACGTAAACAGAACCAGGAAGTGTGGCCAGCACATGTTCAACGCCTGTGTATTCATGTGTGAGTGCTGTTCGAAGGGTAAGTAGTAGTAATAGTTATTTTGCGTCTGGCAGAAGGCTGACTCATATCGAGATAACGTAGGCGTACATAACGAATTGGGGTTGTCATTTGAAGAATTCTGTTCAATCGCAACTGTAGAATGAACAGGCGTGTATGAAAAGATCGATGAGAATCCCAGGCGAAAAAGGTATGTTAGCAAGGCCTATACTCTCTGCCTATACCAGTTAGAGAAAAGAGTAATGTTGGATATGTGTTTATTGTAAATCATTTAATGGTTACTATTTCGTTGTTTGTGTTAAATTTGTCTTCATAAAAACAATTGGCGATTTCTTCAAAGCAGTAAGCTCTTTATATTTTATAAAATGGTTCAAGTTATAAAGCAACGCGGTAGTAGGTCAATGCGGTTATCCATTTTTTTCGATGGATATTTACTTTTGAAACTTTTAAGAAGTATTAAAATAAACAAGGCTACGTGATAGCTACGCGACGTAGCAACTCGGTTCTACAGCGTAGGCCCGTAGCAATATCCCGAGGTGCCAATTACAATATGAATGAGTTTCCAATTTTGTGGAATCTGCATAACAAAAGACGACGCACTATTATACCAGAGGTATCGGGGTAAAGCCTTTATTTACATAGTTATAATAAATCTATGGATTATAATATTAAATTATAACTCAAATTTAGGCATAATGATAAAGATGAGTTTGTGTTTATTTGAAAACCACGAAATAACTAAACTTACCTGTAAAAGGTATGTAACGTAATTGTAAAAATAGACTGGATTTTATATCGCATTCCACATTTAAAATAGGAAAAGGTTAATTTTCCACACAATTTCAATTAGCATTAGAAATAATTATATTTAGATTTTTTTTTTCACGTATATAGTTTATTTTATTTATGTGTATAGTTGTTATTTTAAGAAGAGGTTATTATAAGACAAAAATTATATCAAGACATGGTTATTTTAAAGAACTGATCATCGTAAGCAATATTATTTAAAAAGTAATAATTTTAAGAAGTAGTAATTTTAAGACATTGTAATTTAAAAACAAATGTTATTTTAAGAAATACTAATTTTACAAAATGCAAATTTTTTACTATTTTCTAAGAGGTAATATAATAAAAGGTAATAAGAAGTGGTAATTGTATATTAATTTTATTTTATTCATTTAATAAGGCTTATCAAGTTACATTAAATATAGAAACAAACCACAATGTTAGTACTATAAATGCATTTAAATTAAAGTAATGTTGTGGTCATTATTCGCCGATAGGATAGTTACCTATTCCAATAAATTATTTTAACATTGTCATAAATTTTCAAATACACAGAAAGCATCGTTAAACGTTGATAAATTTACAAACAAATTTCATAATTATACAAAACATGTAGATGGTGGTGTGTTAACATTAACGGGTTCGTGCAATTAACTAAAATCACAAAGATGAGCATGTTTACAATGCATCCGCGACAGCTGCACAAATATGCACACGCTACCGTTGGCGGATGTTGCTGGTGCTATGTGACGCGTTGATATTGTATGAATAGTGTAATTGATATAGAATATCTCATTTCAATTAATTTTTTACAAGCGGTGATAGCCCAGTGCGAGAGCAGTCATGTGTCATTTCAGAGGTCAATGGTTCCGAATTTCTGTAACCTTATGCGATAAGCAGTATAATATTATTCTTAGGGGAAATCTTTATAGATACCCCTGAGCTCAGGAAGACTCAGGGGTTATGTGGGGACTCTCCCTCCAGACTGGAGGGCCTACCCCATTAGAGCCCCCCCCCGGGTTTACCTCCCGCCGATTGAGTCGGCACCGTCGGATCGATGCACATTCACCACGACGCCGCCCGGCCGACCTGGCTTGCGCCAGGTCTCCCGCGCCAACGGAGGGGCAGGTCAGTTGTCCTCCGACCCGCCCCCCAGACGAGTGATGCCGTGCAATGCAGGCTCCGGAGTCCTGCCCAGAGCCCGCTGGTCACTAAGGGATCAGGCGCGCAGTGAACTGACTTCGCCTTCTCCCCGTACGTCTGCGCCGAAGCGGGTTAGGCCCGCAGCCTCCATTTGCGACATAAAATCTCCGCAAAAGGAGGCCACCGCCTCCCAGGACTCCTAGTTATTGAGCATGGCGGCAACCACGCCCGGCAACGAGAGGTCCCGCCCTATTGTCCCCGTCAGAGCACGGCGCTGCTCATCCCACCGGATGCACACCTCTAAGGTGTGCTGCGCGGTGTCATCCGCAGCGCCACCTTGTGCAGGTAGTGACCGAAGCAGCCGTGCCTGGTCAGCACCTGCACAAGGTGGTACGACAGTGGCCCGTGGGACCGGCTCACCCACTCTACGAGGACAGGACGGATCGCCCCTATGGTACGAGCTCCATAGGGGGATCCGCCAAGCCCTCTTTCCACCGGTTCCGCAAGCGCTGCGCTGCAAGGCGGCACTCCCGCTCGACCTCTTGGTCCCACGGTGGAGTACCGGCGAGGACACGTGTGGCAGCGCAAGCCACCGTCTTGTACGCCCTACACATTCGCAGGGCGATAGGCAACACACCTGTCCATAACCGTTTGTTTCCCAGGTCACGGCGGGTGTCTCTGGTGGATCAGGATTTGGGTATGAACTCGCCGAGGTTTGTGGTTAGCTATAGGGCTGAACACGTTCGTCTGCAGTAGCAATTGGCCAGGGCGTACATTCCGCACCCAGTTAGCGCGTCTTAGTAGAGGTCTTGATGGGCCTAAGGCGGTAAGCGACACGCCATAGTGCCACGTTGAACTTTCAACTGCAAAGATCTGAGGGGCACTGCCACTGCACCCTTCATGCTGAGACATAAATTGACAAGCCCCATGTGTTTGTAATTTCACCAGCGCCCTTACCCATCGAAACCGGAATAGGGTAATGCTCACAATAACGTTTGGCGGCAGAAATAGATAAGGTGGCAGTACTTCCTTAGACGAACTAATCTACGTAGCCAATAAGACTAACACACCTAAATAATGCCTAGTCACTCACTCTCGTCATTAAGCTAAGTGGAAAAGGGATTCCGTAATAGCACATACTCCATTATTCCAATTTTAATACTTCATTTGTTTAGTTAATAAGTCGAATTATTTAGTCTTGTATAATAATCACAAGTTAAAACCTATAAGCTGTAAATTATTAACGGAATAAACAATTTTCTTTCTTTCTTTCTAACTTAGAAATTAAAGTCATAGCTCAAAGTACATGCCACTGTTGGGGTTTGAACCGTTGACCTTTCAATTGAGAAGTAACCGTTTTCCCATTAGGCCAACGCCGCTTTACGCAGAACAGTAACAGGCAATCGAAGTGTCAAGTTTATGGAACATGCAAATCTGGCCTGGAAGCCTGACGAGGGAATTCAACTGTCTTAACGAACTTTCAACTGGAACAAGACAGTGTCTCGGTCTGTGTAATCGGTTTGGTCTTGGTATATTGTTGATCCAAAGTCTATTTTATTAATGAAAAAGTCAGTTACACTCAAATTCACGTGAGAAATAAACGTAGATTGTACAAATATTTCCCTCGGCTCGGAAATCGAAGCCGGGACCTCTGCGTGCAGAACAGCTTGATAACCGTTCGGCCACGGAAGCAGTTTGAATTACATAAACCGTTACGTTAAAAATATTCGTATGATACATTACACACCCCAAAGCAATTGCTGAACACTTTCAGAACATGTTTCATGAGCCCTATAATAACACAGTGCAAAAATATTTACTCAACACATCGCAATACTGCATCTAAAATAACACTATCAGGGTCACGTAATTTGTACCACGTCGTCGGCGCGGAGATCGTGCACAGCCGGCATCAGTATGCGCGGTACACGGTTCAAATCCGTTCCGAAAACAAACATGGTACGTACCGTGTTCTATTACGTGGTAATACAATGGATTGTCACTTGTTTATGGTTTTGCCGCGAGGAATATGACCATTCCATACGTGTTTGTGTATTATATTAAACTAGTAAAGCTGGAAAAGAGGCGGAAATAACGCCTTCGGAATCACGCACGCGCACGTTTGGTACAATATAGCGTTCTTTTGTACAAATAATTTATTTACTTATTTATTTATTTATTTGCAAACAATGTAGGTACAAAAATTACATAGGTAATAAGTACATACATACCCCTTTGGGGTGCAGCAATTAATTATTATTAAACGTAATATTAAAATTGCAAAAATAAAAATAATAGCAAAAAATAATAGTAATAACATTTAGGAACTAATACATATAGGATCTTAAAATTATCTTTAATAAACTTTAACATAGTATTACATAGACTTAAAATTATTTATCTGAGACTGGACTCTTTTAGCTTATAGGAGAGTTCATGAAGTCTCCCACATTGTAATAACATTTACTTAACAAGAGAGACCTCAACTTGGTTTTAAACACGTTGTCACTATCTACTTTCTTGAGGATGTCTGGTATTTTGTTATAAATTAGTATGCATCTATATAGCGGGCTATCTCTAAACATTTCCAATCTTGAAGTTGGTAATACGAGCTTTGCGTTTCGACGTGTGCTTTCTACGAATTCAAAA
Source organism: Hyposmocoma kahamanoa (assembly GCF_003589595.1). Classification (NCBI taxonomy): domain Eukaryota; kingdom Metazoa; phylum Arthropoda; class Insecta; order Lepidoptera; family Cosmopterigidae; genus Hyposmocoma; species Hyposmocoma kahamanoa. The sequence goes on along the minus strand of NW_020653726.1, from coordinate 19,582,515 downwards.
AGATCCAAATGTTGTCTTACAAACATGGCAGTTTCCAAAATGTATATAGACGGAAGAGTTAAAATTTTTTCTTTTATAAAATATGGCCTGCATGTATCTCTCGGGCGTATATTGTTTATGATTGTTTATAATATCATCGCCTTACTTTCTGAGTTACTGAAATGCAAAAAATGGATTGTATTATACAAATTTTCTATTCTTAAAGTAATGTATCCAAATTACCACCCTTGATAAGAAATTTAAAACAAATAGAAAGTTTTGTCATCTCCTAAATAATCGGTCTTTATAAGATGCGAGTTTAGGGAAGTAAGGCATCGATATGACGCTCGCAGTGTTTTTTAACTGGCCACAAAAAAGAAGGAGGTTCTTCGACAGTATTTTTTTTTCGTTTGCATGTTACGCGATAACTCCAGTTGTGAACCGATTTTGATGATTATTTTTTTATTGGAAAGAGGCTACCTTAGTATTGATCCCGTTTAAATTAAAAAAAATATTCCACTCCTAATTACCACCCGGTAAACAAGGGGATTACTACGGTTTCGCGCACTTTCCGATAATCTATTTCAATAAACCTTGGCAAATAGATGTAATTCCACGAACTTTTGAGGTCGATTATTTTAGTACTCTGTACTGATTAGCTTGTAAAGATCGCTCACAATTTTATAGAAGGGATTTCTGTTACATTTGCACTCGTTCAAACAAGTAACAGGATAATGGACGACCCAGTCGTTAGCTGTCAACACTGTGTCCCGGGTTCGATTCTCGGCAAGACCAATTTGGGAGTCGAACTTTTTACAGGAAATTATTTAGCCAGAGATCTGTGCCTCTACCACGACTTTACTGTGAGAGATGTTGCTATCGACCACGTAAATTACTTCACAATTTAGTGTGGCAAGTTATACAGCGCCTCTAGCGGTTAGAAAAAGAAGTAACATTTTGTATATAAATATTTTACGCGGTCGCTAGCGATAAATGGCACTAGAAACTCATGGTAGCGGAACTGATTATAACTGTAAAGGAAATGAAACCATTTTTCCGGATTTAAAACGCGTATATTTGTTTTTTCAAACAAACCGACGTTTCGGGCCCTTTACAGGTCCCGATGACCGTGACAAAATGATAATGACCGTGAAAAATAGTTTCATATCCTATGTGTAACAATCGCGGAAACTTAAGAACTCGATGTATAACTGTAAAGGTTAATTCTGTAGTTGAACAGCAGTGTCAAGCAGTGCAAAAATCTTTCAGAGAAGCGTTTCTTAATCGACAGTAAAACGCACTATAATTCATTTTCCTCAACTTAGTAGAGCTCCTTGTGAGAGAGTTCGTCCAGAGAAGTACTGCCACCTTACCTATTTCTGCCGCCAAGTAGTAATGTGAGTTACTGCGTTGCGGCTTTGAAGTGTAAGGCTGGTGAAATTTTGGCATATAGGACTTGTCAAATTACGTCTCAAGGCGACGAATGCAATGGCAATGCTCATGAGATCATTGTGATTTAAATTTTTGAGCAGCACTGCAACTGTTATGGACAAGCGTGCCGCTGTTCGTGCTGTGACGCACACATCGTGCGCTGGTGTGTGGACCAGGCGCGTTCGTCTCGTGGTTTGATATCATAAAAAAATATAGTGTTCCTTTATAAAAACACAGTATTTTTTTTCACATTTGGTCGGTTCGATTCCCAGACGAGGCAAGCAACTTCAAAAATCTTCGAATGCAGCGTTACTAACTCTCAAACATGTAACAATATCTCCATGAAACAAAATATCTTATCGACAATATTTAAAGTACATTTCTTCGTGTCGCGTAGTCGTGGGATACCTTACATAAATGTATCACGAAGTATAGGAAATGTTCTACGTTTCATCTATTCATATTTAAATAATGAAGCATGAGACCTAGAGATGGGGGAAGCGCCTGGGTTTTAACCTAGCGCTTTGTTAAAATCCGGTTAAAATCCGTTAATGCCCAACACCCAGGGCAAAAACTATTAACAACTGAATATTTGTTCTAAATCGAGTTTTTTTCAAATTTAATGTCTGTATCTTTTTGTTGTATCGCATTGAAATAAATCGATACAAAAAATCGTTAGATCGTATGCACATGAATCGATTTTCGTAAAAATCGAATGGTAATGAGCATCCTTAGTATAGTAGATAATTTGAAACCGTCCTCCCGATTGAAATTATTAGGATGTTTTTTGATTTCAATCGCTTCACGTACAACTCTTGAATAAAAGTGACGATCGGTGGAGAGAACCTGCGTACGATGAAACTCAATCCAGCGATTTGTACCCTTTTCCAGTAAATGTTCTGCAATAGCTGACTTATTACATTGGCGATTTTTTAAAGCTGCGATATGTTCTTTGAGCCCTTCAGTGTCAGATCTCTTTGTCTGGCCTATGTAGCAACTACCGCAACTGCAAGCAATCTTGTAGACGCCAGGTGTTTGAAGTGGTAAGACATCCGTCGGAGTACCCACCATGTTGTTTACTTTTATGCCCGGAGTGTGTATTGTGGTAGGTGTGAAAAATACCTATTCGTATGTAAACGCGTTTATTCCCGTTTCCAAATGTTAGTACAATGCAACGCGAAAGTTTAAAAGTATATATTACATAAAGATGATTTTATTGGAAGTCCCGATAAACTTCTTTTATTTCCACCCACATTGTTCTAATTCGTGTGACTTCCCAACAGTTTGTTGAAAAGTAGAACGTTATGTCCCTTTCGGTAAGTACTGTTTATAGGAGGATTATACAAAGGGCATGGGTCTTCGTGATATGTAAATTTGGAGCAATAATTTGCAGAATCGTAGGGAATTATCGGTGTATTAAAATAGTCTAAATATATTGGATGGTGTTGTCTCTCGCTTTATGCGTTTCATTCCAATGTCGGAAAAATGGTATATTAGAAAATATCGGGAAAAAAATACCGAGTGTTGTTCGGTCTCGAAAATCCCGGAAAAAATGAGACTTTCGAGACTGTTTTAAAAGTTGGTTTCCATACTTATAGAGCATTTAGGCAGTCAAAACATGATATTTTAATTAAGTTCTTTATTAACCCAAATTATAAAAAGAAAAAATATTTATGAAACTTATTTCTTAATTTTTATAGTGGGTGATTGCACAATCGATCAAACGCGGGCTAAATATATCCACCCCCGGATCTGCGTCGGATCTGCGCGCGGGGTGCTGGGGGCTCACGCGAATGACGCGATTCGCTATTTGTGCGCGCGAGTACCTGTTTTATTTCAATACATATAAGTGTAATGCAGCTCGCTTGTTTTATTCAGCTGGCTACCCCTTATACGTGTAAGGGGTTTAGTGCCCACTAGTGCGTATTTTAGGAACAAAGAGTGTTTAACCTAGTTTGAGATGTAGAGGACCTGATTTTGTTACAACTGTTCTTCAATTTGTACAAATTGTTACACTCACGGTGTTATCATGGTTTAGTAGATGTAGCCGCTAGACCCAAGTAGAAGATGATGAGGATCCCGACTCGTAAAATTAAAAGACGATTTAAGTTGACTGCAATATATTGGCAATAAGTTGCTGGTTTACGGGAGTAGTGCCATTAATAGTTAAACAGTGGTGGTTTCTTAAAGAAGTCCAATTCAAAAGTGAACGTCCTTTTCGACCTTTTTGAGTTCAACGAAAAGTTCGTTAAATTGTGGTAGGGGTGAAATAACATGTATGTGGTGTTAGTTGATTGGTTCAAAAAAGGCGCCATTGACGAGCGTTTAGTTAATGCTTTGAAAGTTATATTAAATTTTACTACAAATCCAGTTGCGTTCGCAACAGTACATTTTCAATACTTTTTATTATAATTTCTATTACGTTGTGGTATAAGCTGTTTGTATCCTCTACGATAAATTAAATAAATAAAAGATTGCTTAATTTATTTGGGACCTGAAGCCCGAGACTGGTAACTATAAATCATCTATGTTGAGTGTAGTAGTTTCTGCCATAGTGTCAATGGCAGAAATTTGTACGTTTGATATTCTGCTAAAATATACGAGTAGTAGCTTCTCAGTAGCTAGCCATTGACCTACTATTCAACTGCCATTGCATTTTAGGTATTCTGCACTTCAATGGCACGTCGATAGCGTAGAATACTAATGATTTGACGTCTGAATAAACGAGATAAAAATTAAGGTACAATTTTGGCAGTCACCTGGTATTATAAAAAAGGTACGCATAGTAATTTCGAAAAAAATTACTATGTGTACTATCCGTATTTAAGATTGAATGCCATCACCGCCATTCCGTTGACACTCTATATAATAAAGAGCGATTTCAAGAAAATTAGCATTTTTTTTTAAATAATTTACTTCTATAATGTATTTTTTCATAAATTGAAAATTAAAAATAAACTTTGTTCTATAATACTATGCTACTGTTAATGATTACCTAAATACAGACAAAAGGTCTGCACACATATCCTCATCACATGTACTTCTCAAATCATTGTAGCTTCTACATATTCTATTAATATGTGAATTACAGCCTACATTTGTTCTACACAAGGGCAAATGCAAGATCTTAGAAATAGGACAACTGGGATAATTGTAAATCATTACTTTAATCAAATTTGGATAAATATAAATATAATTTTTTTGGTATTCTGCTTTTCAATGGTAAGACGATGGCACGTCGATGGGGTGGTGTATTAATATTATATATATATATATTATTAATTTCATTCGGAGACTAAATTGCTGTTTAAACGAAAAATAATAACGATATGTATAGTAATTTCTGTAGTAGTTTTAGTTGCAACATATCTAATAACGAGCAGACTTCAGGTCCAAGTTGCATATTGGGCTGATAAATTCCATCAAAACAGAAGGGCTCTGAAGTAGGAGGATTTAAATAATCGATCCCCATCTTCGTCACAATCATAGCAACCTTCAATCGAAGCATTATCACGGAGCTCGCGCGTTGCAGTGGGAGGGTAATCGTCTGGAATTATTCATAGAAGGTCTCGAGACGACTGCGTCGGGCGCCACTTCCATGTAACGATGCCAATTGTGACTTATCGACACTATCTTTTACGGGCATTTGTACAGAACACTACCGTCTAACAGTTTGCAATATAGATCTGTGTACCTACATTGTTAGTTCTTCTGCCTTCAACGAGCGCTTATTTATTTATTAACGGCCACCAACGGCGTTAAAAAAGGTATTTTACATAGTGTACATAATTCATTTATTCATTGTGTCATGTCGATTAACAGAGGTGTTACATAATAGTTTTCCAGCATATGAACCCTGTAAGGTCTCTACCATGATAATAACTAATTACTAAACTCGTATACAAGCTGTGTCACTAATTGTTACAATTATTATGAAATTATTATATAGCATATAGGCTAAGAGCAAAGTTATTAAGAGGTTTCTCTCGTTTATATGTCATTGGACCTTTGCAAAGGCGCGAAATGTATTCCACAGCTAATAAGATTGTAATACGCGTTTTTGGTAGATCTCGTCAAATCATAACAAAAACAAAATTTCTATTCTCTCCTTTTTTTCCATCCTCTACGTATGTTTCATATTTATGTACAAAATGTCACTTTGACATTATAGTTTTAAAATAATTCGTAAATTATTTGAAACCCAATGGTGTTGGTGTAATCTATTTAATTAAACCATTCACATATTCATTTCTTGTTGGTGAACGATTTTTAAAGTCAATATCGTGAATGGGTACCTTTTAGTTTGACATATTTTTCAAAACGCACGCTGGAAAATTTTTATAATGGTAACACAGACAACTAAACGAAAAGTGCTGCGACCCGTAGATTCGATTTTACTTTTGTAGTCGAGCTTCTTGTAAATTTAAAAGCTTTTCTTTATTATTTCACGTCAAACGCTGCCAATTAGTTTGCCAAGTACTTTCTATGAAGTATATTTACGTAAACCTGGATCGCCCTGTCTATCTAGCGGGTATAGGTGATAAGACTTGGAAGCGTCCGCGCGGACCCGCTCTGCCTAGATCAAGACGAGCCCGCGCAGTACGCCCTCCTCCTTGGCCCAGCCTAGCTCCATCCATCCAGCCCATGAGTTTGTCTTAGCTTTACCGTGGATGAAATCGACCATGGCTACTAGAGCCCCCCGCCGCCCCGACCTCCGGCACGCGATGGCGCCTCAAGAAGAAGACAGATTAAATACAAAAGGAAAAAAAAACATTAATGTCATAGCTAGAACAGGGCCGCTGATTCAACTTAAGCCTAGGCCTTCGAGGATGGAAAAAAATTAGTCTAAGGCCTAGGCCCAACGAGAGGGTCTAAATATAGAAGTTATTTATTTAAGCAAAAATATAGAAAAACTACAATAAGTGAAATTATTGAAATAATATATCATAAAGTGTATCTAAAATAACCTACTCGATATGCATACGTTAGTGTGAACATAAAGCTGCAAGTGTAAATTGTGATTGTAAATATGTTTTATAATAAAAAAAGCATAAATTAAAATTTTAGAAAATCCACGGTAAATACATAGCAGCAAACTAGACAGATGTATCATCGAACAGGCACGTAGCGTCTTCATGAAAAAGATTTTGCGTTGCAGAAGGTTCAATCTTAAATTCGGCATGCGATTGTTCCGCTGTTATATCTTGAGTATCTTGTTTTATTGATATGGAGGGTTGGACCTTGACGTCAGCGTTGTGCTCAAAACTAGTGGTTTTCGAGATATAGACGAATGCTTGACATATATTTTTTTAACCGACTTCAAAAAAGGAGGAGATTCTCAATTAGTCCGTATTTTATTGTATGTTACGCTATAACTCATTTGTGATCCTATTTTGATGATTCTTTTTCTAAAATGGTTGCATTTAAATTTGAAGAAAATGTTCCACCTCTAAGGGTGATAAACTAGGGGATGATTTTTGTTGTAATATAAATTAGAAAAAAATAGTAAGCTACACGCCTGTCCATAACAGTTGCAGTGCCACTCAGAGCTTTAAATCGCAAAGATCTGAGGCGCACTATCACTGCGCCCGTCACCCTGAGACATAAATTTACAAGTCCCATGTGCCTGTACTTTCACCAGCGTGAATCCGGTTTCGCACACTTTCCGGTAACCGGTTTCAATAAAACTTGGCAAATAAATGTCATTCCACGAACTTTTGAGGTCGGGTTTTTTTATAAAACATTTATAATTTACGATACCAAGTGATGGGACCAACGGATCGTGCGCCTGTTGGTAAGCGACACGCCTGTCCATAACCGTTGCAGTGCCACTCAGAGCTTCAAATCGCAGATCTGAGGGGCCACTGCGCCCCTGAGACGTAAGTTGACACAAGTTAATAATAATAATAATAACGCATACACTCAACATAGCCCCGCACTAGGTAAAAACCCTGTGTCGCGGGTGCCATGGACACACACATAGACAACCACAAATTACACCCACGGGAATCGAACCTGAGACCTCTGCGTAGCAGTCCAGCATGGTAACCGTTCGGCCACTGAGGCAGTTACTCATATTTTAATGACTATGCAACATGACGGTTTTATAGTTGTCATTACGTAACTGTATTACGACTTATCGCCGATTTTTATTGCGTCTAATACACATTTTTACGATAAATGCCAATGACACCAATTGTATTCATGCGTGTTCAAGTATAATACAGCCGTCGGAGTTATTGCTATTGTTGCGAATTACTTAGGGCCAGTACAGACCTACGAACGGGAAGGTAGAGAATACTATTCATCATTGTGTATTTGTGTATAAAAATTAATTTGATCCGGTTGAATTTGAATCAACAATATTTTTTCGCTTATCCCAACTGAGCTATGGAAGTAGACCAGAAGTAGTAAATCTACATTGGTGCCTAATTGTATAGTAACCGATACACACGTACAAAGGTACCTTTAAAGAAAAGTTATAACAAGAATTTAAAAATCTATTTAACATTATTAAAAAAATATCTCCTGTCTTTTACTTCATAATTTATTTTCGTATCAAGTGGAAAGATTTGTGCTTTAGTTTCATTCTCGTTCCACTATTCTTTCACAAAAATATATTAAAAAAAATCACCAATGTAATGTCACAGGGATCATTTCATCTCTAGTTGTAATCGGAATCGGATGCAATGCAAACTGGGTTTGTAGTATCTGAACCCACAGTCGGTTTAAAGTTGCAACAGAATTCTAATGAACCTAAATGCGAGTATCAAGTGATATCAAGAATTTGAGTCGCATCCTGTCCCGGACTCGGAAGGAACTGACGCCGCGGTATGCTTTCGGGCTATCGTGGCATCTTAAGGGATATTCTTCATCAGTGTGCGATGTTCTCCTCCATCGTTCGCCGGTTTGCGCTGGCCTTTATGCGCAATCAGATTTTGATAAAAGCAATAAGATACAATGCTTACTGAGTCGATTTTCGGACCATTGAACACCGCCTATTACAAGCATGTTTTCTATACAATCCATCAGTGAAAAGCAAACTTGACGTTATGACCTTTTTTAGTTTTTTATCTTCGTCATCCACTGTTGGGCTATTCTTTGCTCTGTTTATCAACCAACGGATTCCGGTAACTTTCACCAAGCCGTCGGTACTGTCGGCACTGGAGGACTTTATAGAACTCTTCGTTCAAAGAAGCAATTTCTGATCCTCGAGTCTTTATTCCGAGGTGTAACTAAGCTGTCTTTGCTTCATTATTGCCACTGCTGCTGTTAGAACAATATTAAAGAAAGGTTAAGGGTTTACCGCGGCGAGCACGTATAATAAAGTATTGATGCCTGTTGATGAGGCGAAAGCAGTGTATCGGGATCGTAGCAAGAGCAACTATTGTTTCTGCTTACCCCGATGTGTGCGTGAAGTATATGCGGTGGAAGCTGGTCGGTCTCTGAGGGCCAGAGGCGGAAATAATGAGCTTTCTGTACTTGAAACCTCTGGTGATCAGAAGGCTGGTAGCACTTCGTTCAAAGAATGAGCTTAGTTGCCAGCCTTCTGAACACAATACCCTATGGCGCGGCCCGTGATGAAATTTTAACTAGAAGAGGCAAAGGTTTTTTCTCGTCTTCTATATCAAAGGGAAATGGTATCGTGGTTGGGTCGGTTTTGAAGCATTACCTGACAGTAGACGTGGTGAGGTGCGTCTATAAATTCATTGCACGATATTTAAAAATAATTATGCGCTTTAGAAATAAAATATACTCTCTTACTATAAAATAACGACCTCGATTGCGCTCGCTGATATCGGTGACCCTCAGTGACCTCGGTTTATACTATGGGTGCTGGATGAGGAGATCCAGTAACATTAGAGCTCCTTGTGAAACAGTTCGTCTAGGGAAGTACTGCGCCTTTACCTATTTCTGCTGCCAAGCACTAATGTGAGCATTACTGCGTTTCGGTTTTGATGGGTAGGGGTGCTGGTGAAATTACAGCTACATGGGACTTATCAACTTATGTCTCAGGGTGACGGGCGCAGTGGCAGTGCCCCTCAGATCTTTAATTAATTTAAAGCTCTGAGTGACACTCCAACTGTTTTGAACAGGCGTGGCATTATAAAAAATAAAAAAAAAATTAAACTGTCGGTTTTTTGTAATTATTCTGTTTTGTATTTAACACTGCAGGAAGAAATTTCTTTTAGAAATAAGCAGTAGTTTGTTTGTTTTTTTTTTTTTACTAAAATGTGATTTGTATTTTCTTTGCAATAAATGATAAAATAAATAAATGAAAAAAAAAAGCTTGATAACACCAAGCTGCGGCGGAAACGTATAAAATTCCACACAACATTCTCGAATCCAATCCCGGTTGAATAATTCTAGAGGCGGAGGTGATACGCCGAGTGGCCCCGGAGATAACGACTAGGCTTTCTTGGCACTCGGCCGTAAACGCGATGGAACTCCATTGGGGAACAATTCGAAGGGAAAACTGCGATAATGTTCAATGGCTCTTGTTCAACTATTCAAAAGGCTGAATGAATTTTTGACACTTCTGCTTGTTAGGAAGTCGGCACTTACTTACTTATAGGTTAAAGACCGTTACAATATTAAAGCGGGTAACTCGTCATGTTTGTTTTTTTTATGATACCATATGGTGAGACGAAGAAGTCGACTGCTGCAACGTACAGTACGAAACTACAAAATGCATACTTTACAGTAGAATAGTTTGAAGTTATATTTTGACTTAGAATAATAAGTTTTAAAAGTTTTATTATAGCTAATTTTATGTGTTTTTCTTAGACCTTAGCATGATTTAAAAATTTTATGTATTTTTCTAGATATTTCACTTTTAATAGTTTACCTTGTTAGAATTTGCTAGAAATTAATCGAAAGTGGTAGATTCGTTAGTATTCAGGGTTTGTAAAATTGAAACAAATATTGAATCTACCAGTTTCGATACTTTCATTGACAGTTTTTATAGAATCGATAAAAGTTTCATGTCCATTTTTATACCAAGCAATTTACGGTGTGAAAGAGAAGAGGATACCAAAACCAAACACGGATTTTATAATTTACTAACTACATATTTTAATTATGAAACAAATTCTTTTTTGTATGGAATTCATTACGAGTAACATAGACAAATTAAGGCAACTTTTAACTATAATATCTTAAATGAACTTTTGTACTGTAGCATGAGTTCTTTGAGCCCATTGACTTACAATTATATGGACGTCGGGTCCGCGCTAAAAAGTGTCCGAACTTATAGGGCGTTAAAATCGTATACAGAGCGTCATTCACGCTTTAGTCTTCGTTTGTTCGACTGACAGCGAAGCAAGCAAAATTAGACAGTACTGCGGTGACATTACAATTTAAATTCAACGTTTAAGCTTTTTCATATTCCTTTACATGTCACTACGTTTAAATAGGTTGACTTGGGACATTTTTTTCGTGCTTTTTGTATTAGACCCGTCGTCCATTTATTTGTAAGTCAATGTTTGAACCCTTTTATGTAAATATTCTTTTAACTTTGTAACATAAAATCGAAAAAATTAGTAACATGACAAGTTTCAGTCTTGTTATTTTTTTATATATAATATCAAGTGACGGGACGAACAAGTCGTGCGCCTGATGGTAAGCTACACG